>NC_066351.1:13704158-14018719 GCF_024516045.1 Bombus affinis
TGGCGCAAAAAAAGGTGCAAACGAATTTCAGCCGAGCGCGCATAAATATTCAGCGCATTAAGCATCGTACTCGCGGATTCGCTCTTAAAAGCCTCTATATTTAATACGCGTAAATCGAGCGAGTCCGCTGAAAGGAGACGAGGGCGTAAAAACACTGGCCGCCTCCACTTAAAGGAAGTCACAAAGGAATGCGCTCTACCGCTTCGAAAACCTTTTTTCTTTGATGTTGCTGCTGTCTACGTAAGTTTCCAACGTACGAACGACTTCAAACTCTTTTCAGATTGAAACAATCGGAAAAAACGAAGAAAACAGACACGCTCAGTATTCACTGTCGAACGTATATCGTCGCAAGTTCGACGATATTCATAGACAATAGCAAAATCGACGATCGGTGCCGGTTAGAATCCTCGCCACTAGAATCACGATGCACGGTTCAAGCATACAGCCGATTTAAGCAGACGCTGAAACGAGCAAGCCGTCACCCAGGGCGTGCAGCTGGCGTTGACCCTTATCGAGAGAGATGTCCTTACGGATTAAACGCGTTTCTCAAAAGCACGACGCCGGCGTCGCCGTCGCCGCCGCCAGCCACGAGCAAGGAATCATAGGGACGAGAAAGGCGAGCGCAGGAGGAGACTCTGGAAATAACCGACCTGGCTGGCAAACTCGCCGCGCAACGGAGTAAGATGACGAAGAAACCGACCAGGGACCGTTTGATGATACAATCGGGGAAACCTGATACCCTGAGGTCTTAACTGCAGGGGCAGCTACTTCCAGGGAGCTGGAATCTCGCGTCTGGTAAATGTATGCGTAAACGGGCATACGTATGGTCCTGTTCGGGAGAACGGGAAGGACAGTGAATCGGTACTAGATCCGCGATCCCCATGATCGTTATCTGTCTGTTACGGCGCACCGCGTTTCCTTTCGTCGGACACCGGCAGGGCAAGTCTTCTTTCACCAGGAGACGCGACTCTTTGTTCGTGGCTTCCCTGCGGACGACAGTTTCGCGGAAACATTCTCGAACATGTGTCTTTCTTTAGATTAAGCTTCGTTTGCGGTTGTACGGCAGATTCTGCCTTTCTTCTTGTTTCTATCGTTAAATGGTTGCACCGTAGGTGGTCTATGATCGTTGTCGCTTTATTAGGATTATAAGAGATTTATCCCGATCGAGTTTTTTAGAAAACATTTTAACGAGAAAGTTTCGCAGCTTCCTTTTGAAATCCTTTTACGAAGTATACTCGTATTTCAGTAAACCAATAATTAGGTATTATTAATGTATACGGAGGCTGCGAAAGGTACTTACACATCATCGTCATATAGCATTTATATATTAATCAATCAAGTTTATATTAAATTTCGTATCATTTAGCAGTACTTTCATACGAGTAAAAAAATGATGAAAATTATATTATGGCTATGAAAATGAAATATAAATGCTGATAAAAAGTGCTTTATAGGAAAGTAAGCGCACACGCGAATATCATTTGTAACCGCAGTAGATAGTATTTGAAATTTTGAGAAAAAGATATCCAAAGGGATGCAAACGCGAATAGAAAATGGGAAAAAACAATAGGATCGAAAGAAGAGTCGATCCATGAGATACATACTTAGCATGTTCTACGAATACGAAAACTTTTTCCTAGCTCATGAATATTTATCATGGTATGCCGTTATAGTCACGTTGGCTAAGTGTTTCTACGTGTATTCGGTTGGTAGTCACGTAACGCCGTGTGCAGACAAAGCGAATTACCCAGCGAAAAAATGTAGGGGTGCATTACACCGTGTGAGAAAACGAAAGGGGTCAAGCTTAGCTCGTGTACGTGGCAAGAACTTAACGACCAAAAGGTACATTCGAGCGGGACAATTATCGCGCTGAACTTTCGTCCCCCGTCCCCTCTCGCCAAGATCGTTCTTCTCTTTCGCGAATCTTTGTCCAACCGTACCCCTTCTTCCGACTCTGCATCGCGAACACCCTTCGTCTTACTTCTCTCTCCACCCATTTCTGCCAATTCAGCTTAGTCAGAGTAATTAACACTTTAATTGCTATCGCGTTTTGGAAGAACGGTTGCATGCCTCGTAGATTACGTGCGAGAAATGGCCGTGTTTCGTTTAGGGGACGAAAGAAAATTTCATTGCACTATTGATAATTACATGCTGGAAGTAATTTATGTAAGAAGAACATGAACATGTGTAATATTTCGTCATAACATATATGTATATAAATATATATTTAAAGAATTGCGAAACAGATTTCTCGTAATACGTAAATAATGTCGCGCAAGTGCGAAACGTTATATACTTCTTTATACAAAGGTAAAAACTAGAACGTTGAAACAAATGTTCGCGTTCACCTGCTTTGTCGACGATCTTCCTCGTTCGTGAGAAAGAAATCAGAGAGGACCCGGGAGCAGCGACGAGAACAAGGCAAGGTTCGAGCACGTTATTTAGCATCACGAGACGCATTAAAGTCTGGACAATTATCGCGAGAAACTTTTACTCGCTTTCGTACACCCCCATTTTCTCTCTCGTTTGCCCTCCGCCCCCTGATCCCGCACCTGCACCTGTTCCTATTCCGTTCCGTCCTTTTCGCTTCCTCTTGCAAATCTTTGTCAAAGCGCAGCATGCAGCTTCTTTGTCGGCCGTGCGCGCCGTTCAACTCCTCCGTTTAGTGCGACGGGGATTATTTCACCTTCTCCAGCTGTGCTCACTCCCGCCTCCTCCGTACTTTCGACAAATCTAATTAACAAAGTCGTTTACTTATCTAAATGGATTCTGTACTCGTCCGTTTCGCCGTGGCCTCGCCCTGAGGAATGTTACGGATTCGCGCGTGTGCACCAGCTTCGTCTCGTTACTCTAGACTCTAGTCTAGAACATCCTAAGAGACTTAAAGGCGAAACTGGGCTCGAATCGTTGCGTCGGAAGCTGACGATTTAACCTTCGATCCGGGACACTTGGTAGGGACCTGTCAGCCTGTTTTCGCGAATCCATTTTTCAAGAGGGTTTCAAGTTCGAGTTCCACTCGCTGCCACGACTCCACGTTAACTCGACTTCTAAGAAAATTATTCCGAGCCACGACGAAGGTCTACTCGCTCGTTAATTGCGGTTTCTCGAGATTCCAATCTCGCCTGGGAGAGAGATACTGAATGAATTCAAGCCTTCAGATTTCAATGAATTCAATTAATTCAACGCGATGCTTCTCTACCTTGTTCTCGCAACGTTGCAGCCCGAGTTCTGCTTAATTTTAATTTATCTCGAGCCGGCGATCAAAGACGCGGAACGGTGTGTCGCCGGCTCACGATCTTCGAAAAATCGTATTCATTAAAACGGCCGTATGAAAGTTACCGAGTGTGTAACGCGACTTTAATAACTCGACATTATCCTCGTGGATAGAAGAGCGGCGCGCTATCCACAGGCGTGGGTAGATGAACCGGGATGAAAAACTAATTTCCCCGTTTCTTGTCGTTTTTACTCGAACGTTATGACGTTATGATCCCCCGAGAGGCGCGTACCTCTGCGAAATTACCCCATATTTTTCATGCCTTATGTTCCTAGGACGTTTTGGAATTAAACGACGAGGTAGATACAGGTTTTACGAGACAGACATATTTGCAGTTCGTGATTTCCAGGAATAAGTTTCGCTTTCCTTTCGATAACGCAAACCTATGTATTATACGTTTTATTTATAGCAGTTATAAATAAAATTGCATATTGGTGGCATCTAGCGTACCCATCAAGTTTCTAGGACAGTACTATTTGAATCAGAAAGCAATAATAATTCAAGAGAATTTAAAAAAAAATTCGCGCTAAAAAATTCGCGCTAGTTGGGTCGTAAACTACATCCGTTGGTTATCGTCGATAAACGGTTTATTCATCCTGGATGCAGTACGGTGGCAGTTTTAATAAGCGAAATTACGAGTTTCTAGGTGGAAAAAGTGTCTTCTCACGTCTTCGGTTCATATGAGTTTCATCGCTTGCCGGATCCACCAGCAGCGGTACGAACAACAGCGTGTTTAATTCGTCTGTTTGCCAACGTTGCCAGGCGGCCATGTATTTGTCGAATCGCCTGATGATTTTGTTTAAACGTGATCGAAGCGAGCGGCCACCTTTTGCGGAAGCATAAAACGGCCGATATTAATTGATTCCCGGGCGGCGCGTGCATTGTCGTCCCGCCCGTAAATAAATTAATAACGCGGTCGCGTGTTTACACGGGAGTACAGGCGTCGCTTACAAATTGTACTAATAATGGTCGCGTTCGTTATTACGGTTCTGTTCAACGCGCGAAATTCCACGGCAGTGCCCTCGTCTTTATTTTTCTTTCGCGGTTTGCGTCTGTTTTTTGATACTGGTATTTAAGCTTACAGTTTAACGAGTTACGAAGAATAAAAGAAACAAATATGATCGAGTGAACGAATTTTTATTCGGGATTATTCTTAGGTGTTTTCCAAAATACACTTGTATTTTTAACTATATAGAATTCGAGAAGCGAACGTCAAGAAAAGCTAAAAAATATATTAGACATTTAAGTATCCCGTGTCTTGCGACTCATCCTGTATACTACGCTATAATCGTTCAAATTCTTCAAACTCATAAAATCAGCTCGATTCCTCTTCCTATTGAACGATAGCGCGGGTCTTTAAATTTTTTATCCTAAATCCTTCGCTTCGAATACACGATACATTCTACGTCGTCTTTTATAAAAGCCGGCGACTCTGTCCTTCAAAAAGATCTGTCGCCGCATTGACCCAATAACGGAATGCCAAGGAGAATCCGCGCGGATTCCAAGAAACAGAGAGCTACGCCAAAGACCGGTCGGGATCGATAGTCGCGCAAAACCGGCCTGCCTCAAGAGCACGATCGTTAGCGGATAGGCACGCATTCGTCATGTTCATTAAACATCGATTGGTCGGACAGTACCGGCGGCATAGAATGACGGGCACGCAGCGTGCTTGTAGTCGCACGCGCGAGCGGATCGTGGTTCGTGAACGTTCGTCCTTATCGGAATCGGACGATAAAACGTGTATTCGTACACGTGTATGTCCTCCGCGAGAACGGTCGCGCGCGCTGCGCCGTTGCCCCGGATGAATTATGCCTGTAACGCGTGCTGATGCCACACCTCCCCTCATACCTGCTGTTCTATCTGCCAAGCATTATGTTACTCTCACCATCGCGATCAACCTCGTGTACGTATTTACACGCACGGCGTTGATGAACGTCGTCGAACAGCGTACAAAGAGTCGTGAGGAGGCGGCGGCGGGGCCTCGTTTAATCGGACGGGCAAGGCGCGAGGTGGCGTTAAGCGGTGGGAGCACGAGAACGCGAGTACCGCCCCTGTGCCCCGTGCGAGTAGACGCTGCGCCAAGTGCGGGGTTGTTTCTATTTTTTTCCACTCCACCCCCGAGTCGACCGACTGGCAGCCCCGCGGCTCGCTCTTTTCTTTCCCCGTATAATGTACGTGTTAGGTGCACGGGTTGCGTTTCGTAGCGCCGTTGTACGCGTGCGGCCACTCGTTCCACGAGTCATAAATAATCTGGAAACATGAATATCACAGGGCAGCAAGGCTCTGCTCACCACCCCCGCCGACTCGTACGTGTAATTTCCTTTTTTTCGCTTCACACGCCGCTCGAGATCGTGGGTGTACCGGCGCACAGACCAGCCCGCGGAATACACGTGCGTGTACGCGCGTGTTTCGGTGGTAATTAGGACCTCGCTTCTCTTCCCTCAGCTTCCCTATTCCACTCTATGCTTTCTCTCATTTCGTTTTTTCCTCGCGTTCAATTTGTGGCGGCACTCGACAGCACAAATATCACCACTCGACACTAACACCGGACAACGGTAGCGCAGTGGTTAGCGCCTTAGGTTACGAACGTCCGCGTTCCAAATCCCGGCGATCGTAGTCAGATTGTTCTTCGTGGTTATTAATACTTCTATTTGCTGAGATGTGGAGAACCGCCGGATGAAAATGCCATCTGTGAAGAGAAGAAGAGATAGTCCGCTTTCCCTGATATGCTTTAAGGGATTTTATCAGCTGATTGGGGTTAGGTTGGGGTTAGGTTACAGCCAGCAGCTACAATTATCACGGACAACACTTACACCTCAAATTCATATTTTGATCGCTGCTATTCTTTTTATCGTTCTTCGACTACATAGTTAGTTTCTTTTCTCCTCTTTCTTTTTCTTTTCTTATTTCATTTCTCGAAGTTTCGTTCGTTGCCTGTTTGTCCTGATTTTGCACTAATATTCTCGAAAATTGGGTAGAATTAATGCTTCCGATCAATCAATCACGCGAGTTGGTAGCGGCGAGTGAACCGGGTTTTCCCTGAATTCGTCGACACCTTCATTTGTTCGAATCGTTTTTACAATTATTTTATGAAAACTGCGCAGATAAAACTCGTTCGGATGATATTTCTAACATAATATTTACCTAATAAATTCAATATTTATCTTCCTGATAATATTTTTCTCTGGAAAAATTATTGTCTGGCTACGGTATGGCACATTCTACTGCAGAACGGTCTATTCCCCTTACACGCGAATTCCAGTAGTAGTTGTACATCATTCTACTGTTTTATATTCGATTGTTTGAATATCTTTAATTTATTTATTCGATATTAACATATACATACCTTGTTATATATATATATATTAATGACATGTTTATATAGTATATTAAAAAATTCTGTAGGACACAATACACATTTCATTAGTGCTGAAAATACCTACGGTTAAAGTATAAAACTCGTATCAAAGACAGAAGAACGGGACACATATAAAAGAAATTCGACTCGCCTTTATCAAAACTCATCGAACAGAATCGAATCAACTTCTGGATTAGCCGATTTCGTATATTCACGACTTATGAATTGGTCATGGTAGACCCGTGAAACCTGTTTCTATAATTTCGCATGACGTATTTTTGCCAATTTCTGACCGTTGTATCGTCATGCTCCTGTAATATCAAGTGGTCGTGGAACCGGAAATACGAATCGAATTTTAAAATCGTCCACTCAGACTGACTGACTTGTACGATTATTAAACTTGCATACTTCCGGCGTACATTTAGTCGCCAAGCTTGCAGTAGCGTCGGGATGGTCTGATGTATTAAAAAGCTTGTATCGATCTTCAGCTTCACTGTCATCGGGCGGACCACGAGAAACAAGAGTCGAAAAGATTCTACATTCAACGTATCGATATTCAAACAACAAACTCGATAGATATTCGACGATACACCTGTGAGAACAGTTTCAGCTTCCACCGCTTTAATACCATTTATTGACAAAGATCTGCGAATAGAAGGAAATGAAAGAAAGAGTGGTTTATGAGCATTTGCAACGTAAATTCATTTAACCGGAGCACCTGTTAATATGCATTGGCTATTAATAACAAATGGCTTGCGCGGTATTTCTGTTGAAAGACAGAAGACAGACGTATTTTAATAAACGAATATCTTGGTTCTTGAATTTATTAAGAGAAAAATTCTGAGGGAAACTATTCGATAAACCGTAATCTGTAGTATCCTCCTGATATCGGTAGTAAAAGATACAGCACGGTGTTGCAACGTGCAATAGGAAACAATTATAGAAATTCAAATGACCTTGCATTTCCGCGAAAACTTTTCCATCGGTTTTCGTATGTTGCTGTTCCGTCAATATCGAGAAAATTGAAAACTTATCACGCTCATATCGTATGCAGCCGGTGGATGCGCTCGGTTACTTCGACTTTTACGAACCATCGATATTGCCAGACAAATCGAGAGTGGCGCTCGATAGAGCGCCAACTAGACGTTAAGTGTTTATGGTCGCGCAAGAAAAGGTCAGTTACGTGAGAATCTTTAACGCGAAATATGCTTCTATAATTACCATATCGTTATTGCTCATCGTTTGTACCAGCAAATATGCGAGAAATCTTTGCACCCAGGATGATAGACCAAGAAGAAACATCGCGAAACACGTTGCAATCGTAATCCATTCGTACGAACGAAATATCCTTTAAATACGAAATGTCAAGTTACGAAAATATCAGACTATTCGTTCGAAGCACTTATTCAACAGCATTTTATTCCGCGTTCTTATCGATTCGAACAAACGAATAAAACTTGACGAACTATATTTTCCATCGTCTATCGGATGAAACGGCAGAAAGGAAGGGTCACCATGGTTGTTCGAAGGGCAGAATTAACCAAGGTTGGCCTGAGATGCAAATATCTCGTAAGTTAAGGCAATGAAGCCAACACGTAGCTCCACCTTGATCGTGTTGCGCTCCTCGAGGCTTGGATGGTACTCGCTAGAATTCACCGCGAAAATAATTGCCGAAGCTCTCTTCTGCTTCTGCTGCATCGTGAAGCGGAACTAAACGAGACCAGGGATTCCGCGCTGTGGTGGTAATTCGGAGCAGACGAGGGAAAGAAGGGTAGCAGAAAGGGGGCCAACGTCGGTCATTCAGAATATTTGAAATCGTGTTGGCAGAACCAGAGCCACGGGAACGTTTTCATCGTGCTAACGGGATTATCTCGGGCTCCTTCGTCTTTTGGAAGCTCCACGCTGTACGTTCAACCGACTTTTCTATTTGGGGTTGATAAAGATCTTGGCAGGATTCGTAGCCGTGCTCTCTCCGAAATGAAAAGCTGCGGGTTATTGCTTCGCGTGATTAATTTGTTTCTTTCTGGGTAACCGGTTTCATTGTTTCGCGTTATTGCATAACGGAATGCACGCTGTGCATTGAAGCCGGCGTATCATTGATTTTTTTGCATTTTACGAAAGGATCTTGTAATGAGGCGGGCTGAAACTGATTACGGATTTTGGGGAGAAATTATAGGTTGTTTAGGAGAGAATGGGGAAGAATGATTGTACGCTTGGTTACGGTGGAACGGGAGATAAAAAAGTAATTTGTTAGGCGGTCGTGTATCGCAGTTTCAGCGCACGCACGATATTCCGACGTTAAATGTTACATTATCCTCTTAATTAAGTTGCGTGAGTACGACGCCAGATAATGCAAATGCGAGAAAAAGTTGGTATTATTGTATCCTCCTTTTTGTTGAGATTTTCCCGCGCTACACAGAAATATTACGATTACCAATTTCGCGAATATAAGCTCGCATTCCTATGATCAATAATTCTACGTAAGGGAACATGTTGCAAGAATTTTGTACTTACCAAAGAAAGAAGTACAGGAAGTACTGGAAGGTCGCGAGTTCTCGACTTTCTTACTCCGTTCGTTCCTAGCACCTTTACGGAGACGCACTTCACATTCTCACACTTTATTCGCGTCACACGTCATCATAGTTAGTCACACTACCAGAGACAATTTGATGAAACACTTCTCAAATATCTAAGAATCGTTCAATCTTCATCAACATTCCAATTACGATAGCTCGTCGTATCTAATGTTCGTCCCTTTGACAAGATGATTCTTTATTACTCTCTCCGTTAGAGTTTGTTATTTATGTAATGAAGATTTGAAGTATATAAAAAACGTTACTTAATACATAAAATATTTCATTCTGAAAGCTCTAGCACGATCGCTCTCCCGAGAGGTATATCTTTGCGATGACATAAAAATTTGTTTATGGACGCTAAAAACTTTGTACTCGAGCATTCAAAAATGTTCGAAGCTTTAATCTTGCAACCACGTGTACAAGGAAGCACACTTGGAGAATTGGAAAAAAAGGAGAAACGATAAATCTGAATCCACAGCGATACCGACAAGATAATCTCTCCTCAAGAATGCCCTCGAAACACCTCGATCTCAGCGCGAAAAATCTCGGAGACGTGCAACGCGAAATTATGCTATTGCGGCTGGTCGGACAAATTCGCGTGGTTGTAAGCTCGCATACATGGAAGCCGGATTTTATCCGGACAAGCAGCGGGAGCCAGGTAGCGAGAGGCTCTCGTGGAAGAAGACTCGTATTAGGCAGTGAAACAAATTGCGCCCCCGACAATCTCCACGGACGATCTATCCTTGGGCCCGACCGGGATAGTCAAGAATCATGTTTCGCCGTGAACAGTCGTGCTGCCTTGCTCTCTCTTAGGAGCGAGAAAGGAAGGCAAACACCGTAACCGTGCAGTCGAGGGAACTGGTCCCCCTTCGTGGCTTCGTCCTTCCTCCACCGCCGAAGAAACTGGGTCGTTCCCTTAATGATCCTTATTAATTGTTCTTACAACAGCTCGGAACGACCGCCTATGGCTAATGTTTCTCGCGCGCGTGCCGTCACCATTTTATAAAATGCGATAGAAATTGAGAACATTAGGAGATGTTCGACTGCTTTTTTTATTTTTTTACATGCAAAGGAAATAAGACGCCAGAGTTCGACCGTAAGATCGTTTGCATGTATATTTGCAATATTAATATCCAGCCGCCAGCTATTTTCATATCTTTCTGTATAAAATCGTGGACGAAATGTATATCTTGCACAGGTTTATCATCAGGAGGCTTTTGATGCAATGGAAAAAAAGGAAATACTTTTGTTTATTAATTTACAATTTACGAACAGCGTGGCCCTCCGAAATTAATGGTATATGTTAAACACGATTTCATCCATGGACTGAAGGGTCACTAATTCAGTATCTTAGTATTTGTAATGGAAAAATTACTGGACGAACAGAATATGATTTATCGTGACATTTTTAGTTACATCGAGTATACCGAATGAAGGCTCACGCGAGGAGCTTGACCTCCCTAAACTCGATTTTGCCATAGTGCACCGTGAAGGTCTTCCCGAGCTCTTAAGAGAAAAAAGACCTACATAAACGATGCGAGTTGGCACTTAGGCTTTATTGCCGGAACTTAGGCTCTCATTGCTATCAAGCTCGGCCGAGCGTGTGCGTTCCCCCGCTTCTCACACACGCGTATGCACCTACCGTACGAAACGTGTCGGTTTATGTTCATTTTTATGGTCGCTGATTACCAGGTACGCTAAATAACTATCGCGTCCGATCGTCCGTTCTGTCGTAACCGGATCGGAACGATCGGGCCACAATGCTCGCTCGATATTCCTTCTCGCACGCCACGTGTACTGCCACGATACACACGATAATCTATAGTTACACGCCGGATAGTGTGGTGTGTAAGTGGGTCCGTGGCGCGCGGATTTCATCGTGCGCATCCGTAAAGACGTTCCCGAAAATCACTGGAACAAATTCACGCGCCGCTCCGCCGCGCCACGAAAATGGGGGGATTCTTCATCGTGTACGTACCTGGCTCCCAAGTAAAACGGTCCCCGCCGTTTTTCGTTTTTACCTCGTTCCGTTGGCCCCTTTTTGCATCGATGTACGGGAGAATCGCGCGATTTTCTGCGGATTCTCTCCGATCCGCGTCCGTCTCACGCGATAGACCGCCAGCAGGTCCGACTCGGTCCCAGGGCGATCCGCTCCGTGTGCGTGCGAGAAGTTAAACACGTTAGGGTGTTAAGTAACGAAAGAATGGTCGTTTCGATTCTTTCTTTCCTACACCTTTCCTCCTCCCGCCTTTCTTCTTCCCTCCCCAATTTTATTTTCTCAGTTGTTCAAATGCATACGTGTTCTTACGTTAGGGAGTGTTTCGATCACGAGATATAATAAGATCTGTGAGTAATGTCGAGCCGCGCGTTAGCCTCACCTTCGATGTGCCTCGCAGCGCCACACGCTTCGATCATAATACTCGATGTTATCTGGAATCGCGAAAAGGTTAACTGGTTCCTGAACGCGAAATCGCCAGGAATGTATACGAAGATTTTTTGACAGTTATGGAAATGTAGGAAATATGGTTAACAATACTCTGATATTTAATCACCGCCTCTCGCGCGACCTATCTCTCGTATTTCAGCCTCGTGTTCCGATCAGGACGTATCCCCGCCTCTTTCATTTTTACCATTCTACATATATATTTATTTATTTATATCCCTTTTTCTTTATCTCATAAAACTCGTGTTTTATACGCACGCAATAAAATCGATTTTTGAAACGAGACAGCTTATTTCCCCCGAAGAACGGAGAAACGAAGAAGTTGCAGACAGAATAAAAACGAACGAGACAATGCAGCCTTGGTGGCCGGTTTCACGATCGTAGTTTCTCCGGTCCACTGTCACGGGCCTCGGTTAATCACGTTTAATACTTAATCAAAGTACGCAGGATACGCTTGTATCCACGTTCGAGATTGAGATACGCAATACGATCGTCCGGCCCTGGTTGCGCGCGCGATCGGTGGCTCTGCAGCCTGTCTCTCGCGCGGAGAATTCGAGACGAGGTGGTCGCGAACCCGCGGGGACGATCGAGAGAACGGGATGGAGATATCCTCGTAGCCGGCAGTGACGCATAAATCTGCGCTACGTTCCTATATACGCGCATTTAATTGCAGTGCACCGATGCATCTGCGAACGGGCACCGCCTCGTCGCGCCGACGTCGGTTGCGCTTCGAGCCTCCTCCGCCGAGAGATGGTTCGCCGTGGCTGCCGTTATTTCTGTGTCCAGCGGCTGGTAGATCCTCGCTCGATAAAAATGTGACGCGGTCGTACGCTGGATGGCACTGAATTTATTCGATAAATGTGTCGATCTTCCAGTCTATAGCTCTCTGTAGTTGGAGGAGGTGGACTCGTTGAAGAATTATAAGGCTTTCTTGTATTAAGAGTCGTTGAGATTTGTTTGGACGTAAATCGTTAAGTTATTTGTGGAGGATTTTTTAAATGGAATATGATTTGCGAAAATGGAATAAGAAGCTGTTTCAGCGCATTTTTAAATCACACAGGCTTTAACAGGATATTGGCTGCTTAATGGAGTAAAACTTGTAGGCTTTTTCAATAGATAACGACATTAGAGGCGATAAGAGCTTCTTTGCTTTTGTAAAAAGGTTTTGATATTTCTTTGAGTAAATCGATGGATGGATTAAATAAAATCTCTGGTTATCGTGAAACATCTGACGCAGAAAATGATACTTGATAGTTATTATTGTTGAAAGATGAACTGAAAATGTAGTATAATCTTTATACCGGGCAACTCTGCTGTTCTTTGGTCTATAAAAGAGGAGAAAAGCATCGTAACGCTCGGAACGATTCGCCGGATCGTTACGATCTCGGAAACAGCTTCGACTTCCGCCGATTCGCCTTTCTTGTCATACGATTCCGTTGGAATAGGTGTAGTTGGGAGCATTGTAAGAAAGAAGCAGTTGTATTGACGACAGCAACGTTCTCGGAAGTTGGAGGGCTTTCGAAACTTGTCAGATAGTCATATCTACGGTAAGAAGTATCTTACGACTGCCGGTGTAAATACCAGATTGTTTCAGAAATAGCGTGTTTTGAAAGACGAGAGTTTCTTGCCTTTACGAAACAACTAACCCATTTCGTGCAAGATTTTTATGAACTCGACAGCAACTATCGCATTCAAAGCTTCCAGTTCGTCATTCCGACAAAATCAGGTTAATAGGTGTTCTATCGATTTCTACATACGTTCTCGTCCCTTAATTAAGCTTCCTTTCTAGATCGTTCCATTGTGTGTGAAGTCGCTGGTTCGGCTCGTTCGATACATACAAAGAGAAGACAAAAGTAATATATTTGCCAATAAACGGGTAAAAATATTTTCTCCGCCACGTATTTATACATACGTATGTGTGTAGAATGTAAAACTATTTCGATGCAATGATTTCGAGTTTGCAATCGACGTGACAAGCCTCGGGCGAACATCCTCGAAAGCCTCGTTTTTTAGACGACAGTCCAGCAATTTCTTCTTACTCGCTTTCCTTCCTCCTTCCTTTTCTCCCTCCTGTCCTTCTTTTTTATTTGCCTACGTGCTTCCTTTTTTTTTTTTTTCTTATTTCACCTTTAGCCGGCACGTGTTTCAAAAGGGCGCGTTCCGAGGTCACCGTTAAGGACACGTTTGAAATCGTTCGCGCGAAATGCTGGCGCCCGTGCGCTCTCCGCATAAATCCTTCCCCTTTGAGATACGAAAGTGGGTTGTACTCGGGTCGCACCTACCTTCGCAGTCGTAATCTAGGCGCTCTTCGAGTGGAGTGCCCCCGAGTGAAGTGCGTTTCACTGTATTGTGCGGCGGTCGCGCCGGATTCGTGGCTCGCAAAGTCCGCATTTGCCGTTTCCACCCTAGCGCCGCGCTTCTTTGCCCGGCTAAATGTGACCTTCAACCTCCAGCACTCGAAGACGAACATCATAAGGCGCGACTTTCGCCGCCTTCTAACGAGCTCCCCTTTTTTCTAAAGCGAAACCGTCTAGCTCGGTGGTAGTCCTGCAAATACTAGTAGCGTTGACCAGTATCATGGCAAACTCGATAAAATAGTTTCGTTATTGATATAATCGTTAAAAAAATTGTAATAATTAGAATAATTTACACAAATAGGTTATGTGGCTCGAATCGAAAAGTTTCATTGCGCTGTGCAGAGTTCAAGGTTGAATTTTAAGTCGTTGAAGCTTCTCCGACTCAAATAATTCAACTTTACCCTACTTCTACCAAGTACCATTACATCCCTGACTTTCACTAGTCGCCATAGAATTTTCTGCTATATATCATACTCTGTTCGTGCGTGTTATCTCGTTAACATAATTCTCTTCTTTCGTAAATTCGGATGTTCATCGTAGTACGCGAATTGTTCATCGTATATGAACTTGGACTATGAGAAAAATACATCCATCTCTACTGTCCACCCATTCCCGAATTAAATCGATCAAAGTCGTCGGTCGTTCAACGATACAGATTTCAAGTTTCCTTTATATCTTTCTTCGGTGAGTCTCAAGTGTACAACGATCGACAGAGTTCTAAACGAGTCAGCGAGATTTCTTTCTGGACGAGAATGTGTCCGACTGCGATAACCGTGTTGCTTTTCGATGAAAACTTGAAAAGACCTTTTTTCCCGGGGAAAAAGAGGATCGCGCGAGGGTGGCCAGAATCGACTGGGCCGAAAGTATATTGGACAAGTTGGAGACCGCTGTAGACCGATTTCTTACCGAAGTCGTATGAACTCCTGGGTCGTTCGTTGTGTTTCGTCCGAAGAATGCCAGTTCCATCGTAGTTTGTGCATTCGATGCGTATGTGGCTTTAAGTGGCTACCGCGGTGGCGAGGCAATACCGAAGAAACACGTGTGTGCCTGTAAAATGAAAACATTTGGATGAAAAAGTATAAGATGTTTCTGCGAACCGTTGAATTACCGGAAAGAAGGGAAACGAATGTTCTCCCCTTGGATGGAAAACTATGTAACAGGATGAAATATATGACGTATAAAACGTACAAGTATAAAGCAGAATATCGGAATTCGTTCAGACGACTTGAGAACCGAGTTACGAACTAGTAACGGTAAAGAATATTCCAGCAACCGTTTCTTGCGTTGTTACTAACATTTCGTTTCGCTGGAAAATGTACATAACGAACAAATAAATGTACGCGCGTTGAAAAAGACGAGAGCTTTGTAAAGTTTTCGATCGCGTCTCGCCAGCGAAGTACCGCGATCGTATTAATACAGAAAGGTCGCTAAAGTGTGTACACCCCGTTACGTTCTTGGCACGGAGAATCGTCGATGTAGCTTCTTCGGAGCCTGTCTTCGTGAAACAAGGTTGCGGAGGAACTGGGTTACGCTGATATGCCGCTTAATCTACGACCTACAATTCCTCTTCTTCCACCACGGTCTTCATCTTACATATCTTTCATCTTACACAGTTGCTCCTCCTCCTGCCTCTTTCTCCTTGCCTCTTGACAACCCTGTCTCCTCAAGAGCATTGTTTCCCTTCTGTTTTCAATTATGAAGGCAAACTATGCGACAGAAAATCATGAAACTCGAGCTTCGTTCCAGAACGAACGATACAAACCCCCTTTCCCTCGTTCAAACAGGCACGTCGTTCGCATTTCGATGCTGGAGAACGGTTCGTTTACGTTCGAAGAGGCGGAGCAACGATACGGCGTTGTTCCAGATGGTCAAGTGATATCAACGATCGCGGAACAAATAGGCAAAGTGTCAGAACGGTGAAATTGGTCGGATGAAACACGCGAAAAGTATGCAAATCATAATGAATACGATCTGTGGTCTGTCCGCATCTGCGTCGTCGGGAACACGCGCGAAACGCGTTCTCCATTCTCCAGACCCCTCCTTCGCCGTTTTGCATACTGATTCGGCGACACTCGTCGTTTTTGAGAGGCGAAACCACCGTGGGGACCAGCTGCCTTCGAGTGGTAAACACCGGCGGTGCTGTGTTTCTTCGAGCAACCTTTGCTCCCTGCGATCCGCTTGCACAGGAAACTATCCCGGAGAGGGTTCTCTCTTTGGCCCAGATTAAGACGCCTTAATGGATAACGAAGTTGCTGGCGTATCGAGGAAACAGGATGTCGATAGTGTTCGTGGTTGAAGGCTTACGAAGGGGCTCCCGAGTGTGTACCGTCTGTTGTTGTCACTCGTTTCTAGAAGGATAACAACGTAGAAGGAACACATCGGAGATCGCGAACGTCTCTATGATACGATATAGATCAAACATTTTTACTATTACTCTGCGATTTAACTTCTTTCCAAGCAATCTACTTCTCAGAATAAAACGAAGGGTCCCGTAAAAATACGAAAATAAAATTAAGTTTATTATCTGACACGATCGGAAAGGATGGAAGATTTTCCAGTGCGGGAGAAAGGTTCCCATGAACCTTCGAATTCTCGAAAGACGCAGCGACTTTCTTTTTATCGTCCCTCTCCACAGCTACCTTACCGCTATATCTCAACCGCCGCTAGCTTCTCCTTCTTTTCTCTTTCTTTTTTTTCTTTTTCGCGAAAAAGAGATAAACACGAGAGGGCCGGGATAGATCTTTCCGAAGCCCTACATGAACATCAACAACGAAGCGCAAATAAAAGTAAAAGAGTCGGGGATCCGCCTAAACGCGCGCCCAACTCGATATAGACTTCCTACCGCCGCTCGACGTTTCTCCACCCTCTTCTCGACCTGTCTACTCACCGAACCTTTGAGTCTTTTCTGATCCGTGACTTTTTTCTAAAGGGCCGCCAGTGTATGTGGGGGGCCCTTTCGACCGACTGCCCTCGTGTCATTTTGCGTACGTTCAAACACACGCGATACACCGACCCCTTCGCTTTGTATCCGACTCTTCCCTCAGTCTGCTCCACGCTCTTTCTTTTCTTATTCTCTTCGTTTCTCTTCTCTGTTTCAAACTCTATGCCCCCCTTTCTTTCCTTTTATTTTCTGTTTCAATATCTAGTAGCAGAATTTCTTTTAATATGGTTTTCATTTCCTTTTTCCATCGATTTTCTCACAATGGCTACGAAATGTACAGTTTCACGTACCCTTCTTTCTTTGAATTTCTTTTGAATTTTAAAACTGTTGCCCCGTAAAAATTAGAAAACCTGCAGTCTTCAAATACAACGGCCTGCAAATTTTTCTTTTTCTTTTTCTTTTTTTTTTTTTTTTTTATAGCAGCATTCGGATATTCGCGAAATCACGACTTCGTAATTTCATTTGAGAAAAGGTAAGAAAGAGTTTCTAAAGTTTTGCTTCGTTCGCTTAACTATCATATGCCGTATTTCGCTGCAATTTCGTGCCGGCCGGTATAAGGATTTACGTGTTAAGGGAGAAGCAACGGTGGATTCCTTTGTGGGATGCCATCGCTTCAGGTACGTCTCTATTATTTTGTAGAGAGTTCTCGATGTAGCCGGTGCTAATCGTTGCCTCGCATGCACGGTAATGTACCGTACAATAACGCTTTTCTTCCGCGTTTCTTTGCCGTCTTTCTTCCGTCGAAAGCTTTCTTCTCGTTCCTCAGGGAAGCACCAGCTGTCTCGGTGGCGATGTAAAAACGTCTATGTGAACAGGAAACTGGAAGACTATCGTTCTCCTCTCCTATACCCGTTGAATCATTCTGCCTGCTCTTTCCACTACACTGTCTCTTCAACGAACCTTGGTAATCTTCGAATAAAGAGATTGAAACAGGCGAACAAGAACGTACATATACGTTCGTGCAGTCGATCAAACCACGTCCTAAGCGATTTATACCTCTACCTTGCACGTCTTTTTCTGTTTCTTTCGAACAATCGATGCACGAACTTGGAAATCATACAAATAAGCTGCTCCAACAATGGAACACGTCATTCTGTACTGCAAGAAATATCTTTTATTAATTTCCTATAAAATTCACAGTCTAGTAACGAATGTAAAAATGTGAAGTGACGTAGAAAACGGTCCTCTGATTCTCTTTCTTCTCCCTGTGTTATTAATAACTCGTAAACGATAGAATTAAAGAAAAATTTCTTTAAGAGGAAACTCTTAAAAAAATACTGAAAATAATTTTTTCGATGCCATTGTTCTTTTCAATCGATCGTCGAGAGTTCGATAATTGACGACCAGCACCGACGTCACCACACGCCGTATCTCGCGTCAAAGTACCGCAAACTAGCACGGCCCTGCGTATCTATGATGCCATTGGGCCGTAGCGGACCTATCGTTTCGATCAATTCTGATCTATTTCATGGGATTAATTAATTTGGCTTATCTTGGACAAGGGGGTGTAATAGGGGGGGTGTAATAGAGGGCGGTGAAGGTGAGAGAGGCGGCGAGAGAAGATACAGGCAAAACGGAGCAACGAGCGTGTTCGCGATGTTCACGATTCATCAAAGTCAGTCGAACGTATTTCGATGCTGATTTGCGGTAGACGTAATCATTCCCTTTATTAAATTCTACTATCATAGGCAGCGGCACGGGTTGCCGCAACTACGACTTGCCTCTTGATTTGGCCGCGTATCGAAACCAATCAGGGAAGCGTCCGAAACGGCGGTTTGCCCCCGAGCATGATTCGAATCGCTATCATCTGGAATTGAGTGCAACGATAATACTCTTTGTTAATTTTGGCTCGCGTTGCCGTTCCGTATCGGGATCGCAGTTTCTCGTTCATTCTCATTCATACATTTCTATTCCTATTTTCTTCTGAACAGTTTCCTGTCGTTCTTACCTGAATTAGTCGCGTTATTTTCGTCTAGGTTCTACCTACGCTTAAGAAAGTCGCGACTTTTCAACCTTTCATGATGTCGCGTGATTTTTGAAGGACGTCTAGGAAGATTCCAACAGAAATAAACTTATATTTCTGACGTCCAACGATCGAATGTCAAGGTAAACTGTGCTTGGATACGTTCTCTATATTTAGTTCAAGATTCGTGGTTGTAAACGTACGATTCCGGTCTCGAATTCAGTTAGAACGATGGATCATACGACTAGTGTCGTGAACTTACGATCGTTCGTTCCAATTTTGCGACGTGAAAATCCCGGACATTTGCTTAACGTGGCTGGTTTATAGGACAGGAGCGCGTAGTTCATACGACAGAGCAGGCAGTAGGTATCACCAAAGTGGCAGGAGGTTCAACCTAGAAAGCGACCTATATTTTAAGCATGCGGTTTTATCGCCAGGAATACATTAAGCGACACGACCTGTTCCTCTGGCCGGCCAGGACCCATACGGCCGCGCAAAAACACACAAACACGCCCGATACACACTGATCATTCGATGGAAATTCAGGTAGACCTTGGCAATATACATGGTAAGTTGGCGCGCTTTATGGCATACCCGGTGCTACCTGTGTACGCTCGTCGCTTACGGGGCCAGCACATTTTATCCGACAAAGGTATGGGACGTCGGTTCAGCCAACGGCTACAAGAAAACATTTGCATACAAACGAATCACGTCCGTTTTTTGCGCCCTTCTGCCGTGCTTTCCACGGCAACGACCGCGAGCACAACCGCGAATTTCAACTGTCGCGCTAAATTTCCCTCTGCTTGTTCCAACGGTTTGTCATATCGCGGACATCTTCCACGTGGTCACTTAGAATTTTTGGATATTTTCTGCACTTCGAATTTGTATCTGCACGATTCAAACGTTTTGTTTAGAATCATACAGCGTGAGTGATATAGAGAGAAAGGTTTATCAGCTGATTCATTGATATGACTCCAATTTCTACATATATCGCGATATTTTGTCCATATTGCTTTACAATGTTGATTTTACGAACGAACATCGACCGGTTTCGATACAGTCTCTGATTCAGGCTTCTCCGAATTCATTCTGGCTCACAGATTGCTTTTACGAATTCATCTAGTTAATTCCGATGGTATTTTTACAAATGCGTTAGATAACGGAGACTGTTATCTTCGGACTATCAAATCAACGAACCAGCTTTGGATCCTTTGTAATCGAACAACAGGGCTTGGAGGATGATTACAGACGAGGGCTGGGGTGGTTGCCTCGATTGCACTACCGCCTAAACGACAATGACCCTCTTTGGTCAATGAATGACCATCAGCTGGCGCGGAGTAATCGCCTGTCACCTACAAGCCACGAAGAACTCTCTATCGCGCCGATCGAAACAGAATAGGGCGCGCGATTCAACGCGGATAAGCTTCGCCGAAGATCAGCCCACTTGTCTGGCCAATTTTCTTGTACCGCTGAATTACCATAAACTCGCTCCCGGCGAGGAACTCTCCCCGAGAGAAAATAAAATACTCTCCGTAGAACCGAGAATTCGATTGTCCCCTGATTTCCGATTCGATTTTCTGCGCTCGTTCAACGATCCTCGCAATTTTTACTCGAGAAAACCATTTTCACGTGTCACGAAAATAAGCGAAGACTGCGGTGGGAAAGAAATGGTAGCAAGTCATATTTCCTCGCATAGAAAAATAATTTTAAAATTCAATACATTATCAGTTAAACTATCTTAATTATATTCATTTAATATTATTCGTTCGTTACAAAACATCGTGAATTTGTCATCTGCTTTCGGAAGACATGTCTTTGAACCTGTCAGATTATTCAAATATTTCTTCTTATCACTGAGTGACAGAAAAGGCAGGCAATCGATAGCAGTAGACTTATCGTATCTTCTCGTGTGGCTGTCGATTCCTATTACGTTCTTAGAATTTTGCTGTCATTCGTCAAAAGACTTTTAGTTTCTAACTTTAAGAAGATTAGCATAAAATTAAGCTTCGAAATCCCATATATTAACGATGATTTATCAACATTTCCTCTTGTTTAACGATACTTTAACGATAGAGAAGTACGACCGGCTCGAAACTAACTCGGAGAACATAACCCGTAGCTACTACCTACTCGAAGGAAACTCCGTTTTCCGAATCAGTTCCTAGTTTCATGCACCACCGGATGAGATGATGCCGAATAAAATAGAATCTCCAAGAAACGTTTGCAATTTCTCGAAGCGGCGTGCCGTGCGCGTTATCGCATATATCCGTAATACGACTCGGTCGGATGTAGTCTGGCGTTGACACGGCGCGCATCAAGATGCCGGACCAAGTTCAGGAAAACGGATGTAATTCGGCGCTAGGTAGGTCAGAGACGAAAATAATCGGCGTGAAGGTGAGAGAAACGAGACGCGGTCCACCCGCTATCACACTAATGTTCGTCGGAGTGTGGTTCTGTGTTCCAGACTAGAAAGAACCGAGTCTCCGTTATTATTTTTCCTCGGACCCCTTTTAACCGTCTCCTACACGGCTGCTTCCTCTCTGACCAGCAAAGAGCCACGGGGTAAAATGATATGTTCCACTGAACAACGACCGTCCAACTATAAGAGACTAGATAAGACAAGATGGGATCGCGGGATACCAGGATCTATATTAACTCTCCTTTCTCTCGGAACGGTTACAACAGGATGAAACGAACGCTCCTGGAACGCTAATCGTTCTGACCTGTCGCTTCGGGTTATCCGAACGTTCTCAGGTGTGGATAGAAGGATGGACCAAGTTGAAATCCTTATCCTATTGCGTATCCTGGCTCAACTGCTGCTCGGGTTTACGACATGGTCCTCTGATTGCTATTGTTGAAAAATGTTTCAGGTCTATCGTTGATTAATTGTCTTTCCTAGCCGGAGGATAAAGTCTAGGAATTACTTTACGTCCACGGAATTGTACATTTGCAATTAGTAAGTGTGTATAATAGATTTCGGTATATCGGTAGTCAGTGGCGCGGAATTCCTTCAATTTGACTTTGGACTAGTTTGAGTGGATGTTGGAAAGTTAGACGTGTTGTCCGAGGCGGTAAGACCGCCACGGATTTGCCAATTAAATAAACGTCCACGATTACTTGATACAAAGGGACGAATAAGTCGAAACATTCGGATTGTTTGAAACGGAAATTTACAATGGCTATTTACACGAGATTCGTTATAATTTCAAACACTCCTGCATCGCGTCATTTGTATAATTTCAACGTAGAATGAAGCTGTCATTGCGCGTCATTTCCTTTGAAAAGGTTTTTTACGCTCGACACATCATCGTGCAAATATTATCAATAATCGGACGTTATCTTTAGAACCACGAGCGTTAACGGTATGTCCTTGTCCCGTGGTGATATTACGCCACGATTCCCGTGACTATCCGTTTCGTATAAGACGATTGAAATGTCGTATTCGTTAATGAATTTAATAGGGGATAGCGATACCGTAGCCTTACCAGTAATCCGAACCTCGTCACGGCGTAATTGATCGTAGATAAAAGCTACGGGTCAGTAATAACCCGCGTGGTTGCGACAATCGAAACGAAGATATCGGTCAGAGGTACCATATCGTCACGTAGTGGAAGATCGTGCGAAACGATTATCGTTCCCGCATTCTCGAGCTTGGGGATAAAGAGCTTATGACTAATAAATGGATAAAACACGTGTGCGAGATGGAATTTGGTCACGATAACGAACGATAACATGTAATACACGTGTACACAGTACAGATAATGTTCGCTGCTCGAGTCATATTAGTCCGCTGATAAATTTTTATTAGATGTCGAGAAAAGTCAATCTTTTCGGAGATGGGATTGAATTTTTCAGGTGAACCAATTCGGAAATAGCGTTGTTGAATCGATAACGTAATTTCTATTTTTAAACACTGAAAAATTCTTTCGCGATATTTTTCTCGGATACTTTAAGATGTTTCATGTCGCTTTAGTTTCAAAATGTCAGAAATCGATTTCTTTTCATGGAAATTCGCATGAAATCCAAGGAGTCGTCCCAAAAAGGACCCTCGTCCCATGTTTTATCGTCAACAAAGGAAGCCACGATTTAGGGAGTTGGTTAGTTCGAATCCAAACCCTTAAATCATTGGACGAAATGTCGTTAATTACGTGACGAACGGCAGTAATCTAGGCGACCACGAATACTTGAGCTAATTCCATTCCGACCAAGCGACTAAGATCAGGATCATTACAGACCGATTAGACCTTAAGGAATTAATTCAGCTATTGTCTGCGGGATTTCTGTCCGCGCCATAAACCCTTTTGACTGGAGGGTAGGAACCTGCGAGCACTCGCGCTAGAACGTCGCTCGGTTTTCCTATCTCTCGACTTCCTTTCACCCTTTCTCGTATCAGAGCCAGTTCATTTATTCTCGCCACCCGGAGGCTATTGTGATCTCCGGTTGCGTGACCGATTATCGCGTCGTCAATCGCTGCCGGGGATCTTAAATCTGGGAAACAATCTATATTTATACAGAATACCCTGAAATATCTGGAGAATATCTATATGAGCGATTCTAAACATATAGAAATTCAAACATATAGAGATTCAAATATTCAAAGATTCAAATATTCAAATATTCAAATATTCAAAGATTCAAATATTCATATATTCAAATATTCAAGTATTCAAATATTCAAATATCCAATGATTCAAATTTTCAAACATTCAAAAGTTTAAATTATCAAAACTTCAAATTTTCAAATTTTCAAAAAATCAAAAATTCAAATTTTTAAAAATTCAAATCATCAAATTTTCAAAAATTCAAATTTTCAAATTTTCAAAAATTCAAAAATTCAAATTTTTAAAAATTCAAAAATTCAAATTTTCAAAAATTCAAATTTGAAAATTTGAAAATTCAAATTTGAAAATTTGAAAATTCAAATTTGAAAATTTGAAAATTCAAATTTGAAAATTTGAAAATTCAAATTTGAAAATTTGAAAATTCAAATTTGAAAATTTAAATTTGAAAATTTGAAAATTCAAATTTGAAAATTCAAATTTGAAAATTCAAATTTGAAAATTCAAATTTGAAAATTCAAATTTGAAAATTTGAAAATTCAAATTTGAAAATTTAAATTTGAAAATTTGAAAATTCAAATTTAAAAATTTGAAAATTCAAATTTGAAAATTCAAATTTGAAAATTTGAATTTAAATTTTCAAATTTAAATTTCAAATTTAAATTTGAAAATTCAAATTTGAAAATTTAAATTTGAAAATTCAAATTTGAAAATTCAAATTTGAAAATTTAAATTTGAAAATTTGAAAATTCAAATTTAAAAATTTGAAAATTCAAATTTGAAAATTCAAATTTGAAAATTTGAAAATTTGAAAATTCAAATTTAAAAATTTGAAAATTCAAATTTGAAAATTCAAATTTGAAAATTTGAAAATTTGAAAATACAAATTTGAAAATTCAAATTTAAAAATTCAAATTTGAAAATTCAAATTTGAAAATTTAAATTTGAAAATTTGAAAATTCAAATTTGAAAATTCAAAGTTGAAAATTTAAATTTGAAAATTCAAATTTGAAAATTCAAATTTGAAAATTCAAATTTGAAAATTTGAAAATTCAAATTTGAAAATTTAAATTTGAAAATTTGAAAATTCAAATTTAAAAATTTGAAAATTCAAATTTAAAAATTTGAAAATTCAAATTTGAAAATTCAAATTTGAAAATTTGAATTTAAATTTTCAAATTTAAATTTCAAATTTAAATTTGAAAATTCAAATTTGAAAATTTAAATTTGAAAATTCAAATTTGAAAATTCAAATTTGAAAATTTAAATTTGAAAATTGAAATTTGAAAATTCAAATTTGAAAATTTAAATTTGAAAATTCAAATTTGAAAATTCAAATTTGGAAATTTGAAAATTCAAATTTGAAAATTTAAATTTGAAAATTTGAAAATTCAAATTTAAAAATTTGAAAATTCAAATTTGAAAATTCAAATTTGAAAATTTAAATTTGAAAATTCAAATTTGAAAATTTAAATTTGAAAATTCAAATTTGAAAATTTGAAAATTCAAATTTGAAAATTTGAAAATTCAAATTTGAAAATTTGAAAATTCAAATTTAAAAATTTGAAAATTCAAATTTGAAAATTCAAATTTGAAAATTTAAATTTGAAAATTCAAATTTGAAAATTTAAATTTGAAAATTCAAATTTGAAAATTTAAATTTGAAAATTCAAATTTGAAAATTTAAATTTGAAAATTTGAAAATTCAAATTTGAAAATTCAAATTTGAAAATTTAAATTTGAAAATTCAAATTTGAAAATTTAAATTTGAAAATTCAAATTTGAAAATTCAAATTTGAAAATTCAAATTTGAAAATTTAAATTTGAAAATTTGAAAATTCAAATTTAAAAATTTGAAAATTCAAATTTGAAAATTCAAATTTGAAAATTTAAATTTGAAAATTCAAATTTGAAAATTTAAATTTGAGAATTCAAATTTGAAAATTCAAATTTGAAAATTCAAATTTGAAAATTCAAATTTGAAAATTTAAATTTGAAAATTTGAAAATTCAAATTTAAAAATTTGAAAATTCAAATTTGAAAATTCAAATTTGAAAATTTAAATTTGAAAATTCAAATTTGAAAATTTAAATTTGAGAATTCAAATTTGAAAATTCAAATTTGAAAATTTAAATTTGAAAATTCAAATTTGAAAATTCAAATTTGAAAATTTAAATTTGAAAATTCAAATTTGAAAATTTAAATTTGAGAATTCAAATTTGAAAATTCAAATTTGAAAATTCAAATTTGAAAATTCAAATTTGAAAATTTAAATTTGAAAATTCAAATTTGAAAATTCAAATTTGAAAATTCAAATTTGAAAATTTAAATTTGAAAATTTGAAAATTCAAATTTAAAAATTTGAAAATTCAAATTTGAAAATTCAAATTTGAAAATTTGAAAATTTGAAAATACACATTTGAAAATTCAAATTTAAAAATTCAAATTTGAACATTCAAATTTGAAAATTTAAATTTGAAAATTTGAAAATTCAAATTTGAAAATTCAAAGTTGAAAATTTAAATTTGAAAATTCAAATTTGAAAATTCAAATTTGAAAATTCAAATTTGAAAATTTGAAAATTCAAATTTGAAAATTTAAATTTGAAAATTTGAAAATTCAAATTTAAAAATTTGAAAATTCAAATTTGAAAATTCAAATTTGAAAATTTGAATTTAAATTTTCAAATTTAAATTTCAAATTTAAATTTGAAAATTCAAATTTGAAAATTTAAATTTGAAAATTCAAATTTGAAAATTCAAATTTGAAAATTTAAATTTGAAAATTTAAATTTGAAAATTCAAATTTGAAAATTTAAATTTGAAAATTCAAATTTGAAAATTCAAATTTGAAAATTTGAAAATTCAAATTTGAAAATTTAAATTTGAAAATTTGAAAATTCAAATTTAAAAATTTGAAAATTCAAATTTGAAAATTCAAATTTGAAAATTTAAATTTGAAAATTCAAATTTGAAAATTTAAATTTGAAAATTCAAATTTGAAAATTCAAATTTGAAAATTTAAATTTGAAAATTCAAATTTGAAAATTTGAAAATTCAAATTTGAAAATTTGAAAATTCAAATTTAAAAATTTGAAAATTCAAATTTAAAAATTTGAAAATTCAAATTTAAAAATTTGAAAATTTGAAAATTCAAATTTGAAAATTTGAAAATTCAAATTTAAAAATTTGAAAATTCAAATTTGAAAATTCAAATTTTGAAAATTTAAATTTGAAAATTCAAATTTGAAAATTTAAATTTGAAAATTCAAATTTGAAAATTCAAATTTGAAAATTCAAATTTGAAAATTTGAATTTAAATTTTCAAATTTAAATTTCAAATTTAAATTTGAAAATTCAAATTTGAAAATTTGAAAATTCAAATTTAAAAATTTGAAAATTCAAATTTGAAAATTCAAATTTGAAAATTTAAAAATTTGAAAATTCAAATTTGAAAATTCAAATTTGAAAATTTAAATTTGAAAATTCAAATTTGAAAATTTAAATTTGAGAATTCAAATTTGAAAATTCAAATTTGAAAATTCAAATTTGAAAATTTGAAAATTCAAATTTGAAAATTTAAATTTGAAAATTTGAAAATTCAAATTTAAAAATTTGAAAATTCAAATTTGAAAATTCAAATTTGAAAATTTAAATTTGAAAATTCAAATTTGAAAATTTAAATTTGAGAATTCAAATTTGAAAATTCAAATTTGAAAATTTGAAAATTCAAATTTAAAAATTTGAAAATTCAAATTTGAAAATTCAAATTTGAAAATTTAAATTTGAAAATTCAAATTTGAAAATTTAAATTTGAAAATTCAAATTTGAAAATTTAAATTTGAAAATTTAAATTTGAAAATTCAAATTTGAAAATTCAAATTTGAAAATTTGAAAATTCAAATTTGAAAATTTGAAAATTCAAATTTAAAAATCTGAAAATTCAAATTTGAAAATTTAAATTTGAAAATTCAAATTTGAAAATTCAAATTTGAAAATTTGAAAATTCAAATTTAAAAATTTGAAAATTCAAATTTAAAAATTTGAAAATTTGAAAATTCAAATTTAAAAATTTGAAAATTTGAAAATTCAAATTTAAAAATTTGAAAATTCAAATTTGAAAATTCAAATTTTGAAAATTTAAATTTGAAAATTCAAATTTGAAAATTCAAATTTAAAAATCTGAAAATTCAAATTTGAAAATTTGAAAATTTGAAAATTCAAATTTGAATCTGTACATGATCTTTGATTTGTTATTTTTATATATATGTGTGTTTTTTTTTTTTAGGAAGTTGTCCAGTACGAGTGATTAAAAATCGAACACTTCACGTGTTACGATGAAATAAGATGCTGAAACATTGCCATGCGATATGATTACGTTTTGGCACTAAATTACACGCATTATCCTATCTCGAGAGATTCGAAAATAACAACGGTGAAGTCTCGGTTCGTGATTACGCTTTTCGAGGAATTAATCTTAACCGTAAGATGATTTAAAGAACAATACTGCCTATAAAATGAACACCCTGACATGCTAAACGCGAAAGTTGATTATAATTATTAATTAATCAATATTTCTCGGACATAGAAATTTTCTACTTTCTCGATCGTAATAAAGAATTTTTTAATTGTACCAGTTTTAACCAGGTGTATATGAAACACAAAGAATCTCTGACGTTTGATATTAATTATATACAAAAATAACCCATCAATTAAAAATTGTATAATTAATTCAATGAATAATATCGATTACGTTTAACACGTATAAAAAGTACGTCACGAAATTTGCGTTCCATAAACTATCCTCGAGAAGAAATAAACACGATATCAAGATGTACAAGATCCGTGTAACGAAACGCGAGACATCATCGTCAACGCGTTTCAATCTCGATAGTTTTATCTGCGTTGCCCATCCCCCAACGACAATAGGGAAAGGACAATATAAGATAATCCAGGGAATAAAGTCAGTTTCATTGCTTTCCGCGTTGATCTGATAGCGTACGTTCGCACAGGCGTCGAGTGCCTCGAAATCGGACGGGTTTAAACTCCCTGCGCGGCCTACGAGAGAAATTTAAGACGTCCATTGTTCCTGCCGCTCGAATTTACAGGGGTTGTAAACCGCTTTGAGCTACGACACGTTGCAACGCCACCACCACCGTCGTTCTGACATCATCCCTATCAACGGCCACGCTTTAATTAATGCGTTCTGTATTTTATACGACGGACCAGCAGACGAGGGTAACGTACTCCGCGATTACAAGACAAGTGCCTGTCCTTCGACCATCTAGTTCTAACACCGTATGTGAAATCGGAATCAAGACTCCTGACGTTTGTAAAAAAAAGATAAAACAGCAACTAGATAATCGCAGATACACGACTCGTAAATGAAATTTAATAGAATTAATAGCTTCTCACAAAGCGTAAAGTGTAATAGAATTTACAGCCCTTGTTGAGAATTGTGTCGATATGGCATGATTTTCCTACTGGTCTGACGATTAAATTCTCTAATTCCATTCAAGTCGTCATTTCACTTTCCACAAATCTTATCCACTCACCCTTCGTTGTAGTTTAAATTCGTCAAAAATCCGCCGTCCTAAATCCGGTCGAATTCTTGCAGAATCGTTCTCAAGCCACTTCTTGAAAACGATGCTGAGAGGTTGAAGATGGCATCGAATAGAAAGCGACAATAAAACGCGACCTTCATGAGGTAATCTCAATTCGAACTAGCCGGGAAGGCCAGGCCGAAGAAAAGGCAGGACCCTCGTGGAAGCGCGAGAGGCACGCGTAACGCGTACCAAGGGATATTTCTGACGAGGGGTGCAAAGTCACGGGCATCGAATCGGGAGAGTCTTAGCTATCTGGAAGGGAGGACCGATCCCCCGGGGCCGATGGAAGAACCGCATTCCGTGTAAGCGGACCTTCTTCACGACCACTTCGGCTCGCGAAATAGCGATACCACAAACCCCTCGGAGCGGACACGGACAGGTCGCCCTACGGGAAATTCTCAGCCAAGGTGGCGAAAGGGACCGACTAATCAGTGCGCCCATTGTGCGAATCACGACTCATGAAAGTTATCGCTCTTGTGGTCTTGCGACTTGGATTTCACGCGATCGTCTCTAACAAGGTAAGAGCAGGATTGTTAACTGTGATTATAGAGTTTAGGGGATCGAGCAGAATTTTTGTGCTTTATACAATTTAAAGATTGTAATCTCTCGACATTCGACGAAACCAAAATCTATCGACGAAGACGGTGAATAGATATAATTAAACGAGAAATATTGTCTGTTACTTGGCCTGTTACCTGTTTCGCGACACCGAATCGTTTAAACGAATAACAATGAAGTAGAAAGTCGTAGAAAGTCGGAAGTAGGAAGTTTTCAATTTTTATACAGTAAGGAATATGGAAGATGTTGAACAAGACGAAAACATTTCGAGATCCTTCGAAGAATCGTCAGGATTTTTGGTTATCGAGAGAGCGGAGCGTGTGCCTGGATGCAATGATGGCCATCCTTGACGTCTCTTCTTCTTTTTCCATGCGTCTGCGCGGCGCGACAAAAGCAACAAATCTGCTCTTTGGCAAACAAAGAGTGGCTGAATATGAACCGTTGCACCACGTTCGCCCATAGACACATTGTTCCATGGTCGCGGCACAACAATCTAGAAATTGTACTTTCGCGACAAGGGAGAAAAGAGGAGGAGAAGAAAGAAAGGAAAAAGAAGCAAAAGTAAAAAAAAGGAAACATAGAACGGAAAATGTCAAAGAACGAGCGATGAAAATAGCTCACCTGAAAAAACGATGAAGAATATCTATTACGGGGCGCAGGATATACCAAGTGTAGGCGTAATTACTCTTTAAAGAGGCTGTCCACCGGCTGGAAAAGCGAGACCCCTCAAACCGTGACGTTTGTTATCCGAATGGCAACGACGACAGGGCGCAGGACAACGCGAACCACGACAATACTGTCGCAAAGCCCACTCTCTTCTTTTCCACGCGTCTGTGCAGCGCGACAAAAGCAGCAGCCCCCTTCTTCACGGCCGCAAGTGTGCAGAGGAAAGTTAGTCTCTGTGTCTAGCCATCTGCCTCTTCGCCCTGCTGCAAATCGCTACCCGTCTACGTAACAATTTCGTCGTGATAAACGGTCCTTTATATGCCACGATATAAGCCACCACACCATTTCGCGATAATTTCTGCCACACTGTCGCGATTGGCGTCATATTTGGTTGGAGCAAGCCTCGTACGAAATATCATAGAAATTGATCCTGAAAAAGAATGGAAAAGTAGATGATAAATTCATTTATTTGTGAATTCGTTAATCGTAGGTACTTTACAAGATGGTGGGAATAATAAGAATTTCAATTGTCTGTCATAGCTGTCAATTAGGTATTAAAATATAAAGAATGGATTAAAGGCATGAAGTTGTGCTTTCAAATTTATACCCACGATACGTGTAACAATATGACTCGAATGAAATGACAGGACTTGACAAAACACGAGTTGTTAGAGAGAGTTAATTACATTCCTGACGTTGCATTTGCCATTAAACGTTACAACGAAAAAATCCGATTTAAAATATCGTACCGTGTCATTGTACATTTATCAATTTATCAGTCATTGTACAATTAAGAATTGAAATTTCGAAAAAATGACCTTTCAGATCTGCCGTGGGTTTCTTCTGTATACGCGAGCCGATATTCCGCGATAAATTCGTTAACCCTCTTTGGAGAACGGTAAGCGGATTTCTGCCAATTTCTTTTCCCAGTGGACCAAAATTAGCCATCCCGTCCGGTGTGAATCCGGTTGCTCAGTCGAAGCGCGGGCAAACGAGAGATGCTCGTTTACGAACGTTTGCTCGTCTCGGTCGTGATTGCAGGAAAAAATTCGCGAAAAGGAAAATGTGTTTGCTCGTCCGTTTTGAGTGTGCTCGTAAAATCGTCGCACGACCGAATGCAATCAGGTTGGATTAAACGTTGATACTTTCTAGCTGCGTGCCACTTCTCCTCGTACCGCTCCCTCTATTTTTATTCCTCTCTTTCTGTCCCTTATTCTTCTCTCTACTCTTCCTTCTTGTTCGCTGCGGTAAATCTAACGCGGCGATCCGCGATCTGGGTCAACGGGGATCGCACGGTTTTACGGGTCGCCGACATTTAAACAGCGATTCGATTGCCAACGAGATTTTTGAATTGGATACCCGACGAAATTAGAATCTACCCGAACAACGTCGATACGCGTTCGCATGCTCGTTAAGATTGAAAGATCTCCAGATCCGCCTCCGGGAATTCATATTCTTTTTCGACGATACTCTGTCAGGGGTGAAGGCGAGTCCCTCGAACGCCTCGTTCTATTCCACGAATCAGTGAATCACGATGCAAACCAGCTGGAACTAATCGAACAGTAGAAACTTTGAATGTGTTAAGCGTGAAATTTGTTTGAAACGAAGTCGGAACGGGAATGGGTATTTTTTTAAATTTCGAACAGCATCGTGGAACATGTGGAACGACGGTGTGAAACATACGTGAAAGGTTAAAAGTATGGTACGATTATAGAACGAGTTAGTTGGACCAGAGAGAGAGGGAGAGAGAGAAGGAGAGAGAGGGGAAGAAAGAGAGAAAGAGCTATTAAAAATATTCGGTGACATATCGATTGTTCGACAAACTGTTGGCCGCCGTAAAATCGCGCTAAATTTGCAGCAAACGCTCGATCAACGTCACGAAAGAGGGTTTTATCTTGTCAAAGGGGGCGCGATTATGGTCATTTACAAAAAGGCTGTCGTCGGCAACGATGGAAACAGCGAAATCGCTTCTTTGTTTCGCCGACCTGGCCAGCAATTCTCCCCCTTTGTTTAATGCCTTTACGACGTTTCCCATCGAAATCAAACGTTCCCCGCGATCGAGAGTCGGATGATGCAAGATGAAAGACGATGGGGGTGGCTGGGAAGTCTGTCAGAAAAGGCGAGAGGGAGGGAGTTAAAGCAGGTATAGGTAATGTACCAAAATTGCTTTACCGCCGGTCCATTTACGGAGATGAAAAGCACTCTCTGCCAAGTACACCGGTGGCTCCAGCCAGGGTTCACGACAGCCCAGAAGCGTCGTATCCCGCCTCTGCCCTTCTGATGTTGGGTACTGCGACGTCCAACCCCTCTCAATTTCAGTTTGAAGCCAACCCTTTCACCAATTTGCCGACATTGCCCGGTAGAAGAACTTTTGGCATAGCATTGTCGTTGACGTCGATACTGTGTAACTTCTCTTCAATCAAGCTAATCACAAACAAATGCGATCCCTGTTACGCACTCCTTTTGCTGCCTGATTCCCTGTTCGAAACGTCAACTTTTTAATACAATAAGTTCCAATTATTGAGTTACGAATACACGTCACGCATTTAATTCTTTCTCTTTCGAAACTTTTAAACGAAACACGTGCGATTTTTAGTAAGTAAACGATCTTTAAACAAATAAAATATATTTACTAGTAAGCGGCTCACTGTGCTCATTTTTATCTTTAATATCCTTTTTCAATATGATAGAAACAGAAAATTATTTCCAAGAAATCGTCCCTTAACGTACAATTTCGGCAGCAGCAATGCAAATTAGTTGTGTCGGATCCATAGCCTGATTCTTAAACAATGATTCCACTGGCGTTTAAATAATGATCGTCCGTCGAACGAACGGAGGGTGATCCGTGGGATCAGGTGCGCCAAAGAAAACTACCACCAGAAATGGATTGGAGCGAGTTTCGGAGGGCCTCGAGGTCGATTAGGGTGAAGCCAAACGGGAGATACGAGAGATTTCTCGAGGAGAAGCGACGGAGGCCATCGACGTCGATTTGCCGAACGTCGATTCTATTGCTCGGTCATTTTCCTCGATCTTCTTCTCGTTTGATGGCCGTCTACCACGTAGAAACAATAACGTCTGACTCTATTCATTAACGTCCCTCATGAAACTCGTCGGTGTCGTTGAACTGCATCAAATTTCTAATCGCTTGGAACGTCGATAAAACAAATTTGCGGAAGGAAATTTAAATTGTTTTCCAGAAACGTTTGCGCAAGATTACAACTGGAATAACACGGTTTACATTTCATCAAACGGCGTAACTCGTTTTGGAATTGCCAGCGTACAGGCTATGTAAAAGTTGGAACCGCGAAACGACCAGTAACTTTTGCTGTACGCGTGACCGCCTATAATTCACGGACTTTTAGGCGGGAAATGGTTGCAACTTCGGTCGGACGATTTGTAAATCGGGCACAACTCAGCGTCGAACTGCGTTTCCCGTTTGTCGGCACGAGAACGATCCCAAAAAGCGCTCCGCCGGACGAAGCCGTTGGACGCACCGCGAATAGCGCTGTTTCGTGCAAAAGATTTGTACATGTAACGCGCTTTTTTTTTGCTCTTTTTTTTAGAAATTAATGGAAACTGGAATTGACAGGTGTCCAATCGTTGTATTTTCATGGCGAACCGCTATACCGGTATCTTTATCGTTATCACAGGTGTTGCGTTTCAATTTTTCTTTTTATATTTTTTTCACGTTTTCCCTTCCTTTTTTCATTTTTTTCTACTTTTTTTTTAGTTTTTTATTGAACGCATAAAACGGTAAAAAAACGAACGCATCGGTATCGATCGGCAGTCACATTTCTTTTTTTTTTTTTTGGCCGATTCACTCGCGATTATTTATTGATGAGTGCTTTTAATTCGAGCAGAAACTGCATCCGCGCGTCGACGTAATCGAGGATCGATACGCAACACCGACAGTTTCCCATCTAAATTCCCGTGAGTCCTTGATCCTGTCGACGCTCGACAACAGTTTCGGAGCACCACTATAACTGATGGACTTTTTATTTAATTACGCGCCGCGCACGCATCTGTGTACTCCTTCTTGTTGGCTCGATGCCTGGAAAGTATCGGCGCCATGGGGATTCACCCTTACGTTGTTGCCGCCTAATCGGACGTGAGACAATCGACAACTAGCTGCTACGCTTCCTATCTTTTTTCCCTCACCCTCGTCTCGTATGTCGCGTTAAGATAACAGACAAGTATTAATTTGCTTTTATGAACTGTTAAAAAACACCTGCTTTTCCCTTTATAGTAATCATTTTTCTTACTAAATTGCCCATTCTTTTTCAAGGGTTATGACTCGTATCGATGAATCCAAGTTTTTCAATTTTACGAAAAATATATTATAATATCGTTGAATTTCACGTAACGTTTGTTATAGTTTTGAATAAAAACGAGGAAAATAGATTTGAACGATACACACACCGCTGTTACATTGTTCACAAATGCAACTATGTAGTTGAAACAAGATCCTTCGGAACGTTTCGATCGGCAATTACCGCCCGAAACGTACGATGCGTTCATAAATGAACGAATAATTCGCGCGTCTCGGATCCTAGCCGGGGCAGAAGCCGAATGAAAGGATCGCTGTTATTCCGTGAAATTCAACGTCGCGTCGAATATACCGATAGCAACCGGCTGACCGCAGACCGTCGAATTTAATTTCATAAATGGCTACCGTTGATAACCAGAGCGGCAGTGTTTGGTAGTGAACGACTACATGCAAACAATCGTAACGAATTATTTGCTCGTATTCTTTCATTCAATCGAATCGCGATCGATGAGCCTTTCGCTTTTTACATTTGAAATATATAATTCACAGATAACATTAGAGACTGGAACAGGTATTATCGGAATGTTTCTCGAAGAAACGTGGTTCGCCGAAATATTCCAACATTCGTAGGAAACTTTTATGAATACATCATACGTGTTATACGAAGCATTTTGAAATTTCATTGGCGATGTAAAGAGACAATCGAACTATCACGATCATATCGATGACATTTGAAACAATTCTGTGAATTCACTGCGAATGAAATTTCAAACTGTTTTATACAACACTCACTATATATACACAAAAAATTTCGATGCCGATAATTTTCTTTAATTCGTCGAATTAGAAGCGGCCGAAGAAAGTATTTCAACATTTATCGACATCGAAATTTTTTGTGTATATATAGCGAGTGTTGCGTTTTATTTTATAGTATTACAAAAATGTCTGTTCAAGGAGTTGGTGTCTATACGTAATATTATACTTTCTGCTGAAAAGTCGAAAGATAGAAAAGCGTTCGCGTAACCAGTGTCACGTGATCGCGTGTACGGAAGTCAGAGCCGGGGCAGCTGATCACCGGCTATGAAATTTAATTTCATAAATGGCAATCGGAGGCACACGAATTCGTAGTCTGTTTGCTCGTACGCAGTGTGTACAAACACCGGTGGTAACGTAATACGTATTACCCGCGGCTATCCTGGTCCGCTCGTGTCCGTTTCGCGTATACCGATCGCGATTGCGGCCGATCGAAATCACGAGGCCGCGCGGGTTCGTCTTCTCCATCGGTCGATAATTACTTACGCCCGGCAATTAGGTAATGGACAAGAGGAGAGAAGGGGAAGGAGGAAGGGATGGGACGTGTAAAGAGACAGAGGATGAGAAAACGAGAGAAAGAGAAGGACAAAGGAAACACGACCGCGATCAATCGTCGTGTCAAACGAATCCATGGTAGGCGCGCGATCGCCGACGTGTCTGGCATTTTTATTCTCCGCGCCACGGATGGAAAAAGCCGCGGTCTCGGTTTTCCCCGACGACGCACGCAAACCTCATAAAACGAATAAAAGCGAGGCCCGTCCATGCGTGCTATCGAATGAACCGAATTCTTTTACGTTCCAGCGAACCCGGGGATCGTACTGACTAAGGCCGAACCAAGATTTCCACCCGGATACTGAAGAAAGGAGGGGAGTATACGGTGAACAACCACGGGAGCTTCTTTTATGCTCTGCAACTTTCTGGAAGAGAATTATGTAAAAGCGTTATCGTTTTATCCCGACGTTGCTCGATGGTAAGGTTATTAAAGTCCAAGGGACGAAGTACTGGATTGGAATCTAAGGAGATTCGACACGTGTGTATGACAAATGCGTGATTATAGAAGTCGTATCGACCGTTGGGGAGAAGTGAAAGCGGAAGTGGTTCTTTTTTGATGAGTCACGACTGAAATTGTACAACTGGTAACGAATTACCGAAAGGTAATTCCTTCGCTATGGGTGATTTGATAGAAGCCACATGGATGATGGATAGACGAAGGTGAAAGTTTACCGAATGTGGCGTTATTTCTTTTTCTTCTTTGTCGGAACCTCGAGGATATATAAAAAAAAAATCTGACAAAATACCATGATCCGAAGTATGACGGACAGTTTCGACAAGCGATTAAAATTCGCGACGCGACGGTTCTATGGCTGACCGGTCATCGATCGACAAACGTCTCTCCTATCCCTGTACGGCTTCGCTCTGTGATTATTTGAATGAAGCAAAAATGGCTAGCAGCACGCGGGCGAGCAGCGTCAAAAAGGTGGCTGGTATAAATGAATAAAGCAATTTCTCGATTGACTGATGAAAAGCACTTCCATATAATGATACTGATGAAAATTGCCGCTTTCGTTTGACTTATGAAGCATTAAACTGAGTTTAGAAGCTTTTGCCTAGGTCGGCCGGCATCGAGCGGTTTTTCTAAAAATAAAACCGGTAAATAGGCTAGAGGCTCGTCCCTCGGAAAGAGTTTTCCCGGTAGCGTTTTCCTTTAATGAGACCATTCACCATTACCTCGGCCTTTCCTTTTTTCACTCCCTTCCTTCACCACCCGCCAGGTGGCAGTTTCAAGCGCAAAAACTAGCAGCTTTGTACGTGTCAATATTCCACGTCTGTTCATAAAAGACGACTCGTGTCTCGTCGCACCAAAGGTGGAGGAATAAAAACATTAAATCGGGCACAAGGGTAAAAGAGTAACGCGAACTAGCGGGGATCTATTAAAGGAGGATCAAGCTGCGGGAAATTGCGGGCTGAAAAGGTGGTGTGTCGTAGCTAAAATTATCGAGCCTCGACGATATCTATCTAATCGTTGATAGAAAAAAATATTCTCTTCCAATTACTCTTCCTCTTTTACAAACAAACATAACGTAACGTAAGTAATAAAGTCACGCGATATCATTGTACAGCCACGTTGGCTGTCAATTAACATCAGATTTCTCCGTGTAAGAGAAACTTTTACGAGAGAGTGAAAGAACATGGAGGCGCGTCGAGGCCCTCACAAAATAGAACGTAACCACGTACACGATTCGTGAACGTGCTCAAATATTTATCGTAGCCTGCACTGGAATCGGAACGACGTACGATCGGTTGTAAATCGACAATAAATGCGCGGCCAACACGAAGGTTTAACTATTAGATAACAGCGGCGCACGTTTCGAAGCAAACCGTCACCATCGACCAGCTTTCCTTGCTTCCTCTCTGGCAAATAAAATCCTGACGGTAACGTATTCGATCACGTATCAACCCTTCGTCTGGTCTATGATCTGGTCCACGCGTATCCTTCTCTCAATGAAATCGTCCGATCGAAATCGTTTCATTGAAATCGTTCGTATATGATTTGCAGACGGCGCGAAATTTTTCGTGATCAACACGAGTAATTAAGGAGCCGGCATGCAAAGAGGGACGAACGACGAGAGCAAGATTGGCTACAGGATGAAAAACGACGAAGGAGCACGGGCTACGCGTTCAGCTATAGCTTGGTGTTACAGGGACCACGAGTACGAATGGTAATTTCAATCTGTAAGGATTATCCGGATAACCGAGGTAATCGATATTTATATCGAAGTCAGAGGCGTGGGAGGCAACGGAGAAAGGATCTAGCGACTGAAGTGACGTTGGAGGAACGGGCTTAAGCCGCAGATATTGTGATTCCCGAACCTTTGCGGAAATACTTAAATGCCGGATACATTGTAACCTTCGTCCAGGTATTTCGTCGGTGGATTTTTTGAAATATCGATGCCTGTCGGCCGTTTACTCGTGGTCTACGAGATGAGCCTGTTGTATTATACGCGTATGAAAGGAACGATCGTTAAAATGCAGGAAAGAATTTCTGGATCGTTCGCTTTTCCCTGCTCTCGTTGTTAAATGGAACATCGAAAAATGTATTTCCGCGAAATATACGGCTGTCCAATTTACCATTCGTTTTCGCTCTGCCCGATAGACATTCTTATTTTGTTTGTATAGCTTATACTTCGCTGTTGTTTGCTTGGTTACGCGATATTTGCACAGAATCATGAACTCCAATTATATGCGGCAGAGGAAGAACGAAACACATGGCTGTACGTTAGGGTCACGGATGCCCGGGGGCTTGTTATTTCACTGAAAACCGTTGTATCTCAAGATCTTCGGTCGTTGGAGAAGCCTGTAAGATTACCTCGTCGAAAATTTTGAAACAATATTTGTGAAACCGGCCTAACCTAATAGACAATAGCCAAACCAGCCTCTCGTACATACTCAGCCAGCCTTTCAAATATTTCGGCAATATCGACGACTATTTAGTATACCGTGGCCGCTTTATTCGCTTTGTCTCCAACTATCACCCTCTTCGTCCTTTCCATTAATTTTAAACCATCCACAAAAGAATCTCCTAAAATTCCCACACAAATGAATCGTCGGGAGAGAAGGAAAACGAAATTTCGCTTAAATCCCATCGAATCGACGCAGGATATCGATCTATCAAGGATCAGAGAAAACCGGGGTAAGGCGCTTCCGACGAAGAGAAAACAAAAGAGCTCGGTGACTTTATGGTCGTGGCGGTTTGAACGTAAAAATCTATCAACAGACCCTTCTCCTGAAGAACGACACGGGGAGATGAAGTGGCGGGCGTGGGTGGGTGAAAGGCAGCCGCGGGCGAGACAGCACAGCCACCCCTCCGCAACAAGCGGTATTGACGAAATTGATTGCGGAGGGTGTATAACCGAGCTTCGCTTCATGCGGGGTGGCGCTACCCGTGAGGCTGTCCGGGGGAAGAACGAAGAGAGGGTGAAGGGTCCCGCTCATCCTCCTGATACCCCCGTTACTCCCCCGCCGCTAAAACGCAAAAGGGTGAGAAAACATTGTTACTAGCAGTTACTCTTGCGCCGCTCCCTACCATCGAGCCCCTCGGCTCGTAACCCGCCGCCGATTCCACCCTCCTACAGACGGTCTTCCAGTGCCACGCACGTGTTACACAGCCCCCGGGGATGAGCGGCGGAATTGAACGGATGTAGGAATCAAGAAGAAGAGACGAGCAAGAAGGACGACTGGAAGCCTTAAGGGCAACGACTACGTCGCAAGTCACAGACGGATCGTTTCTTTTCTCACCTGCAACCCCCCCTTCCCCCCTCGCGACATCTTTCTTTCCGAACTTTTCGGATCGTCAGAATCGAGTTGGAATACCTCCGGGTCATGAAACTCGACGCGGAGTATCGCAAGATCGAGGAACTCGAGACGCGGCGTTTACGAGTTGCGAGCTCCGCAGATCGGTACGATCGGTTGGATGTCACGAGACACGGATTGGGACAGCGAGAATATAACTTGAACGCTTAGACTATATTTCGAAGTATGTGTGATCCATGTTCGGAGAATTTGAGATCAATGAACTTGAGTCAAAGCATTCTAGCGTTAATTAGAGTTCGATATCAGAATGTTCCGATTCGGGTGTCATGTAATCATGGAATTTGAATCGTCAGGTGGTATTTCGGTTCCTCGACCTCGCTATCCTATTTTGGAACCGAGATAACCTCGATCCTGTTCGAACGATGTGATTAATATCGTGATTATTCCGAAGAGCTATAAAGACCAATAAGATTTCATCATCGTTTTATTTTTACTTTGAAATTAATCCACTTTCTGACAGATTGAAACAATGGCATGATAGATGTATATCTCATAATTTAAGAACCAAATATTGGTCTCTAATATTTAATAGAAATCCAGAACGTGAGGCGAATTTATTCGTTCGTTATTGTTTCCGCGGGTTATTCGATTTCCATCGAGAACCATTTACGGCCCCATCGTTCCGATAAACTCCGCGGCACGGCGCGTTTATCCCAAACAACGTCATCGTGCTCGATCGAATTAACGTACTGCATCATTAATGCGCAATAACTGAAAAATAAGGCCTGCACATACACACACACGAACGGGCCACATACTCTCAATTACCGTGAAATCACATTTTTCCGCTGTTTAATCGTCCGGATCGGTACAATTAGGTCGTGGATACCAGTGACCCATTAAATTTCCGATATACATAACAACGTTGGTGCAGAAAACTCTGCTTAATTTATTTCACCGCTGACCTATCGTCGAAAACTGACCTCATCCCTGTTCCTATTTGTGATACAACCAGTACAATTAAAAGCTCAATCGTTATCCTTTGGAAGAAACGTTACTAATGGATTTGCCCCATCGTCTTAAAACAATTTCTCTTATTTTTTATTTCATAGTATATCCTTATCATCGTTTAAAGAAATCTGATTGTTATTTTTGCTTTTCGAATTTCTCACTACTGCTCACAAATATCCGGACACTTCGCTCGACTTGTTGTAATAATATTTGACAATTTGACCAAAGCGTGCAAGTTTTATCACTGCATTTTTAAACAATCGATTCAATCGGATTATAATATACCGTTACGCGTAGATTATGAAAAATAAAATCATTGTATTTTTATTTGACCGTAATCCATAATTCAAATGCATCTTATCAAAAATTCACAAGCGTCTGGATACTTTTCGCAGTAATGTATATTGTATTTTCATCTTCACGAAGAGAAGAAAGAAAGGTTAGACGGGGCCGAATTAAGGCACATCCTGCGAGAAAAATAAGGCGAAGATTGTCAGAGATTGCCTATAATCCTCGACCAACGGGCGAGGGCAAACGATTGACGTTATTTGTCAATGCGCGGCAATTTCCGTCTCCTTCCCCTCGCTACGGATTCGCGCTACGGAATCATTATCGACGTAAACTTCTGCTTCCGAAGAGGATGAAGAAAAAGCAGACAAATTTGGTGGGTAATCTTTTTCTTCCAGTAGTCTATCTAACGTCACCAGAGGAAGCAAAGAACAGGGAAAAACGACAGAAGGGGGCAACTAATGAAAATTGCAGTAGGGAAAATTTGGCACGCCCAACGATCAGACGTCGACCTCTGCGAGTGCCTCCGCGGTAATATCACCGCCAATTAGCCAATTATCGTTATTTTCGGCTCGGTTGTGCAATTCGTTAGCCCGTAAACCGAACTACGCTTCGGGCAGCGAAAGATTATTTTAGAATTCAATGGTCGGCTCTTTATTAGGATTCTAATCCACCCTCTACACCATCCCTGTTGCTCGAGCAATTTTGCCAGAGAATTACCACGGATCGAGGGAATGAAAATGGGGGAAATGGTGCTAGGTAAAATGCCTTGTTCTACATTTGGAATTTGAAATATTTAATCCGGAAGGAGGAGGAACCGGATGGTTCGTAAAATATTGTCGTAACGACGCGACGACCAGGGCAGTTTGGAATGATGGGGCGCGTGTCTGTCTTACCGTGTAAATCCGTTCTGTCGTCTCGGTTTGTCTTGAAAGCACGGTAAAACTATCATCGTGGAATTCGGTTCACCGGTGGTACAAGAGATACAGCCGGTCGGCAAGACCAAAGCCTCGGTCATGGATATTGACATTTCATTAAACGAGATTCCTGAGGAACGTGTGTACGTACGTTCAATTTCCGGCTGCTTGCAAAGCGAAACTGGAACTTGTCAAAATGTATGTTGTATAGTTTGGAACGCCGTGCCTTTGTCTACCGGCGTTTGTTGAATACACCCTGTGCATCTTGCACGTGAACCCCCATGTAATTTTGATGAGGCGACGCGATTCTGGGTTTTCTTCTCGGCCCCTTTGAATCCCTCATCATCCGTTATTCCATTTTACCTAATCAACATTACTCGTCCCTTCGATTTCTTAAGTAGCGTCTTTATGTTTTTGCCTCGTTTTCTAGTAGCATTAGAACTCGATAATTAATTTCACGTTTAAACTCTTTATCGAGACCACATAAATTGTACCAAATTCTTCAAATTAACAGCAGGCCGATATTAATGCACGACGAAAAATTGATTTCTCGTTTTGCAAGCTAATTCCGAAAACTTTTAAATCGGATGTCGAAGTCTAATCAAGCGCTAAACGAACATTTCATCGATCACTTTTTATTAAGCGCTTCACCGATCGCCAGCAAAGGTATTTTCGAAATCTGTTAAAAATGTGGAATCATACGTTCGATGCAAAACGAAATCCGAGACGAAACCAAATAATACTTTGTCGCGTTCTCTGGTGAATTTTCTCGTGGAAGATCAACGGTTATGAGTTCGGGAAATGGGCATCGCATTAAAGACGTGGCTTTCCTCTGATATTTATGGTTCGCGATCTATACGTCTGTCTGGAAGCGCGGACCGGCTGGATAACTTGCAGCCCCGATGTTCATGTTGAAAAATCTAGTGAATAAGTAGATGCTAAGCAGTTTCTCGAACTAACTTTAAATGGGGAGCGCCACGTGAAATATTTGTGTAGTACAACGAAATTTATGTTGGCGGACCACGGGATGCGGAGGGATGGCGGATCCTTAAGAAGTTTTATCAAAAGCGTTTTACATTACTTAAACGCTCTTCGGGCCGCTTGATTTCTGCCCCTCTATCGCGGAAAAGATTTCGACCCTAAGTTTCCGTTTTATGCTGCGAGTCTCGTTAAAAATTCGTTAAACACCGCTGTAGTCGATTTTACAGCGAACCTTTCAACAACATTCTTCTCGCATCTATCGCGCATTAAAGGACGCACCTGTTCTTCCAACGTTTCTATCGAAAGTAGACGAATCGTATTTTCATTTCTAAAAGGAATATCGAGCTTCGTTACAAGCTACTTTAGCTAACTATTGCGAAGAAAGAGAAAAACTTGTCGAGCAAGGAGAGTAACAATAACGCACAGGTTGTCTGTAACAAGACCAGTATAAGAAGTTTCAATGCTAAGTCAACGGTTTCGAGTCTTGAAAACGAAAAACCCTCGAGGAATCAAGGCTCCATCTTTCGATATCAGGTATATACTTGTATTTGTTCAGTATTAAAACTTAAAACTCTAGAACGAGCCGGAGAGTCTCAAGCTTTGCAACTTTCTGTCCTCCTTTCGCTATTTACGCTACGCGTATTTCAACAGCTTTTGTGCGCCAACTTCGGCAACCTCATTGGGTTAGTCAAACATATTTATCACTTACCTTGTCTCGTCTACCGATCTCTATACGTCTCTCTGTACGACGTAAGCATGTACACGTTACTCTTTTGATTCATCGTTTCTTGGTTTACCATGATTCTCCTGATCGCACGTTCAAATCAGCATCCATCGTATCCTTCGCGATTCATTCTCAAGAACGTGTTTCTTTTTATCGAACAAAGTATAACAGGAATAGTCGTGTAATATGGGGTGCGTAGATTAAACGCTTGTAAGTTTACCCCTCATTACTGAAAATCCGCGTTTAATAATAAGCGGAAGTGAGTTGTGTATTTAATATAGACGGAAAATAAACTTTGATAAATAAGACAATATCTAAACTTGGGATAAAATTCCCAGGGAAGTTTTAAACAATTTCTATTAAACAAGCCACTTCGTCGAGGCGAGTGAAGTATACGCTCGGTGTTTCCCAAGCAAACCATCGTGATCGGGTATAATCCAGAGGAAAAACGAATCGCCGATAAATTATCTATATAACTTTCGATCACTATCCCATTACCGGTATAGCACTCGAGGAGCATCGAACGAAGCGGAAGAGAAGGTAGAAACCGGCGAAAGAGAGGACGATCTTTTCACGAGAAACGTCGGTTTCTTAGCGTGGACCGTTCGTCTTACGAGAAAGTCGTGCAAAAGAGGGAACGATTCGTCGAAAGAGGAGGGTCGTAAGCGTCGCGCGAAAAGAGAAAACTTTCTTTGGTGATCCCGACGAATCTCTCTTTTACCATCCCCCTTCTCTCGCTTGCTCTATCCCTTTTCTCCATGTTCCACGATAGAGTCCATAAATTTTAGCAATTTCTGGAGTGCTGCTGCCTGCTCTCCCTCCTCTCATCTCTTTTCTTTCTCTTTCGTTCTATTTCTCTCTCTCTCTCTCTCTCTCTCTCTCTTCCCTCTCTCTCTTCCTCTTCGTGGCAGCAGCGGCAGGAATAATAACGTGACGACAGAGCCCAATTGTCCCCTAATGCCGCGAAGTTTCTATTCAGAACATCTTTTTGTGCGTTACTACCGGCGGACGTGGGAGTGAAAGTCGTATCTCGCCACGCTGGCTGGAAGGGCAACCTTGCAATTCAGCCGAGCAACGTGGGAGGGTTGCCAACTCCGCTATATGATAATGGACCGACGATGCTGTGCCTACTCGATCTATAATACGACCCTGTATAGATGTATCTGCAGATTATATATACGATATTTAGAGGTTTTCCCTTTCCCAGTTTCTGATTTCTGCCCATTCCATCACGCGGAATGCGACCCAACCAACGGGATATAGACGGGAGAACGTACCGAGACGGGGCTAGCTAAATCAGCGAGGTAAACGCTATGGCCAATTACGCTTAGTAACATTCCCAATGAAATGTTCCGAGGAAAGTGAATTTCATTTACATTTTACGACGATACAAGATTCTGCTGCGTATACCGAGATCGATTTCACGCGCAGATTAATTTATTCGAAATTAATATTGCATCATCAATATTGTATAGTTTCCATGGTAAAATATTAATCCTCTAATTTATCCTCTAATTAATAAACGTTTCCTCTGTTGAAATCCGTGGAATACAAAAATTGAAATAATCCTATAGAATCCCGAATGTTGAACATTTTGATATTTAATTATATTTATAATAGAAGACTATAGGGGGGAGAAGATAATAAGCCACGGTATCTGTGTTTTACAAGGAAATAGTTTTAAAATTCAGTATACATCGTCCATTAAAATTGAAAAAGTCAGCAAAAATCTACTTATCGTATTTTCCTCCTGTGATTTTCGATTATAATTTCCACTGCTGTCACTTTCACGGTAAAACTGTCTTGATGAAATGTTAATGGAAAAACGTAGATAGGGGTGGTAATATCCTCCGCCGAAATCGTTGACAGGTTTCTGAAAGGTGGGACGAGACAGTCACCTGCCAGGACGCGGCGAGCCACGGCTATAGAAAAACCATGTCATGGCCGTGGCCAGAGAGGAAGTCACGTGGCGAGATAAACACACCCCAGGACCGGCGAACGGAGAACCACGTTACATTTCCGGTACGGCGACAATTCGACGCATCCTACGTACCAGCTTTTCATTGTTATGTATCTCGACAACCGCTCGGTCTGACCGATACGGGAAACATGAAACAGAGCGCCGCGGGGTGTCTGGCTCAAAAAGGAAGCCACTGAATGAAATCTCGGCAGAGGAGAAGACTGAGAAAGGGAAAGGAAAGTCCGTCGGAGTTCGTTGCTGTCGGTATTGCCCATTCCGATACGTTCAACTTTAATTTATCAATCATACCAAGTGGAATATTGGTCGGGCCGATAACTTGAAAATTATTTGGAAAATGATTTCGAAAATTATTTATTATATGAAATAAATAGTTTATTTATTAGTTGGTTGATTACACCCATTAGCGATGCTTTTGTGTATTACCTTCGCGATGATAAATAATTCTTACCGTTTATAATAGCTAAAATTATACCATAGTAAAATGAGGAATAGAATTTCTCTCTTCTCGAAATAAAATAATATTCTCGTGGACGATGACATCGGGCTCGGTTATAAACGAGATGAATATTTCGTAATTCTGCTTTATATCCGATCTTTCTTTTTTCGAAAATCTATTATACTTTGCTGAAACAGCGCGACGGTCAAGCCGATTAAAAATATTCAAAGTGACACTTGCCAACTGGGGCAAGAAATTGCACAGTAGCGTTCGCCCACACGAGAACTCGCTACGTTTCCGATAGAATGACGCGACGGTTTGACGCATCACTTTGCCGCAACGTTCCTGGATTTTTATTGTTGTGTATCCTTTCGGGGCCGATACGCGAAACACAAAACGAATCGCTGCGGGGTATCCGTGTCGGAAAGGAAGCCGGTGAACCAGATCCGTAGCAAAAGAGAGAAAGGAAAAGAAACGGATACATGGCGGCGAAAAAAAAGCAGGGAGTGGGAAACGAAGAATGCAAAGGGGAACTAATCGGAAATCGAAGCGGCGTTCGCATCCCTAACGAGTCTGCTTTTAATAACTCGCTCGAAAATCAACGAAAATTCGTCCGCCACGCGCGTTCCGCTCTTTACTTTAACAAACTCGCTGGTTCGCTTTTCCCGTTTCTATCTGCGCTTCTTTCTGATGCACAAATATAACACAGAACCATATACATATATAGTCATATCAGATGTAATCTTACGAGCATTCTGGCAAATTAAAAAACCCAAAGATCGACATGGAACATCGAATATCATATAAAGCTCACAGATGAAAAACACGATAAGTCCATTTCCCGTATTTTATAGAACAGCAATTCCGAAATTCGATACATTGTCAACTAATTCTACGTGAAAACAATATCTGTATTTTATTTTGGCATTATTGCCTTTTTTAAGCATTTCATCTCAAAATACCTTTTTTAGCCGGCAAATGACATAAAAATCAAAACGTCGACGTCAATGACTTGTCGTATCGTTCCCGTATGATCTTCACGTACACTGTCAATCTATATAAACAAAGTTCCCTCGTTGGGGCACATTGATCGTCGAGTCTTATTGTCGCGCACCTTGATGAACCATGTACGCGTAGGAAGCGAGAACAAAGCTCCGCAGGCGGTCCAGGTTGAAGTGGAAGCCCTTTGAAGAACAAAACGAAGGACACCCTTGGAACGAGGGAAGCGGAGATTACAAGACAGAGAAATAGAAACAGGGAAGGATAGAGAAAGTCGACTACCGAATCAACGTTTATCTCCCCAACGAGTCGGCTTTTAATAGGCTGTTCGAAAACTGTGCGAAATAATCTGAAGCTGCCGGTCTCTGCGGACAGAGGCAGTGGAACAGAGACGGATAGTGTCGGAGTACGAAGGGCAGAAGGCAATACACGCTCGATGACTGTTACGGTGGTAGTAATTGTACCGATGCCGGTGGTTGTGTGGGCTTTAGGAACAGCAACGAGGGGTGGCCAAGCCCCAACGACAATACCTTACGGTTCAGCGCACTCTCGGCTCGGGATCATCGAGTTTGAATCCGAACGCGGTGCTCTCGTGGACGATGGCGGTGGTGACGGTGAGCCCAGTTCCGGCCATGGGGAACCCTTCGCGGCTCTGTTTAAACTAGACACGTGGCCCCGTTTACGTTTCGAGGGTGTAGATACGCGCACGCATGCGTGCGTTTCACACTGGTAACCGTGTGCGTGCACGCGCGTTTCGTTGGTCCTTTGAAAACCGAAATCAAATACATTTATTTGAGCGGAGCGGGACCGGCCACGGGATCGTCCCATTGTTGGCCGCTGTCAGCCTGGAAGAGATCGCGCGACTTTATTGGCCGTTTAACAATCGGAGGGCTCGAAATTCGACCGCGCCACGGGATTTCGGAGCTGACGCTTTCGTGATTAAGATTCTGAGTCGCCGAGATTACGCGACTCACCCTCTGTCTTCACCCTTCAGCGTTTCTGGCGTTTCGCGTTGGGAACGATGCAGTTTGTTATTGTCTGGTTTGTGCGATACGTTTGATCTGCTCTGTCGGGTGTTTCGTTGTGGTGTGACTGTAGCTACGGATAGAGAAGTCGACGAATCGCGAATGAAAGAGTCTTGTAAATTACGTGTAGGGTTATCGCAGAAGGAAAGAAAAAGAGTTTGGTTGAAAAGACGGAAGAGGTAGATAGCACACGAATGTTAAAGTTCCTATTACGTTAAAAAGAAGATTATACCGGGATTTAATTTCGACAGAATGGTGCACTCGAATTAAACGTCCCGGAAGTCATCGTGGAGCACACTTAAGCACGAGGAGGCCAGCAGTCGTAACGCCGGTATCTAGCAAATAAAATACCGTAGTCGGTCTTCTCTTTATTCCGGCCGGCTGTAAATATGCAAATTGTCAGAACTACCGTCCTTCTTTGTCTAAAGGATCCGAACCGGCGTCGGGCGTTGTCGGTTGCGGGGGTGGCACGGCCGATGAGATTCAATTTACTTCCACCAAAATGGTGTACGCGATAATACACTTTGGATGCGCGGCTACCCTCCACTATATTATTGCCTTCGTAATAACGTGACAGTAATTTGTATGCAAAATCATCTCCCTCAGCTATCCGGCCGTGTAAACGTTTCGCCCCGGCAAGTTTTCTTTGTTTGCACGCCGAACTATCTTCGAAACTTGATAAATCGACGATTCCGTTTAAGATACTTCGGTCCTTCGTCTCTCTCTCGCGTGCTACACGCGCCTATCTTCTTCTACTGTCTGTGTTCGTGCGGTTATCGATGCAACGTGGTTAAACGAGACAGCTGAAATCTGGAACGCGACTAGAAATTACTTGGCAAGCGCAATTCCGACGCGGTTTTTGCTACGGGCCACGGAAATATGTCACCATCGGTACACGAAATTTCAGCATACTGCAACGTGAATATATACGCTGTATTCTCTATACGTGTAACCTCTTTGCTCGTTTCGAACGCTTTCAAGAAGATGACTTCTTCTTTGGTTGTAATTCAACATTCCACCAAATTCTTCTAAATAAATGTCGTTCTGCTTCGTTTTATTTCTGTCAAATAAAATTCATCTTGTTCGCGTTACAAACGTTATACAGTTTTAAAGTAGCTTTGGAAATGATGGATTTTATTCCAGTCTATTGGATTAAAACGTTCGTTCGCAAAAATTGCAGCGGCGATATCAGTTTCGAATATTTGACAGTTTTCAGCGATTCTCGCAACTCGCTTTATCGGGTGCGCCCATCTGTCTGGCGGGATCGGAGGCGGCAAACTCGGTTGGAACTCTGGTAATATACCGCTATCATCGGTCTCGAGCCGGGGAAACAAATGCCGCGAGAAGAGGCGGGTCGGAAAACAGGCAAGAATATAGCGTGGACGAGAAAGGCCGCGAAAATTTATTTCGACCATCCAATTGTATTTTCCTAAGTGGAGGCTCGTGCTCCATCGATAGCTCATCCAGGCGAGCTTTCTCTTACCTCGGTTAACCGAGTGATGGATGTCGATCTCTTCCCAATTCCTGTACTATATATCGACCTTTTGCCTTATGCGAATAGCGGAAAATAGAAATAGGAAGACGGTAAAAGGTTACGCGCTCGCGATCACGTTCGTGTACGACTCGAAGGAAGAGCACAGAGCAGCACAAATAAATCTACCGTGGTCGATCTCATGAAGTCCTTCCTCAACAAGATTCCTTCGGCCCGTCCAGGATCGAGGGAATACATGCAAAAGGGGAAAAGCGAATGGAAAAGTATCCTTCTGGACTACTCTCCCGGGTACTCGCGATAAAAGGTTTCCCTCTATTGCTACTTTTGTGTAATTCCACCCCATGTATCTGCGGTTTCTACTTTCAACCAACTATCCTCTTGCTATCTCGTTCGAAAGGAGATTTACGTCCCGAACGTTCTTATTTAAATTGTGATACCGGCATGTGGGTGGGACTAGGGTATTATTGTTATATTTTTACTCTGTGGAAACCAAGGTTTACTATCCGCTGGGCTAAAACCTGACCAACTTTTAAATATTAATGAATTATTGCATATATTTTGGTATATTGTAGGTTGCCAGTTGCGTACATTTCATATACAGCACCGCTCGTAATTCGAACGATACACTTATTATAAATATTTATGTAAATTCATATTTTTATATTGAACAAAATTGTATAGTTAGAAAAATTCTTTATGGGAACAGCAATAACTGTCCTGATTGTATCGTTGGTCAGAAATTATACACGTTTTTCTAAAAATTGATCCAAAAGTATCTATCATCTTCCATTCTCTAATTCTGATCTACGCTTCTTTAAATTCAAGCATATCCCCGTAATTTTAAAGATTGTTTAAATTGAGAATGTCGATTAATCGCACGTTCAGTAGCTATTAGGCCTCATCCCTTTAACTTTTTTCCTGCCTAATTCAAATGTACTGTAGAATTTCGTGTCTCGTGTCGTTTCATCCTTGTCGTGGTCGTGGTCGAATGCAAATACTGGCTTCTGAATTTGTATTTGTTCCAATTAATTCGAAGCACCGTCCAACCGAGTATTTTTCGCCGACCACGGTATCGCCTTCCGTGAACTTCATTAACATAGAAACTGTAGTTTTCTTGTATGTAGAATGCGCCACGAATTCCTCGGTTGGTTTGTTTTACGATCTCTAGCGTGCCGTCAAAGCACTTTGTGGTGTAGTTCCCAGTCTCAAACATGATACCATTCAAATGAGTAAAAATATAGATATTAAATTAGGAAATGATAAAACAAACTGAACTTTTTGTTAACAGTGATAAGTCATGATGAGACACAAACCGAAGATATAAACGAATCATGCGACATTTTCGCACCTTTTGTCGTTGTGTTTCTAGGGACGAGACAGCAGACTATTGATAATAGAAGTTCTTTGGGGAGGAGACACTCGTTCCATTCGCTAATGTACATCCACGACGAGTATTCTGCGTAATAACTTGGCACCACAATCGTCACGGTATAGTTTTGTGTATTTTTCATACAGAGAGAAGAGAAGAAGACGGTCGACGTCCCCTCAGCCTCGATTTAAGATTATCGGATGAAAGTGAATACGCAAGAGCAGCGTTATCAAAAACGTCGGAAACCAGGCGTTACGTAGCGCACAGCGATAAATAAAACGGGCGATTTCAGCGAGACTTGGGGAATGAAAGTGAAAATGCAGTTTCAACGAATTATCTCGTGTTCCAAATTAACGCTGCCGTCTTCTCTGTCGCGATATCAACGAAGATTATTACGGTTCCATCATCGTTCATTATAATTGCTTTGACCGCTATTCCTAGATCGACTCGCGTATAAATTTTATTCGAATATGAGCAATACGTGTTTATTAAAAATTATTGTTGGTGGATTTCAATTACAATTTTTAATAGAATCTAACAATTCTGTCTTTCGGTTCCAAGGCCAGAAACATGTCCTTAATATGTCACAGCACAGAAATATGTCACACTTTAACCCGACGCTATGAGAATATTAGCTTCTCTTTCGTTATTTGTTATGTTTTATTTTTAAATTCGTATGATCATAGATGAGAGAAATGGGACTTTATAGAGATTAGTCTTAACCGTGAAATATTATATTTGATATACTTCTAGATATTACATTCTATGCATTTCGTATTGCCACGGTCCACAACCGAAATATCTTCATTAATCAGATATATTTAATTACATGAAATCCGTCACGAACCGGAAGGAGCTCATCAAGTAAAATGTCAGAGTCTAAAATTCCAACGTCTATTCAGAGAATAGAAAGGCACGATAGAAGAGTCTGAATAGCTGGAAAACGATGGAACACGACGTCGGCGCTTCGATGGCCTCTTCGAGACGGGAATCTTCTTCGGTGGCAACGCGATTTCGCGAGAAATGGACTCACTGGCTTTCTGAAACGGTCAATTCAAACGATGAGCACCGCTATACGCGCAGATAGAAATCGAGATATGGAAGGAAACGGCGAGCATGTAAGGAGCACACCGTGAACGGTTTCACGTGTGCACGGGGGGTAAAGGAAACAGATGTGTAGGGGTATCCCTTTTGTGAATACGAGGCAGTCAATATTCTCTGGAGATTCGGTTGATCAGCTCTATCCTAGAGGTCGAATACCGTTGTACCAGGGGATGCGTTGATCGCGGCGTTCGCAACCCCCTATGGTTCTAGCACCCTCTCGGAATCCTGCAAACGGTAAACGCGAAATAAAAAAAAAAAAAAGAAAAATAGGGAAGTGGAAGAAGATAGAAAGGGGGAAAAAATAGACGAGTCGTTGCGTCGAATCGCGACGAGGAAATTTTTGCCTGTGTTCCGCCCCTCGACAGTGTCATTGGCAATACTGTCGAGAAGAATATGCCGGTGAATCGGGTCGTAATAAGGGGCGGCAGTCTCGAGAGATTCGATTGATCGGTTGTTCTGGAGACCGAGAACCCTTGCGCAAGGGTTTGCTAATCGCGTATCGGGACTTCAATCTCTGCTATGGCTCTATAAAACGAGTGGATCACGGGCAGAATAAGAAATAATAACCGCCGTTATCGGAACATCCGCATAGCCTCAACATTAACTTTCAATTGGAAATTTCCGTAAAAGTACTCCGTTCTACGATTCCAAGATTCTTTCTTCGCTGTCGCGCGATTTACAAAGGTACGAGAAGCTACCGAAGGTGACGAAAAGAAAATAGTAGAAAAAGGATGAAAGATGAAAGAAGGAGGAGACAGAATACGTCGTCGTGCTTTTAAAATCATTCAGAGGAATTCGTTCTACAAAGGAACGATGTATCGTCGAAGGTTCTTCTGACTCCGCGAACGAGGGATATTTAATTCTCTGAATCCGACGAATAGTTCAGAGAAAAAGAGAGAGAGAGAGAGAGAGAGTCTGCAGCAGTACGAAGCAGGAAAAAGTGCTGCTAAGTACCGTCTAAGGATTGTCAATAGCCCTGTCCTTCCACGTGTTCCGACGTAGCTCGTCCCGCATGGACGTCACTTTCGAACGGTAAGAAGGAGAAAGCAGAGGAAAAGATCAAAAGCGTGGTGAACCTCGCCTCGCGTCTCCTCGCTAAATACGCGAGCGAGAGAATGGGTAGCGAACGCGCGCAGGAAAGCATCGTCATCGAGAATAAGCAGAACGTTCGACTCAAAGAAACGATGAAATCTCGTATCTGTCTGGTTTCGATTAATCAGCGTTTCGCCCTTCGGTTTTAATATTCCAGGTCGAGCGTTTCCTTCGGTTACATTTATAGATCGATCGTTGAATGTACTACGCTTTCCCCGACGAGGATCTTGAAAATATCGGAGACTAATTGGCGATGTTTTCGTGCCGATTCGTCCGCCATGAAAAACGCTTTATTCGACGATTCTTTCGAACGAGAACGGACGTTCCGTTAAATATAGAGAAGCTTTCTCCTCCCTGCCACTCTTTACCAGCATAATATCGTTTATTAACAAAGAGAGAAACGTACAAACAGCATCAAACGATCAGCCAACGAACGGATCTACTCGTTCGTGTTCCACGAAACGAGCAAACAATTTATCGTTCGGTGGAATCTCGTGGCCACGTTTCTTCCAATAACAAGGCCTCCAGTGCTTCCAGATTTAGACGTCGGCGAGAAAGAGGAGTACCGAGAATGGGAAGGGGAAGGGGGTAAGCTTGACGAGAAAAATGGAAAGAAAATATCGTGATGAAGGGTGCCAGTCCCTCCATGCCGATCGATTACCCCGTCGTTTACCTACACCCTTTGCCTCTGTCGCCTTTCTCGTCGCATTAATGAAAGGATCTTCGGTTATTGTACTCATCTATCCGTCCCTCCTTCTTTCATCCTGCTTCCTAGCCCTTTTCCTTTTCCTTTCAGTCTCTCGCTCTCTTTCGACTAACCACATGAAACACTGTAGATACGAACGCGTAAACAGAATCGGAAGGCGCACAGGTGCGCGGATCCCCGCACAAACGTTCGCACATGCAAGCAATCCCCTGCCACCCCCCGTTAGCGAATCAATGAAGTCGCTGCGCGTGCGCCTGCAACGCTATATCGTTTGCCACAACGATATCGTTTTCTATCGGCTTTAATGCACGCGCGTTTCTCCACAGGACCTCGATACGACATCGTGTACTCCGATCTTGCGAATATACTCATCGTGGAACGATCAACCCATCCAATACAATATATCGGTCGTCCGTTGCCCACCACCGCCACAACCACCTTTCCCGATACGTCAACTTTTCTCGCGAACACTGGCCAATCGTAGTCGGAATGATCGATTGCCAGGTGCGTGCGCGAACCTTCACGTTACTGGACCTTTCCCCGATGCTATTACGCAACCGGTGATAAAACGATTGCTCCGGTGCCGATGATAAATGATAATGAAACGGCGGAGCGATAACGGGCTTTTCTTTCCATCGTATCCTCGTGAAGAAGTAGCAGACCCACCGTTTTCGAAGTTGGATTAGCCGAACGTTTTATCGATAGGTTATTTCCAAAGAAATATGAAAACGTCGAATGGTCGATCGTTAAATCGAAATAGCTCGCGAGTCGTTTTAAGGCATTCGTGATTTCACCACTGATTCCAAGCGTATTCGTTCGACCACTGTAATCTCCTGTCACAGTATTAGACGGCGAATGGCTGAATACTAAAAACAAAAATGCAATTTCTCGTTTCGCTGAGGGCACGAGTAGTTGCTCTCTGTTCGAGGCAGTCCGTAATCACGGGAGCACGGGACACGGGGCCACCTAACGGTCTAATTTAATAATCCCAGGCTGGAGGGCGTAGAGCCACGTGTTCGCGTTTATCCACGGAAGTATTCCATTGGATTCGCATGATAGGTAGTGGCCCAGGGCGCGGAACAAAACGACCCGTGTCCTGTTCCCCTTTGCCACCGCCGTGGAACTCAAGGCTAAACGAACCGCTACCTTAGACGAAACAATTTCACGTGCTTATTTTCTGCCCGTAAATTGACTCCTGCACACAACTCGTGGCAGCCGAGGTTTGTATGCTTTCGTTGGCGATACGCGGCAACCCTGGCAACACGCTGCGGGGGAGAGAACCACCGAATGAGAGAGAAGGAACGAGGTAAAGGAGGAAAAGGAAAATGGGTAACGTCCGTACGAATCGTGCACACAGGCTACGTGTATCCCCCGTTCGTTTCATTCCTCGGCGAATCATGCCGGGAGATTACTCGATCTTTTATGCCTCAATTATCATACCGAGCCATTATTAAACTCGCGTCCGAGCTACGTATGTACCTACCGGTCTTGTTCGTTTCGTTGGAAAACATTCGCTAGCGAAGGTACGCTTTGAATCCGCCTGCGAGCTACTGTATTCGCGTTGTAATACGCGTTGATGATGAAACAGATTGAACGTACGTGGTTAGAGAAGGCGCAGAAATCGATGAAACGTAGGAATAGATGTACGTCGAAGAATGATACTAGCTTCTCTCGATGCTTCGAAGGTACGATATTCTTTAACGGTAAAATTATAAATATCTTCACTCGTGATACAGGTAGAATATTTATTTTCATATCTACGCCCTCGCTATATATGCACCCCCGCTTAAGAGCCTTAACACAGTTATTATATTTATTTCACAGACCTTGGACCTGTATAATATGTACGTATATCAGTTCGGTCGCCTATATCATCAGCTTTTGTTTAAATCCAATAAGCTGGCGAAAGTTTGCGGTCCGGAGGTCTGGAAATGAACCTAAATCCAGCACAATCATCATCTATAACATCGACAGAACTGACTGCAACATTGTTTGCTCACAGGTCAGATCGCTTTTTGTGTCGAGCACGATCCATAATAACAGAACGGCGCGCAGATAGACCCATTCGGCGTTGGGTTCGCGTAACGGACAATGATGCGTCCTTTGCATGTCGGCATTCGTGTTAAGACTCGAGGCCTGGCCAAATGACCAGCCATAAAGGTTATAATGAGCCTGGCCCCGTATACTACTTGATCGGACCATCGTGCACACGGTTGGCACTCGTCGTCGTTCCTCGTTCCCCGTTCCCCGTTCCTGCCTTACCGTGTTCCTTCCCCCTTTTCCTGCGTTCGCCTTGCCATCCGTCGTCTGTCGTCCTCTTTTCGCCCGACGCCGGTCCATCGTACCGCTCTCGCCAGTTGCTCTTCTCCACGCTGTGTGCGTCGTCTCCTTCGATACAAACTCCGGGGCCAGGTACAGTTGAGATAATCAAAAGGCGTCCCGCATTCGGCGCAACTTCTGGAATTCGCGTCGGTGCATTGTATTCTCGCCATTATCCGCCACGAAAACTTGGCAGAGATGAAACTGCGTTCCTGTCTCCCTCGTCCTCGCACCGTCTCCGACTCTGTACCGTACTTCTCTCCCCTGTCTCTCTGCCTTTAGCCGTTCTTCCTGCCACGAGGGCAGGAAGTTCTCCCACCCTGTCTTCCTTCCTCTTTCCGCGAGATTCCTTCCTTCTTTGTCCCTCGTCGCCTTCGATCTTCTCTTTTTGATACCCGAGCTTCTCACGTGTCCCACGCGAGTAAATAATGAATTCCTGGCTGAGCTTTAACTTCCGAGACGACAGGTCTATTTATGAAACAGGACTTTTTTTGTCGAATTTCAGAGCGTCGCCTGGGATTGTTGGAAAAGACTGCGATAAAAGATTGCACCTAATAACGCGTGAAATTTCTATTTTACACGTTTTCCAGCGAGAGAAGCTGAAATTCACGATCATCTACATGGAGACTTCGGAACAAGGTTATTAAGGTGAGAACGCGATCGCAAGAAATCTGCGGTTCGCGGTTCCGCGACATCGGCGCGTTTACGTCACGCACTGCACAGGATGAAGTCGTGGATGTGAAGGAGGAGCAACGAAGTAGAAGAACAAGCGAGAGTCCGAGGGAGAGACAAACGCGAAGGTAAGAAGGAAAGGGAAAAGAGAAGAAGGGAGACCAGTCGTCGTCCCATGGCGCGCGATCTACGGAACGGTTCATTTTTTTCTTCGCTTTTCATTCCTGCCCTTCCCTTCCCATCGTCCCCTACGTCTTCCCCTATCATCCTTCTTCCCCTCTTACTTCGTTCCTCTTCGTCTTCGTCGACACGGTGGCTGCACGCGTGTACGTACGCGTCTTCTTCGTTCACCGACTCTTTTCGTCCCTCTCCGCTGTTCGTCTCTTTCTTCCCGCTGCTTCTTCTCTCGTGCTTCTCGCTTTTCCCCATGTTCACCTTCTCCTTCACCGCCGTCGTACGTTCGTACATGTACCTGTCCATTCTTTTGTCAAATCTCCGCTCGCTTCTTCGGGCCACGTAGCCCACGCTGCTACGAAACGCGGACGTAACGGACGCCCGATGATGGTGGCGCAGGTGAAAATGGCGAACGACTCCTTCACCTTTCCTTTTTACCCTTTCTACCAATTCTTCCACCTCCTATTCTTCGTGATTCCCTTTCCAAATGCTTACGATCTTCTCTTTTCGCGAAGAAAAATACCGTGGAATTACGATGAGCGTAAAGTTACGGCTAATGAAGTTGCAGTTCGACCGTTTTACCATTCACCGATTCCAGTCGAGGCACAAACGTGCGGGCAGTGCGCCCTTCCGCTCGCGCGGAAGAGAATCGGATTGGTCGATCGCGCGGCAGATTTATTTGGCCCATGCCGACCCTTTTGTATCGGCATACTTAAGAACCGCGGGATGAAACGAGAGGAGAAACTGCAAGGGGAAGCTTACTACTACGCGTCCGAGTAATTTAGCTTTCGCGTATTTCGCGATAATGGAAAGTGGATCCGCGATATCGAGCAGGTAGCGAAACCTTCTCTTCTTCTTCCTCGTGTTTGACCACGTCGCGGAATTCAATCTCTCTCGTTGTCGCCCGTGATATCATTCCTCGCCGTCGTATTTAATTCGTGTTTATATTTAAAACGAACATATGGCTCTCGGAAATTCCTCTCTTTCAGAGATATTCTACTTTTTTATCTTAATTGCGTTAGGACAGAGATATTCGTAAATCATCCACGAGAATTGATCTGAATTCCATACGAAGGGACCGAAGAAAAATTCCGTGTATTTACTGAATAGCTTCCTGAGGAGCTTATGCTTAGAAAGCTACGCGACATATGTTGATCCGTGATAAATTCAGTGGATTGAAACGACCGACAGAGAAAGTACCGCTATTTAAAAAGATCCACGGGAAAATGCAATTCCTCTCGACCAACACATTCGAAGTGTCAAGCTAAATAAAACACACAGCGGCGTACTTCGTAAAAAGGAAACGACCGTTCCACTTTCCCGATGATTCAGCTGGAAAGCAAACTCTGGCGAGGAGGCGCAATCTTCGATGATCGTAAAGGCGATACGTGGAAACTAACACTCGTTGGATCGTAGAAAATATCCATAGACAGTGGTTTGAATACCACGAGACGATGGAAGCCTGTTAAGGATACTTTCGTTTACGCGGCACAGTCGTAAACGAGGGTCGAACATCTGCGTGGCGACGTGCCAATTCTATGCGGCCAATTTCGCGGGTATAATCGTCGCCGGTGCTTCGCGTCGATCGTAAGGAAGTTTGTAACGTCTGCAGGAAGCGAACAGCCTCGATATCTCGTCAATTAAGACGCCAACTTCGCCATCGATGGTCATGGTGAATGATCGAAACTCGAAATTCTTTCGTTTCAATTCGTGGGACGACGTCTCGATTCGCGAGTGTTTCAAATTCTTTCGCGTTTTTTAATATTTGACAACCTTTCCTCGTTGTCTCCTTAAAAAACATTTATATTTAAAAATTACTCCAATTTCAAAGTTTACAAGGAAGAAATAAACGAAGGATTTCAACAGTCCCGCGTGACACCTATGACAAGCTACAAACGAATATTTACTGTACATATTTTGGGATATTAGTTTATCATATTACCGTATTTTCCGCGAATCTTGTTTCGCGAAATGTCCGATATTCTTCGATAATTAGAAAATATTGTTGACATAATACTCCACTGAGAGGAGTTTTATTTGCAACATACATATTAGGTCACCCGTATTGGCTAACGAGATGAAAATAACGCGAGCTCCTGTTCGTTGAATTATCCATGAAGTTCCTCCGTTTCAATGACAAGCGAGCGAAATTCGCACACCTTGCAACAACGCTGTGATTTCAGGCGAAAGACGAGAGCCACTTAAACAGCCGTGTTCTTAAGTCACGTTGCTTTCCTTAGTGTGCGTGTACACGTGTAAACGCGCGCGTTTATTGTCCTGCCGGGCGTTGTTACGAACTACGCAACAAGGCTTCGGTTTATCGCAGCCGAGGGATGTTTTCTCCCCCTCGTCATACTTACTAGCTAGCTACCTTTCGTAGAGAACACAGTCCCTTCGATATCGACCGAACGAACCGGCTTTGATTAATTACATTATGTAGCGAGCGATGTTCGAGCGGAAATATTGAACGATACTTCTCGCGATTGTTACTTGCACGATTCACGCAAGAAGCGCTTACGTTGTACCGCCACGTGTCTACTAATTATCTCAAGCATCGTTACAACGAAAGTACATTATCAGCCACAAGCGTTAATGGGTTAACATATTGTTGGAAAATCAACAAATTTTTCTTTATTTCGTATTTCACATCGTAAGACGTGTATGTGACGTGAACGATGCAACAGATTTATAATTGTACATTTCGTAATTTCTACCAACTATTAGCAGATATTCCGACACTTACGACCGACGGTGTATCTTTCAGCACAAATTTCACAACTCTGTTCAACATATCCCACCTTTCCCTCTATGACGAAACCTTAACCCTCGACTGTTCTGAAGTAATAAATAACGAATTAATTGATAATGAGCTTGGCCAACAATTAATCTTGCATTGTACTTTATCTCTGAAAAAAATGAAAAACATATGCAGGAGAGAAAACACATCTGTTATATCTGTCAGCGATTTGATCCGCGTTACGTCAGATGAGAGTTAAACCTTTACAAATTGAAATAAGACTCTATCGACTTTGACGTTGTCTCGTGTACGGTTCTTCTATATTCGTTATAAAACGCGGTTTAAACTTAAAAATAAGCGAACCGGAAGGAGGAAGGTCATAATTAATATAGTCACATGCCAATTAATTAAGCAGCGTCTTTCGAAGCAGACGAGACTCGAAGAAACATCGGTGACAAACGCTCGGTTCTTCGCGTCGAGGAAGTCGTTCTCGGAAATAAACGGGCGAAGGGGGCGAGAAATTTTTTCGCGGTCTGGGAACGTTCTCGACTGTGACTCGATATTTTTAGGACGCGACTTCTGGTTCGATTAATCATTACGTGATAAAAGAAAGGGACATCGTTGCTGCGCTAAAATATGTAACGGATGCGCATAAGTTGGAGTGTGCGTCGTGTCGCTCGTTTACCGATACAGTGTTCTCGTCAGTATAAATAAAGCGGAGGCTGAAAGAAGAGGCGCGTAACGCTACATGCAAGAAACCGTGAACCATGGACCACGTAAAACATACACGCTGCAACTGACGTCTTGTGTGTTCCCTTTACGAAGCTTCTTCGAGGAAAAATCGTGATCTATACTTTATACCTTTGTACCTCTTGAACGATAATTTATCAACTAGTAATTATAGTAAATTGACAGATTGGTATGCTATAAAATTCTATCTTGCGATTCTATCCTTTTACGCCGAGTAGGATATCTTAAATAACGTGTTTCTTATCAAACTTCTTATAATAACGCAAGAGAATCTGTTAATATCGATAAATTGTAACTCGTGACTTGCGAAAATTTCACTAGTAATATCGTTAGAATTAGGTATGCAAGAGAATGCTGCTTCGAAGAAAAAAGCGATCGACCGTTCTATCGAGTTTGTTCTACATTCTGTAAAGCGTTAGAAAACGAAGAACGAAGAGTTCGACTTGATTTTACTGGCAAGAATTCTTAAAATGTATGAAAGCAGGCGTGAATCGCGTCGCAATTTATTTTATACTTTTTCGTTTATTCGTTCTTATAAAATGGCTGGTATTTTTAAAACGTTGTTAATGCTCGACAAATTCAAAGAATATTAATGGTGGCATCTTACAGGAATTCTTATTGGAAGAGTAAAACGCGTTGCTCGCAATTTTGCAGCGATTTCATTCGTGAGGAAAAGACGAGGCGCGGGATTATTCGGTATTCTTGCGCTTCATTCAAGAACCTAAATCTCCTGCCGGTTTAATAGCTTCCCTTTTCCTCGGTTATCTCGTGATTGATCGCAAAGAGACTCAGGATCCGTGCTCTGTTTCCAGCGTGGCTGAAAGTTGAATTCAAAACGCTACGAGCGTCCGGAATCCCTGAAACGTACCGCGTTAAATCCTTCGTTTATACTTGCGCAGATTACCAGCGCGCCCTTTTCCGCTTTCCGGTTTATCTGCTCTATACCTGGGCACGCATTAAGCGCAATTTAATAACCCTCTTCTTCGCGAGATTTCCTTTGACGTGTATTTGCCACGATCGAAAACCTCGCAACAATGGTAATCCACTTAAATGATTGTCGGAAAATCTCACGAGATCTCGCGGTTTCTATTTAAATTACATATGCTATCTAAAATAGTAAGCATTTTCATCATCCTATTAATATTGAACCAATATTGAACCAATGTTTTTCGACGAAACAGGGAATCGTAAACGCGAAAGAAATTTTCACTGATATTCTTCTCTATTTATTTCCAACAAATGGAATACGAATAGCCTTCCTTTCAACAATGCCAACAACGCCATTCAGTCTCCCCTATTCAGAAATATGCCCGACAAATCAATTTACACAAATCAAAAGCTACTGGTCCCACGAATTCACATTTTTTCCCAGGATCCACGGCGAAACGAGCGGGAAACCGGTAAGCCGTGCAATTAACTTCGAGGCTGGTGTCACGACACCCGTATATACACACATATATCGTCGATAGGACAGAATCATCGATGCGTAATCCTGACAAAAGTTTGTTTGCACGCCGGATCGGTATGTAACATGTTAATGCAGACGCGACGCAGACCGCATTTGGTCCGACACCGGGCTTCCCAGTAATGACAATCGGGACAATAAATCAAGAGGGTCCGGTAGAACGTCGCAAGAGGGGTGGCAAGCAGGAGGGTGCAATATGCGGGCTGAGATCCGCGTTAACAAATGTCTCTATTCGCTGGCTACGTGTTTCTATACACGGTAACCCCCGATGAGCCGTAAAAATCACGGATTGGGGTAGGTCCTTGCGGCACATGGTGTTAATTCTTCGTTGTTGCGTATACTTCCACGGAGACGATGCCACCCCCCGCGATTATCGCGTCGACCGTGAGAAATGGGAATATTATGTCACCCTCGTGTGTTTGATGTTCGCGCTATTTTTTACAGCACCAGGCTTGTTAAGAGCAGAATTTGTAGAGCGGCTACATCGTTGTCGCATTAACACCTTTGCTACTATAGCGAACTAAAGTAAAATATCCATCGCGTATTATATAATCTATTTTTTGTACTTCTGATCAATATATTTAACGATATAGCACACTTTTATTTTAAGCGATAAACTGCCTGAGATGTTTTTTTAACTAAGAACATCAGTTACACATTAATCTCTATTTAATATTATTTAATAAACTTATACACAGTTAGTATGTAAATTCTATGATAAATACGATGATATGCAAATACTGTTTATAGCTGCTGTAAATTTGAATTAATCTTAAAGCGTTACACATATTATGTAGATACGCGACCCTGGTAACAAACGTGATGAAAGAAAATGCGGGGAATATGTATGAATTTTTTTACTCGTAACTGTACTTGTTAGTTTAATCTTGTAAGATTAGCGTAGCAATAATTCAGAGATCCGCAACTTTGGTACGTGTGATTTAGTTACGAATGGTATCCTTTGACCCGTAAAATAAAACGATAATTGTTTGCACTAGTCGAGCGGAAGAATTTTGTGACAATCCTAAAAGTAGCAAGGGTTTCTGTCGTTTGGAAGGGCAGCATTCTTTGTTTATCCGAGCGTTTATTTCCCAGGCTTTCGGTCTCGCTGTCATCGTATTTCGATCCAGGTAGACAGTAACGTTCACCGCACGTGTTCCATTCGTGGAACAGGCATTTCGGGCGGAGATTCCGCGGAGACCGCGGCACGTAACTTTGTTACGAATAATTCCGGTTTAAAAACGCAGTGTCCTGGCCTGTTGGGTTCCTCCCGCGTGCGATACATTGTAGCTTAACCCCTACGCTGATCCTGACGAACCGGTTGTCCCTCTTATCTCGATGTATTTGAATAAGTTTCGGACAATAATTTCTACTTTGCGTACATAAAGTATGAACTTAGCACGACAAGCCAGTACAAAGCCGCCTCGTCCAAGTAATGATTCTTTGGGAACTGCTTTTAAGCGGACACACGCCCCTCTTCCAAAGCTTTCGGATATCAGCGACAAGCCGGAGGAGCGATATTTTCGTGCCAGTCTAAATGCCTTCTCTCGAAAGGTGGACCAAAGGAATTAAGATAAAGCGTAGAGACAAAATACGAACGAGTGTCATAAAGCAGAGGAAAAGGATCAGTTAACGTTCTGTCGAAGTCGAAAGTCGCGTTACTGGTTCTCCACTTCGACTTCCACTTCGACTTTCAACGACGACTGTTCGAAATGTATATCTCATATCTCAGTTTTTCTTTTTAACCTTCGTTTACGTTTTCATGAAATCTTCGATCGATGCTGCCGTTAACGCGATCTTTTCGTGGTATCGCGTCCCTATCGCACGCAACAAAACAAAGATTAATTTCGTAGACGCGGCGCGATTCCATCTAAATGTTCGCAACCACTAGTGGCGAGTTTGTGGTTCGCGTGAAAATTGGAACGTACTAATCGCGCGACTCCGCTCGGACCTGGTGTCGAAAGTCGTCGTTAAGCGGCCGCGGTTTGTACGAGCGGCTTAAAGGGCCGACGCGATAAAGGTAATCGGTGCCCTCGACTAATGTAAGTGGCGATTTAGCGCGCGAAATCGATGGAAATTAAAATACATCGGTTAAACGCCGGCTCGCCGGGGCCGGCACCAAATTGTCGTTTAAGTATAGTCCGCGCGAGCCTCTCGTTCCATCGTGTGCCACGGTTATCGAGCTACACGCCAATAATTTACCAGGACTAATTCGATTCGCTGTATGGAACGTAGACCGGTCGAACTTCGATTGCAATTTCTTCGCGGAAAAAAAGAAAGCACGAAAACTGTTGAACCATGCTACTTCACGAACGTCTTCTTCCATGGAATTTTATGTCATTATGAGAGAGATGGCGGTTAGCCTCGATCGTCGTTACAAGTTGAAACAGTGTAATAACACGAATCTTCTTGGAAAAGGGTGTTTGAGAAATTTTATTCCGATGATTCTCACCTTCGTCGATCGTTCGTGACTTAAAAAGTACAGTAAAACATTTAAGAAGACAAAACGTCAATTCGTGTTCGTAAGTATTAGAACACTTGCAGAAAATGAGGTTACCTTAGAAATGATGAAACTAGGAATTATTTTTGAAACTTAAGAAAGATGGAGACTTGGAAGAATCCTATGGAATCTTAATCGTAAATAAATAATTTGCGCGTTCTACGTCTCAAAGTAGCATACGACTTCGGGCGATCGTTTATTAATACCTTTATCGTATTCTTTCTTAAATAACCTAGCTTTGCATTTATTTCGAACAAAATGAGATTCAATGAGATTCGGGTCAAGGAATCTCAATTGCGACGTGTTCCTCTTGCAACTCGTACAAATAGAATCTGAAAAATTCTTACATCGTTATTTTATACGAACGCAAAATCATGGTCGATCAATCGTTTCCTTGATGACTTAAGGTAATACAATTAACATTTTATATGAAATCAGAAAATTGCCTGATGCTTATAAGCGAAAGTGTAAAATACCACCTCTCGATAGTTGAAGATCATTACCGTATAATTAAAATACCGAAAAAATCGTGGTTCTAAAAACAGCGAATAAAATAATAACACCGACAAGTACGATAGGGTCGGAATACAATCGAACGTATACATCACAAACTGGTGCCTCGACTACTTGCAGTGTATTAACGTTCCATCGTGCTACCGGCGTTACTGGCGTGACTCTGCATTTCGGTGTAAATCATCGTCGAACGCTGGGATCATCAACCGTGAGCCCGATCGCCGTATACGGGAGAGGGGAGCACAATCATCATCGTCGATCGGATTTTTTTGCGGATCGTCGCTCGGGGGCAACGATTTTTGCGCGAATTTCCTGATTGGATCGCGTTAATTACGATCCCGTGCACGCGTTTCGATGACTAACACACACACACATACAAAATCACGATAACGACGTATTTATTGTTCCGTGAAGAGCGAAGCATTTTGTTGAATCTATGAATTCGAGTAGGAAAAATTATTCTCGAAGTTTGAAATAAAGATTAGAATTGTAAGAAGATTGAAAAAGATAAAAGATACGAAGTATTATCCTCTTAAAATTTATGAGAGAGCTAATCTGCTCAAAAACTAATTACAGATTGCGCAATTTGGAATAATCCAACGAGTGATCTCAGCGAGTGATTCCACCGGTTAAACGGTTTCATGCGGCGCGAAGATAATGAAAAGCGTATTGCTTAACCACACGAAGCCGTCGCGTAAGCGTGACCTGATTAATAAGCAATTTGACGATGTAGACCATGCATATCTAAATACATTGAGGTTTGAAACTCGCGCGGTACAATCCTACACCGGTGCATACGTACACGTGCGTTCTCGAGATTGCAACAACGTTACCTAATTAAATCATGCTAATTTCCAGCTAATTCGAATGCTTTCCTCGTTCGATCACGAACTGAATTTTTATACATACCTTTGCGAGCGAATCACAGTAACGAATGATAAAAAGTGAAATAAGATCTGAAAGACACGTAGAATTAACGAGTATTCATTGAAGTCGATTCGGCAGAGGATCGATATTCGTAATACGTTTAAAATCGGCACGTTGCTGAATAAAGGGGCGCATGCCTCGTGTGGGCGTCGTGTCGGTTCTCCGATTCCTTTTTACGAAGGGACCACGAGGATATCATCTGAAGCTATCGATCATCGATACCAGATTCAGCTATCCTATTGTGTTTCCAGCGGGCCACGAGTGTGTCTTACTTGCCAGAGAGATTATTCAGCGGCTTTCTCAATAGAACGGATGGAATGTGGCGTGATTAATCAAAGACCAGTCTTGAAACGTATCGGTTTAATTAATGCGTTCACGAGTTGTACGCGTATAGTTACGAAATCGTGCTTGCGGCTTTAGTTCAGTTTCAAGTTGCGGAAAACTAAACGCGAAGCGTTACTTCAGTTCTTGCGTATACATAATATATATAGTATGTATCGACTATCGAATGATCGTCGAGTTTATTCTCCACCGCTATATTTTCCATTCAACTTGCGAGCTTTAAATCATACTCTGCTCCGTTTATACCTTTTTCTATTTTCTTTTTCTCTTTTTATTTTATTTTATTTATTTATTTTTTTTTCGTTAAATCGTACAGGAACATCTGGGACAAGTCATATCTCTCGCTTGACTGCGAATATAGTAAAACGTAAAAGTGGTAGTAGAAACAATCGAATAGCATAACAAAATCTATCATCCTTTCTATTATATGATCCGATTTTTCCTAAATTCTTCCTGCGTGCTGTATCGAAACGGTTTGCGTATTCCAGACAGGGAAATCAGCCGCGCGATCGCCAGAAATCGCCACTCGATTTCCTTAGTCTGAATCGCGTTCACGGCTACCATCGTTCATTCGGACAGCCATAACCGCCGCGTTCAATCATGTGCTGCAAAAACAGGCTGATTCTGCGGCAGACGTATCGCGCTTTCGAAACGTCGCGTCGCAGACTTCGAACCTCCATTTCCGGCTCCTCGAAACATCTCGAACACACCGACACGGTAGGATATTAACCTTGATCTTAATCGCGAGCACACGGTTGCTAGTCATCGAAAACGACGCCGTTGACCTTAATTCCCCTGCGTAATCCTTTCACGACTACGTTCGAACGGCCGTACGAGTAGACATAAATAATCGCCGGTAGAAAAGCAAGAGTCCAGTGGCCAGAGTCTGGTCGACTCAGCCGCCTAAACGCATCGCCTCTAAGATGATAAATACCTCATGATAAATTTTCATCTCGCGTGATTCACACACACACGTACGAACACACGAGAGCATAGGCAGGCGTTCGCGAACGGATACGAAGCGGTCGCTTCATCAGGATGGACGTGAATACGACGTATTTAAGACGGTTTCCAACTCACCCCGCTCAACATATATTCACATTCGAATCGAGGTGGCGATAGTCGCGCGTAAACACTCGGACACGCCTGCTATGTACGCGAAGCACGTGTGAGGTCCTCTGTTTTCGTATCGTGGCTCGATTCTAGTCAGTCGATCGTAAAAATCATGGGACCCTGTAAAATCAGATTGCCAATTTACTTGCGTGGCCGCATTTTCACTTATACCCGATAAGTATATCTCAGTCTGTCGTATTCTACCTACTTTTTGGGGGGGAATTCGGTTCCCCTTGTTTCCCCTGCTACGCCGTTCACCGCCGAGTATCGAGCAGGTCTTTAAGTAAATGAAACGATCATTGGCCCAGTGGAAGGGGGCCTTATTGCGAGTAACGAGCCGATTTATTAAAAACGACGTCGTTATCCATCGGATGTGCGGTTACGGCGAGCCTTTGGTGTTATATGATTCCGAGAAGGAAAAGTTTAGGGAGGAAAGTAAAAAGTAACGCAGGAAATAAAAGCTGGAATAACTTTTAAAAGACAGAAAGGCAAATTATCGTGAAATAGAGAATCCTTGTCGTAGATAAATAATAAGTTACTTTTAAATCGAATGGTCTTTCTTATATAAATTGGTAGTCTAAAAGTCATGAATTACAATACACCTGCCTACGGAGTTTGTTTTTTGTACCAATAGAGAATAAAGTTATAATTAAAAAAAGTCCACCCGACAGTCGGTCGACGACCTGGCTATTTCTAATCATAGAATTAACCTTAATTACCGTTTTCTAAAAAAAAAAGTCACGAAGGATTTGAAATTCCATGAATATGGCAGTCTTCGATGCACCGATTCAATGTAGTCTTATTGCGCTATGCGAATGAAATAATTGATTAATTACTAATTGATGAAGAAGCTGTCAATGAACGGTATCCGGCGAGAGCACAATAGAAGAGAAACGACGTCGAAAGCATTCAGTATTGGAGAATCCTCGAAAACAAAGGTTATTTACCGCGACGTTAAAAAATGAGAAACCACATCCTGTCTTTAATTGCTTATCGGGGCCGAATTAAATTTACAATTCCACCTCTCCTCGCTGGCCGCGATATAAAAGCGCGACTTCCTACGAAGCCCTTATAAATCAACCGTAATAATCCCCGAAAAATCGAAAGCTCGCAGAAAGCAGGGCATAAATTCCCAGTTTTACATTTTATCGCGCGATCGTTTATCAAACCTCGACGTAAACTTCTTCGTGTTATTTTACAATGGCGCGCTCGTTAATCTGCGATTCTTTATCGCCGCGACGTAGCCGTGAGTGTATCGATAATTTCGACGCTTTCAATCGTTACGAGACCGCATTTGGAAATCGTTCGTCAACGCGAAGATGCGCGCGGACCTAATCGAGCTAACCGAGCTTCCGTGAAACGCGTTATAGCAATACGCGGCAACACCTAAATAAAGGATCAACCGTCTCTCGTGCTTCGTCGCGCGGAGAACTCGCTTTTCCCCTCGAACGCTTTCCGCGTCCCACGGGATTATCAGGAGTTTCGGTCTCATCTCCCCGTCCTCGTTCTCGTCCTCTTCTTCGCCGCGCCATGACTCGTGCTACCCTGTCGCGTACGATACGCGTAGAAATATTCCGATTTCAAAAGGTGACTCGACTCCGTTGGTTATGCTAATGAGAGGCGATCGCTCGCGAGAGCAACAGCCGAATGATACATCAAGCGAATAGTTTTTCTCCGAGTAATTACAAGCTTCGATCCGCGCAGGAACCCGATCTAAGCTCACCGGACCGAGACCATCGGCCGATCTTAATCCTATCAGTTACGCGTTATTGCGAGATAGCGAAGTCCTTCCTCACGCGGATGTAAGACCAGTCTCCGACGACGAAGATCGGACGTTAGAGAGAGCAATAGACAGCTCGTGGAACAACACGAACGATCTTTAATCGAGGATTTAGTTTCTCTCTATACATCCATCTTTCACTGGCTACACTAAATACCGGTATGGATAATATATATTCTGTATGCGATAGGACCACCTATAACGCTAGAGATAGGTTCCTCGCATAACAGATGTTTTTAATTCCATCTTCTTCGTTTACGTATAGAATACCTTAAGGTGAAGAGACAAATTCTTCGGCTCCAGAATTTTTATGTTCTTTCTTTTTCACTTTAATCGGGTAGCACGAAAACGTTAGAAACGTTTTTATCATCGTACGAATGCATAGCGCGTTATACGCGACGCGACTGCCCTATATTTTTGAAATCGTATAGCGCCAAGTTCGATGTTGCGAAGCGAAACACGATTACGGCAGAGGGACGTTAGGAACGATTATTCCATCCACGAAAGGTAGTTTTATCCGGAACGGGGCCGCGCATCCGGTCGTTTTATCATCGGCAAAAACTAAGGAATCGGAGCCAAGGGCTGGTATTTCCATAAATTCCCGAAATAATATCGCATGGATTTCACGCGGAGCGGCGGAATGGCATGCACTTAAAGGTTTCTGCGGTTTAATCCCATTGGTTACCCTTCGGTATGCAAAATCTAAGCTCCCACGGCCGGTAGATACGCGGCTGAACGAACGGGGCAAAGCCAAGAGAACGGGGGAGTGAGCGTGCGTTTGCCCGTTCGCGCGCATCGGTTCTCAATCCATTTATACCGGGAGAATTCTTATCCCCGGATTAATCGGTCGTTCGCGACAGACCTGCGCGCCAGGTAAGACAAGCTTAATGCATCCGAGATGTATCGGGACCGGGGCCAGCAACAACGTGTGTCGCCTCCGTTGATCCGGTTGCAGTTTCACTTTTATTCGAACCGCCATTAGCAGCCCAGACCGCTCTTACCGGTCGCGGGATGAATTAAAGCGTGAAGGCCAAAAGGGATTATCTCGAAGCGATAAAACATTGGCCAAAAATGTTGCTACGCGGTCTTGACGTAGCCATTAAGCGTGTCCAGCCGCCGTTGCCTTTGAAAAAAACATCGGCTTCCATCATTTGGATAAAACTGCGACAATGTGTGACGGCAAGGCTCCTCAAAGATTTCTCTTGCAACCTGCGTTGCATTCTCGGTCGCGACGTTGCCGAAGATTCTTTTTAATTGGCTCAATCTCGGCTTGAAAAAACGGGCCGGCACGGCGATTCAGCTGCGCGATAAAACCGTTGATCGAAAATCTTGTTTCGCGTGATCAACGCGCCTATTAACTCGTTCCTTGCCGATTGTTTGTTTCCAGGGTGGTCGTAAATAGTTTCACTTATCCGCGTCGGAGACGCGGCACGCCGCGCCAACTGGTAACGAAGCTGCCTTGGTGTCCTTTTAATTTGCCACGGTGCGCGGCGGACGCGTGACGCGCGCCATTTGTAAGCAAACGTTCGCTACGCGACGCTGCGTTCTTCGGCCACCTTGCGCTCCAATCCTGCGGCTCAATATACCCTTTCGCGACTCTCAACTAAACGGCTAAGAGAGGGTTGAAGCTGCCTCGAGGAGATGGTGGTGATTTCGTGGAAAAAAATTCTTTTATTACGCCTCGATGCGCGAATGGTTTTTAAAAGCTCCTAAAAAATTTCTCCGCTCGGAGTTTATTTTACTCGCGTTACCGTTCGGTCTAAAGACGAACTAACAAAGGAGCAGCCTCGTTCGGAGATTATGCGCTGCTCGTACGAGACAATTCGCGGCCGGAAGTCGTACGTTAATTCAGCCAAGGGGGAAAGACAAGGGTGAGAGAGAAAAAGAGAGAGAGAGAGAGTGCACGCGATGAAGAGAGATGACGAGCGGGAGAGGCAACAAACAAAAAAAAAAAAAAAAAAAAAAAGAAAGGAAAAGGAGAAAAAAGGAGAGAGGGAGGACCTAACAGCCACAGTCGAGGGACGTCGAGGCGAAACATGGCAAAGAGAAAAGCCGCTTATATCGCTGGCTTGGAAGAGTTTTTCAGCTACGTAGCAGAATATACGATCAAGAATATAATGTAACGTTCTACGCGCTACAATTCTGTTGAATACTTCACCGTTCTTCCATCTTTGCTCTTTATTCTTTACTTATACCTACTCGGTATCCCTTCCCGTGTTTCATCTCGCAATTTGCGGCGGACCGTGCGCGTCGGCAAGAAATACGTTCGTTCTCCCTCTCTTTCTTCCACTTCAATATCCGTCGGTTTTATCATGGTTTCCAACGTTACGCATTATATCGTTACGAGACTTTATTTTCGCGTAAATACCTTGAACTAGCTCGGTGTTCATCCTTGAGCGCGGCTCTGAGGTGGCTTTGTCGCGATTTAAAACGCGGAGATTCTGATCGTTTAAGTTTAAAGTCGGCCTCGTCTCTACAATTCCCGCGGAACCGTTGTTACGCAACCAGGGGCACAGGCCGATTTCTTTTCTCTTTTTTCATCTTTCTTTTTTCTTTTTTATTTTTTCTCTTACCATGCGGTAAACCGCGACGGAGCAAAGAATTCGTCGTCGAGGGAACGACGCTAATGCGATGTTTAAAATAGGACGATTAAGTATTCACGCTGGTTCCGTCCTGTCACCCTCCACCTCCAACGTCCTCTTTCTTTGCTCGCATAACGTTGCCCCTTAGGTAGCTTACGTTATCCGATACTCAAGAGTCGGGCAACACAATCTCCTCGAGACGCGGTAATCTTATTAAATAGGGCCTTCCTTTGTTTTACGACCTTTTTGCACGGGCTTTAAGGCCTTAAGCCTGACGCCTCCGCCTCACATCGACCGTACGCCGTACACCTCCGCCACCGTCGGGGATACACGTCGCGGCGTATATACGCGCGTTTTACCCTCTGGATGAGCCTACGAAAATCCCGTTTTGCCAATATTGAGCGCGCAACGCCCAAGAATGGTCAATTATTTACGACCAGTGATTGAATTTCCTTTTCCTTTTCCTTTTACCACGCAACGAAATCACCTCACCTTCTTAGCTTATGGGTCGGTGATAGTGTCTCTCAACGACGCGATATAGATGATATTTTTCGGTGAAATTAAATTTTTCCAAAGAAATTCTCGGAATCGTGACGTTGCCTTTGATAAAAATTTGCGCGATGTGGGAAAGGATCGAAGGAAGAAATTTCAGTGACATTTCCATCTATGGAATTAATCAGTAAGGTCGGATCGTTATTAAAAGTTCGATCAAAGATATCGACATAGCAACCGTATCCAGGGCCACTCCTACGGCGTTAATTTATCGTCGAGAAAGAACGATTATACAAGTAGAGATAAGCTTGAACGCTGAGAGCGGGTCGTGTTCGCGAATCTGTGTAGTCGACGAGAGTTTTCAGTCGACGCTCCTGTTGCCTAAGCGAATTAATCGCGAAGCTAATCAAGCTTCCTCGTGCACGTTCTCGCTCGGTTGCCAGCGCACGAGCGGGCACCGCTCGTTGCCCCCTGTGTACCATCTCGTAGTTTCTCTTCTCTGGTATATCGAAAAATCGCTGGCCGCGATTGATTTTAATTGGCGGTATAGTCTGAAAACGTGGCGCGTTGCACTTTAATATCACAGTTGTGCAACGAAGAACGAGGTCAATATTATTTTCGTTTTCACCTTTATCTTCCTTCTTGTCTTCGTTTTCGTGTTCGTCTCGGTCTTCATCTTCGCGTTCACCACCGCGACTATACTTTGGGTTTTCATATCGAGGCAGCTCATTTTCCAGCGGATTTTTTAATATTTCCCCCTGTTGTTTTTTTTTTATTAAAGCATCTTTCTACCCTCCATAGGTTTCACCCTCTGCACCCTTGTTCGCGCCGATTTGCAGCCGCTGTTTTCTCGGTGGCTCGGTCGCTATATCGGGCAACCGATCCGCCCGTTCGCGATTTATCATCGGCGTTACGGAATCCGCGCTTAGAGGCCGAGCAGTTTATGGAAAGTGATAAATTAGCAAAGGTGAAAATGATACGTCTCGGGCATATCTTCCGTCCGGGGTCCGTAATAAGATTAAAAGGCGAGATACGGGTAGGCTTGGCTACGTCCAATGATGCGTCCTTCGTTCCATGTGTGCACTGGTTCAGCTAGGGACCTGGTGTGGTTGTACGCGCGAGAGCATCAGCCAGCAAAGCCAGACAACGAGGAGAGACAGGGAGCGAGCGGGACCGCCGCATTCCCGGATTAAAGCGCGTATAGTTTGATGTAAATTTAAGGTAGCTCACGGGAGGGATCCTTGTCTTTTTTCGGCAGAAACATCGCGACACGGTATATGACTTAAATCAGATTTAAGCCTGCCGTTGTAGGTGCGCCGTGGCCACGGTTCTCCCCTTCTATCTTTCCTTTTTCCACTCGGTTTTTATTTTTCGGCTCTTTTAAACGGCGAACGAGCCTCTCCGCTGAACGGGAGCCCGGTTTTGAGTTTAATTTTTAGCGATAGCTCGAGGAACCGCGCGGCCTCCTCGTTGTTTTTACTTCTCTGCTCTCGTCGAGCTGCTCGTGCAATAAGCACACAATGCGCTCTTGCAAAACCGAATAAATTTGCGATGAACGTCGCCAGTGTTTCCCGCTGCAGAAAGAAGTTTGAGAACGACAATTATCGCGAGTTTGACTCGACGAACAGACGACACTCCGGTTTCGCGTGGAAGTTGATCACACACGAAGGAGATCCGAACATTCTCCAACAGAGGAGACAGTATAAAAAGGTTCGAGAACCGGGACGGAGGAAAAATACGAACCACGTCCTAGAAATTCGTCGACGTTACGTTTATAGTCAGGACGCGAACGAGACGCGAAGCTCGCGTTTTCACGCACCGCGAGACGGCCGCCGCGATTTCCTAATTACCGCCTCTAAAAAGCTCGAATTAATTAAACCCCCAAAACTCTGGCGCTGCGAGTTTTCCGGCCGCGAGATACAATTTCGCGCGTCTGCGGAGAGAGCGTGAGTTTAATTAAACTAAACATGAACAAAAAAATTCGCCACCGAGAAAAAAGGAGGCGTAACCTCGAGGAAAAATAGTACGGAACATTTCTGGCGACAATGGAAATGACTCGTGCGAACGTTCAATTCTAGTTTCGTTCGCACATTTCGATTAAAAGCCGAAACACGAGGCCAGATACCGTTAGTTACACTACATGCACCGCGATTGTGAGTTTCTCGATGAACACTGAAAATATTGCAAGATTTTTCCCTGTGATTCCTTAACATTCCTAACAAAGTCCTTTACTCGTCACGTAGCCAACATTTTGTCCAACAATCATTTTTATCTTCACCTTGCCAAATATGTGTTAAAAGTAAGTATAGCAACTACAAGACGTTGAAATAACGTATTCAATAATTTATTCGGTCAGTGTAATATTCACTTAGAACGATTTCGTATTTTATACTCTTTTCCTAAACTATCCCGTACGTATTTGTAGGCGAAATCCTACCGTAATCCCAGTTCCTCTAAAATTGCGAGCCAGTACATGATCCCAAGGCGTAATAAGGTTGATGATCGGATATTTAACGGATAATCGGATAATACGCGATTTTGCGCCACGTAACAAGACAATATCGTGCCGATCGTAACGCACCTTCCCTAATCCTCCGTTCTTCTAGGTAGACGACGGATAGGTGGACGGGGTGTAGGGACAAACTGGCCATGAAACCAGCTTACACGAGGCCACTTTGCTTGGACGTTTTGATAGGCGTGTAAATAACGGCCGGAAGAATATTTCTACAAACAATCGTGCATCACCGGTCGGGAGCCTAAGCCAGGCTCAAGATAAAATCCCGGTTATACTCTACTAAGTCGTAGGTAAGGGCTAACATTCGGATGTGACACCGACGTGATTACGCGCTGCTAACGCGCACGACGCTCCGTAATCTACGATAATACGCGCTCCTCTTACACGAACGATCAAATAAATTATCTTTATATTCGAAGGAAAAGAAACGCGTAATGCCAACAGACGAACGCGATGGAATTCTCGTACGATCGGTTAATTCGCGCAACGAGCAATATCGAAGCCGCTGGATCAGGCTAATTGCGTTTGCGAGCTTATCGCGCATGAGGGCCTGGCATTTGGCGAAACGGTAAAACAATCATCCGTCGGTGATTACGTGCAATTATCGCAGCGATTGCCTACGAGAATCGCGAACCATGGGAGCCGTGAGAAACGACGGAAGCGAAACGTACTCGTGATGGAGTCTGCGACTTTGGAAATGATGTACCTACCAGGAAAATGAGATTCGTGCCGAAATTGAAATATCGCCTGAAATAGCTGGCACTATGCTGGATGTTCGTAATTAGCCGGAAGCTCGTTCTACTTTCGTAACGTTACTTTAAACTGGATTTAAGAATGCAAGTTATTTCCTTTGCTATTTTTGAATTTTAGATTTTCCGTACACGATTTAATCATATCGCGTTTTAATTTGATATATAGCCAGCAGCACGTCGCTGAAAATTTACACAAAAAGGTATTTTCGTGGGTCTTTATTATCGATCGGCGATGGACTACCCAGCAGGAATAGAGTTTTCATGTACGAAATTCTTCATATTTGGTTAATTTTCGTTTAACTGTCATAGAACACGTTTCACCGTGATGAAGGGAACATCGAAGCATCTTTGCGCTGTGGATTACGCAAACCCTTGGTACTTCTTTTCAATAATTCTAAAAAATAGCGAATACCGTGCTACTCGTATACGAATTCGCGACAAACTTTATATCGCGAAACGAGCAACGAAAGTAGATGGAGAAGCAAAGCACGGTCAGATGGTGCGACATTCTCGTCACGTAGCACTGCCGTTGCATGGTACCGTTCGATATCACGCGTTCATTTATTTATATGTGTCTCTTTATTTGTTTCATGCCGACTGATATAATGGAGTGTCCAGAGGCGGGCGTTCTGATAAAGCGTGGGCATGCCACGAGAAAATGACCATAACGGAAGACACGAATTACATGATGTAAACGCGCCACCTACGGCGAGACGGGCCGGATTGAATTTAATACTAATTAAAAGTAATAAATCGGCGGACGAATGATTTCTGCCCGCGCGGCGAGCAGTCGGTCCTATTCCCGTCGGTTTTGGGCCCCGGGGCCTACGCCGCGTTTCTGCCGAATTAAGTCGGACAGTATCTTTTTCTGACTTCGCCACGAGAGAAATGCAATTAAAGCGAGATCAGAGGAACTCGTCTCTCGTCCGTGTACGCTCGCCGCGGCGTTCTGACTTATGAGTCGCTGGAAAAAAGATTGGCCGCGTCATGGAACGCGGGTTTTAATATCGTTCAGCTTCGCCGTTGTTGTATATTTACAGTCTCTTATTAAGTCACCCGCGCCGTCTCTCTTTCTCGCACGGTCTACCATCTCTGTTTCGTATTAACTCTTACTTTGTGCCTCTTATTACGTCAATGGCTCTTCGTTCGGCCTCGAAAACAAGCCAACTTCTTTGAGAACCGGCAAGAATTCAAGCTACGCTGCAGAAAGAACTAAGTTATAAAATTTGAAGATTCTAACGTTGAAGGTTTGCAAAAGGTTTCATTAAATGATTTACATACGACTTCTTTGAATTTCATGACGAACTTAAAAAACGAAAGAAAGGAAAGAAACGCTGTAACTTCAACGTATCTCATATTTATATCAGACTACAGAACTACAGTGCCGTTTGATGATTTACAAAATCCTGTTCGAACACTATTTATTAGAACGTTGTATAGTACTCGCGGGAACGAAGAAAGCTCGTAAAACATCGTACTGGTCAGTATCAGATCGCGTGTCAACGGATCGAGGCCAGGTATTTATTTCACAAGCGTTATTATTGATTGAACCGTCGACAATGCGGTATATTCAATTGGATTTTATAAGGTGCGTAACGCGCACCCGTGCGCACGAGTCGAGATCATAAGGTGAAGCCAGAGAAAAGAAAGAAAGAGAAAAAGAGAGAAAGAGAGAGAGAGAAAGATCGAAAGAGTGGAGGGAAAGATCGTTACGTTTTGACGTTTACGAGAAAGGCTACAATGGGTAGAAAGCGTTAATCCCGCGGGTTCGTGCACCGTTGGGCCTCCTCCGAAGAAACGAATGGGGCGCCTATGGCGATATTTATTTAACTGCCGCACTAAGTTGGCGCCCCGTGGCGATGTATTTTGAAGACGCGATTCTGCCATAATTACAGTAAAAAGCGATCTTTAATTTCGCGAACGGCGAAAGTATGTTGTAGGTGGGGACAGCGAGGGCAACAGGGTCTTCTCTCCAACCCCCCATTCAGCCCCTTCGCTTCTTTCTGGTCAGATTTGTAACTTGAATTTCGACTGTTTAAACTTTTCCGTCCACCGCATTCGTTGCGCTGTACCTCGCGAGAGCACGTCGTTAATTTGAGAACATAACATTCTCTAATAACGAAACAGAACTAATTCGTCATTCCGAGTAGAATGAATTTGACTCGTCCTCTTGTTTCTTTTCTATACGACGACTACGGGAAAAGAACATGACAAGTCACCGGATCTGCAACTTCTTACAGGCAACTTGTTTTAAGATTCGATACAAAATTACCTTTGCATTATATTTTGACGATAAACATTTCCAAATATAGCTCGATATAATGTAATAGCGTCGAAGGTGTTAGGTGGCTGCTTGTTCTAATAAATGTGCCTTAGATTTTCATAAAAATTCGCCAACGTATCTTAGGCCTAACAGGTTATATCCATTTTCAATTACTTCTATTCCAAATTCCGCAGTTTATTCATAAAGTGATATTAAAATCAGAAAATCGACGGAAGTGTACGTGTCATGCCTCTCCGTTGCGATATTCGTGTATTACACGGAGGCAAGATTTTAGCGAATCACGATGGAAAAATGATCAACAAGATGTCCGACATCCGATCACCAAACAGTGTGCGGAATAAAAAGGAGCATAGATGATCGATCGTCGAGGCGATCATCCGGCTGATAATAACAACTACGGGATCAAACTTAGCCTGGCTTTGGAAGGGACGGGGCAATTAAAAGAAAGAGAAAGGAATAAATGGCCGGGCATGTAAATGATTTTAGCTGGTCGGTCGTTCGAGCAGCATTAGTTTTACACACCCTGACGATGTTCCCCCGACTAATTATTAGGGCCCATTACGTATTATTTAAAGAAGTAGGCGTCCAGACCCTTTCATTATAATGGGCTGCAGGTGCTAGGAGCCTCTATACACACCTTATTCATCCTGTACCCTTTTAAAATGCCGCTATTATAATGCGTGGGCAACGAGAGGAGAGGAAAAGAGAGTGACGGGAGGGATGAACGGAGAGAGAGAAACAGCGGAGAGCTGGTGCGTAAGAACCCGCTTCAGAAATCGCGACGGGCAGAGAGAACACCGTGGATTGTGTTCTCCTCTGTTAACGTCGATGGAAGGCCACGGGGAACAATGGGCAGCGATAAATAAAAGAATTTTCTCCGGTCTGCTTATGTAAATTTACGGAATGAACTTTGAAGCTCGCTTTGTAATTAATATTTCCACGACCGTTCCGCGGGCTTACCTCGTATTAAGTAATTTCCCTCGTTCAGCTCCGAAAGATTGAATCGTTTTGAAAGATAGAAACGTCGGAGATCCGATGAAAAGAGAATTAAACACAGGGAAACGTGGAATCCCAAAGATGACGTAATAATTATGGATATCTATCTATCGTAAATGTTGTCAATGTCGTACTAATAATTCATTTCGTAAAATTACGATATCTTTGAATACGCGTTTAATGTTCCAAGAGAAATTCCTCCTCAATTTTGTTTCTTTATTCCGTCGTTAACGGACAAACGGGATACTCAACGACTATATCTCACGTGGGTTTTCGAGTCTTCGTACAAAACTATCGTTCACGAAGCACCAGCAGGGAGAAAATGAAAATACGAAACGCTGAGGCCTTTCTCCACGCGGAACGCACACGCGTGTACACACGCACGTGCAGAGGTGGGTCTCGCGTGTTTTTTTCCTCGTGTTACGCCGCTAGTGGCAATACGTATCGTATGCCTGTCTTCCAGATACCTTTTTACTCGTCTTTTGCTGCAAGATCGGAGCAACAACCAGTCCTTGTGTGTCCAACGAAATTTACGATGGAGCCTCATGCACCATGCAGGCTTTATTTTAATACGCCGGGGGAACGGCTCTCGGGTAGAACGCTGTCCCGCTGTGCCAAAAATCTTAAATATTCATAATTAAATATGCTAATGAACGGGTGACTTCAACGGCAAAATGATTATCAAATTGTACAATGGCCGCGTAAAGTTATTGTACGGGCCGAACGACCTGGCCCGTGTGTGCACACTGGTCCAATGGAATGCATAGACCCACCAGGAGGACCTGCGCCGAGAAGGTCGCTCCAGAACCCCGATCGATCAAAAATTTTTTAAATCGAGACCGTTGAATGTTTCGACACGAGACAGAATAGAGTCAGAGCTGCTGTCGATAACCGGCCTTCGCGAGAAAGCCCTCGGGTTTCGAAATGTTCTACTTCAATCCTATCCGCATCAAGTTCCGTGGCACAGAGATAATACATTTGCAAATTGGTAGGAACTGTAGATTAACGATTATCGGTACTTTTTAAACCACAAAGAGAACATTGATTTCAAAATGAAGACATTAAGATCACGGTATTGTCAGAGGCGCAGGAGAATCTTCTTCGACTCTCCAACGATTTTGCTTCCTTCAACTCCATCTCTAAATCGTTAAAAGCCAAACATCAAATACTTATTATGTTTTCGGTGATGAAGAATACACCGATTTTAAATTTCAGAGATTGAGATATTAATCTTGTTAAGAACGCACGAGAAACTCTCCTATTCTGTCTTATTTGTAACATCCTGTTTGATTCGCAAGAATATCGATGGATAAGAAAAGGTTGATAGTGCATGGGTCAGGATGCTCGAAGGGAATGAAACATCGAAACTTGCCAATGGAGGCAGCTAGAACAAAAATCCTGCAACATGGTCTCGCGGCACGCGGGAATGTTTTCCTCTCATTATTACGAGCGGCCGTGTCGCCCGGAGTGTCGAATCGGAGATAAAGAGATTGTTTAAATGCATTACTAGTCCGGGGCCGATCGAAAGAAAGAAACGAAGGAGGCGGAAAGGTGGGACCGGCCGAGCGAGAGAAGTCCGGACAAAAGAACGAACAGGACTAGCACAGCTGGGAAGAGCAGAGATGAAAGAGGGTTCTGAGGAAGGTCGAGGGATTGAACGAAAGAGGAAGAAGGACGTGGATAGTACACGACGAGGAGAGAAAGGGAAAGATTCTTCTCGTGAGAGAGCTTTGCATCGGTCGCGTGAGATAGCCGCATCATTTCTTGGCAGACAATTAATTACTGACATTATGTTTTAGAATGCTTACTTGCGCCGGCTACCAACTGATCTATAGATTTGTAGTCGGTTCTGTACGCTTCGTTCTCGTTCGTGCAACGCACAGCGTGCACACACGCGCCAGAAAAATAGGGTCGTACACAGGGTGTCTGATAAATCGAGATACACGAACCACAAAGTGACAATTGTTGCCGAATGAATAGATAAAAAGTAAATCGATGCCGCGTCGAGTGACCCAAATGATTGTTCCACCGTTAACCAGAACAATGTAAACTATTTCTTCGATGCATTGTACGATTCAGCGTACAGCGATTAATCGAACACTCTGTAGATACACTATTTTAACGTACCTATAGGTGTTCGCTGCGGGACAGTGCATTGCCCACAGAAAGCAACAATCAATGTACAAAATGATGGATATTAAACGCGACTAATGCTGTCGTAACAGAGCGTCCGTTGTACGATGCGATCGATTACAACGCGTACGCATTTCTTTCCGGTGAAAACGTCAGGCGTCATAAACCAAGTGATCGAACATAGTTCAACAGACTACTTATTAACCGCACGCGCCAGCTATTTTCAAACGCTACGGTCCAAGACATATTTTTATTAACCAAACAAGCTCAAACTCGATCTCAAACTCAAACTCAAACCCAAATTCAAGTTTACATGCAAACTTGTATTTACGTTTAAGTTAAAAAAGCGAGCGATTTTTTGCCATTGTACATAAATCGCGATTGATACATTAATAATGGACGATTTTCAGCTGTAGTTTGCTCGTAACCGAATGCGCGCGTAGGTCCCGTCATTAAGTGGAACAGTCGGTATTTCACTTTCTCCGACGTCGGAACACAATATCGGTGGAGAAACAATGCCCCGTAACAAGCACGAAGGCGCGCGCGCCGCTTAATAATCGTCAGCGTCTTTATTGATGTACCGCGGGCGGAAATTTGAAAACCGTGACGTCGGGTAATTTTTCATTCGGGCCAGGTCAGATTCCACGTCTTTCCACCGTGGAGGTTGTGGCTCCTCACCGAATTGGAATTAACTACGCCGGGCCTTGTGTGCATCGGTTACCTTCATTAAACGGTCTCACAATACTCGATAGATGAAACTTGGCAGGCTCTCTCCTTCCGAACTATTTATCGTTCTTTCATCGTCGATCCGGTAAATAAATCTCATCAGGCCGATTCGTCCCTTCGAGTCGACGTTACAAGTAAAAGCAAGCCGGCGTTATTTAACGAATTTCATTAAACTACTATTCGCCATTTTAGGCGCAGTTCCTTGATCGATATGTAACTTTCCTGCTTCTTTTTTTTTTTTTTTTTTTTGTTTGTTTGAAAAAGAATCTATGCTTTCGCGATAAAAATAACGTATGTGATTTTATAAAGAATTTAATGAAATATCACGCTACTAATGGTACGATGAAATATCGATTTCTGCTCTGTGATTCGTATCCGGATCAAATGTATAAAAAAAGATAAAAAGTCTATGTCACAATACTTTTAGTTTCAGCGAAATGTGTAGTTATTGCAAATATCTATGTAAAATAAAAAGTTAAATATCTCAGAAAAGTTTACGTACAGAAGTTTGCAAGAATCCCAGCGGCGAACTCAACAATGTAGCCCATACTTTTACGCACGGAAACCTGTTGTATCTTAATGTAATTTATCGTCGTGCTATTAAGTATGCTCCGTGGATCCCAAGATTCATCCGTCTTCGAATTACCTCGATTTACCTTTGAATTACCTATTTTCTCTTGCCGCGAAGGTTGGTAAGCCGCGCGAACGCGCAAGCTCGCTCGTCTTCCGCCGGCATTCCGCCGCGAGGGACGAGAATCGTTAGTTAAGAAAGCAATACCGTGAGCATTTCGTTAGAAACTTGATTCGATTCTGTATCGAGCATCCTGGAAAAACTGTAAATTTCAACCGTATGAACATGCACTACACGTAATCATATTTTCTTTTCATTCCTCGCGTTCTCCTTCTCGTTTTTCTTCTGGTTTTTCTTCTGGTCTGAAGAAATTCTCGCGGATCCGAGTCGTTGGCGAACAACACGGTAAACAACAGGAACAAAACAACGTGGAGCTTGGTTACAGGACGTTCCCAGTCACGAAAGCCGGCGATGCTATTTTAATTTCACGCTCGTTCCCTTTCCCCTCGACCCTTTTCGTTTCGTTGGCGCGTGTGACGAAAGCACATCGAGGTCTCGCGACTGCATTTATTATTCGTGGATTAGTGGAACGGCACACGAACATCGTCTGATACTAATTGCGAGAAACAGCAAGAACGGCCGCGTTGCGGCTCCCACCGTGTCGTAAATTAATTTACCTCTGTGTGTTTTCGCTTTTAACGCGCCGGACCTGGGGGTCACTTCGCCTCTCGTCAACAATTACCGTCTCTTGGCAAAAAAACGTCCACGTTGCACGCGTTCCACGGATGCTACGATGCTACCCCGCGGATCGATCCGAGGGACGGGCAGTGTCGTTTTTTCGCGACACTCGTCGAGTTTACCAGGCAGAAAGTTTGCGAAACGAACGGCTAGTTGCTGTTGTTTGCGATCAAGAAACATCGGGATTTTCATTGGAAAAGAATACTTTGTTTGAAATTCGTTTCAACAGAGAAAATTTGATCGTCGCGGTCTAAAATAATGCTAGGCGACTGAACGATTTCGCTGTTGGGAGTAAACGATCGAACTATGTTAGTAAAACGTTTAGAAGTCGTTGGAACGAGAAAAATTTAAGCGACAAGCGCGACGAGTGTCTACTACGAGGCGATATATTTTTATTCGAGCTGAAGACAAGATTTACGCGACGTACAGGCGAAACCCTCGTTTATTAATGAAGAAAGCAATCCTAACCCAAGTGGACAGTCGTAAAACCATTAAACGGCTAGTAAATCAAGAACGCGACACGGGGTGAAACATGATTTAACCCCTTTCACGGCGTATTAATCTGCCGTGCGGGTGTCTTCGATGAAATGTGCATTAATCGCCAGTGTTGAAAAACCGCCGCGTATTTCATCGGGCGCAATCTTTATCGCCGTCTTATAATCCCACATTACCCATGCTTTCTCGTCGCCCATTTCGTTTTATTTTTATCATTGACTCATCGAAAACCGTTCTTGGATGCACCATCTTCAAGCTCGTGTTGATTTCTTAACGTATCTTGTTCCTGCATGATTTCCAAGATACTGTAAATCGTCGAGACGTACTACGTATTAGACATATAAGAGAAGAATAAATAATAAATAGTAACACTTCAGATCGAACGACGATTGTCAAATACGGATATGAGTAATATACACGATACTGCGAACAGTGGTTCCATAAAACCGAACAGGGACGATAGCCGAGCTTGCATTATTAATTAATGAAGAAAGCAATCGGTCCGGATGGAAACGAACAGTCGTGAAACCACTGAAAGCATTGTAAATTGCAGCCGTCTCGTGGCTAGAAAATGATTTAATCCTTGACGGTCGCATTCATTCCCGGGCTCGACGTCTTCGACGAAATGTACATTAATTTCACCGGCTGCTGAAAAACCACCTCTCTCGCTGATTCCCGTCGCTCGCGGCGATTCTACGAGTCCGGAGATAGCCGCTTATGAAAAAGATCAATGCTTCTAGTAGTACCCCCGGCACGCTCCATCGGTTTTTATTAACCTCGTCGGTGAGGGTACGTTCGTGGCAGCGATTCTTCGCCAAGTGTTCAACGATTTGCACGAGAGACCAGTGGATAAAGGTGTACGATCGGGAGAAGAAACGAGACGAGCACCACTGGCCGTTCGCGGTTTCGGCGAGTGTATATAAATTAGCGCGAGTAACGCCGCGGCATTGAATCGGCTGATAAATTTTCGTGGTGCGTCCGACGTCACACCTCCTTTATACCGTGTAGCCAGGAATCCCGTACGCGCAGCCAACGATAAAAATAAGAGAAAAACGAAAAAGCAAAGAGGTGAAGGTAGACACGGGGAGAGGGTAGAAGAGAAAAAAGAAAAAAGAATATATATATAATGTGTGGTGGGTCGCGAGCGTGTTCCCGCGCAAACCAACTGCTCGGTTCTCCTCCTGAGGACTTAAAGTTCGGCTAATCGCGATCGTGGACCCCACCTCGTGGTATTAGCGGCCTGGATACACACAGGCTACATGACACAAACAGGATCGAACGAACCTGTGCTCCCTCGCGACCAATGCTAATTACTTTTCTTTTATTCCATCCAGCTGACGGTGATTTGATCTCTCAATATAACCTTTTACTCTCGCTGCTTGTAGCTTAATCACGTTTCTGCTTGGTAGAAACTCGACGATGCGGTATTATGTACGTTTCATCACGTGGGAATGCCGTTGTGTATAAAAAAAAAAGGAAAGAGAGGGAGAGAGAGAGTAAAATTCTTGAGGACATCGACTGGTTGGACAGTCGATTGTTTCGTTTCGTTTAATTTGCAAGTATAAACCATTGTCCTGGGCCTGAGGAGACGGTGGACGGACGTTGGACGACGAAACGATGACCGACAACGTTCGTATTAACGGCACGGTCAATAATTCTCTTTGTTAGTACATCTCTACCGTACTTTCTTTCTTTCTTTCGTTGGTTCGTTACCTTTCTTTTTACATTGGCCATTCTCTCGGTTCATCTCAGTTCGAGAGAGCACTCCTTCTGTGTGCGACTGACACAGGCTTTCTTGTATGCAGGAATTCCAGGACCAAAAATATCCGAGCGATCCCTGTACGCTCGCAGTGGCGAAACCGCGGCTTCGTGGCATCTTTGTGGCACCTTTGTGGCATATTTTCCTCCAGGCTTCGAAACGTTTCGCCTTCGTACGAACGCCATCTTAGTTCGGTTAACAGAATTATCTTTCTTTGGCTAACTGCGCTCGACCGTGCCGAAGGATTCCCTTTTCCCTCACTCCTTCGAGTACTACAGCCATTCGAGCTGATTAAATTCCACCTTAAGGTCGGTTTAAAAAAAGACCGCATGAAAATTCCCATAATCGATCGCATAAAAAATAAACACGAGTGCCCGGTGCGTACGATGCGTCAAAGTACAGGACCGTGTCTTTTAAATATTATAAATCCTCGTCGATAAAATTACAACAGCTCTGTGATAGATATCTTTCGAATAAAATACGAGTACCAACACTAGCGTCATTATTTTCCCGATATTTACAAAGGTGTATTCCTTAATAAAACACGTGAATTTTCTTAGTACGGCACCAATTCTCAAACACGAAACACCGGTACAATTTAATCTGATCTAAAAATTCTATTCACTTTCGAAAGTCGCTGCTCACCTGCCGCTCTCGTCTGTCCATTATATCTTCAAAATAACATCAACGCAACAAGGATTACGTCGAGGAGCAAGAGGTTGAAAAGAACGAAAGGAGGCGAAAGGTAGGAAGGAAATACGAGGAATAGCGAAGTGAAATAGCCGTGGTCTGGCCTAACGGGCGAAGTTGCGCGTGACAGGACCGCTGGTCGGATAGATTTATATTTACAATAGACCTGTATTTATAAGGACGCGTGTACACGGGTAATCCCGCCACCAGGACGACACACTTCGTCCATCTAAGTGGCGCGAGCTTTCACGCACTCCCGGTTGCATGCCATAACCAGATTAATCCGTCGCCCTTTCGCTTTACCGATCGCCACCCAACTCTCTCTCTCCTTCTCTCTCTCTCTCTCTCTCTCTCTCTCTCTATCTTTCTCTCGCTTTCTCTCCTTCCCTACATCTGTCATTGATTCAAGCTTGATTTCCACGCGGTCGCCATAAAGGTCGTGGAACACGCGCGTCGTCGTGTTTTACCCTACACGACGAAGACGACGCTCCCGAGGGACACGCGAGCTCCCAAATCCGAGGACAGGAAGCCATCAAATCGAGAAACGTGTTTACGTGGAGGCGGCACGTGGACAGAGGAGTGAGCGCGACGACTGCGGTTTCGTCTAATGGATCGTTCCGACCAAGCCAACCGGCACCCACCAATGGGAAAGGAATTAATCGCGATGATTGTTTTACCGATTCGCTTGATAACGATGGTCCTGTGTTGTTTTGGGTCGCGTTGGTTTTGCTAATGGAGCCATTTAATTTCGATGGACTTCGAACGACGATTACAAATTTCGAACTACCTGTTTCCCCTAATTAAATAGGAATCGATAGAAACTCTTCCTTCTTCTTTCAATAATATATACACGTAATCGTGATATTCTGGGTAAAAATATTTTGGAGGCAACCGTATACTGTATCCCGGAGCCTGTCAAGGATCCGTACGTTACGGACGTTGCTATTAATTGGAGAGTGAAAGCAGCGCGGCAGTAACAGAATTTAAAATGCAAATGATTACCTATTAGAGCGTTTTGCATACGGTTAGTGAAGGAGCACCGACATGGCTGCGTTTCTAATCGACCGTTTCGGTTTAATTGACCCACATTCCCCGTAATGTCGCGCGCACTTTATTAACGGCACATTAATTATCTGTCCGGACGGATTATTTAAATATTTACATCGTATCCGTGGCGCGCCCGTGTACACGGCGCACCGACCGCCGAGACGGATTTAAAAAATTACCTCGGTACACCGGTGTATCCACCACCCGCATTGATATCATAAATCTTAAAAACGGTGCAATATCATGAAACGCTAATGAGGACACCATTGGGACATTTTATATTCAGTTCGTGGAATTAGCCTTTCGGTTACTTGTTTCTGAAACTGGAATGTGATGAATAGTCGAGCGCGATAATAAAATCTTCGTGTCGAGCACGGAGCGTAAATTTTAACCTGTGCATCTACGATCGCTCATTTTACCAGAAAAACTGTATCCAGCGGACACCGTGGCGAGGAATATTCTCGCGATTTGTTTAAAAATTGATGCTGCCCACCCTCGAAGAGCACCCATCCAGTACTAAGAGCAAAGCTTGTCAAGAATTGATGGAAAATAAAATTCTGGACAGATACGGATTCCGATGGTAATCGTAAATATATTTTCGAAGATATTTAATAACTCGCGAAATAGCCTCGCCGAGCGTAATAAAAATTTGTTTGAAGTCTGAAAAAGACGAATTCCATGGCGGAGGTAGTTTGGGCGCGCGTTCGAGCGTGTGCAGAATGTCTCGTTCGCACCGGTAAACCTCCCTTGACGGTGGCGTGCAAACGATGCATTAACGTACCGACACAATCCACCGGCAAATGAGAGGCCCAGCTATGGTCCCTACGTGCTGAATGAGCGAGCGCCGTCGCGCCTGATGGACTCTAAACACGCCTTCGAAATTTTGCGATTCCGCGAACCTTTTCGGCCGCAAGCACGCCGTCGGCCGTATGTCTCGTACGATCTCTCGATCGGTCCTCGACATCGATTCCCTTCGGTCTACGCGTCAGCCGACTGCCTACTACGGGATTGAAATATTAATTACGTGATTATGCAGAACAGTGCGCTTAATAGGCTCTTATTTGCCATCGTTACTCGTCCATTTATTCGTCGGTATGAAATTAGGTGCGCCAATGCGAGAGATGGTTACGAGAGTTTGTCGCCGGTTCGAACGATTTATATTTCGTTGTTTTGTTTTGTAATCGATCGGCGGAACGCGGCCAACGAAACAATGAAATCGATCACGTCGATGAGACAGGACGAAGCGGTAAAAGTCAGGCCGGAAAGCCCGCTGGCGCTTTACCGAACGTTTCGTGTTACGTTGAACGGTTAATTTTTGCGATCGAAAAAAAGCGCTCACCTCGATTCTTAATCTATAGCAAAAATTACATGCAATTACCGCCGCCACCCAGCGCGCCGGCATCTGTGAGTCGAAGGTAGCCGGCGATCGCGTGATTTGCACGTCCATCCGCCTTCAGAATGTCGAAGGCAGCAACAACGCTGCGCTGGTGCGCGCACAGAGTATCGTCAGCTCCGACTCGAATATTGCGGCGTGTCACGTTTCCCTTTTCACGTCACGGCACATGGAAATAATAATACGCCTTTGAAGTACTTACATTCGAAATGATACATTGGCCAGGTACGTATAGCTTCATCGGTTTTTCTTACAAAGGAACAACGTTATTTCATCGGGGCGAGAGGCGAGAGCGGCGAGGGCCGTTCGCGAGCACGCCGATTGCATCGCGTGATTACCAACGTTAAGGAACGAATTTCGATTTCTCTAGCGCTAATTCCCTTTCTTGCCGCCATCGCGCGATGAATTACGCCGCCGGCCACCGTACCTACCTATACACACGATAATTCATCTTCCTAACGTCTCGGCTTTCCGTGAATTAAGCGTGTTTTTCACTGCAGCTACGCGCGCACCCTGGTGTCGCACGAATTAGCATAAACGCCGGACGCTTCGATCGTGTCACGCATAAATTTGTCAGTTTCGTGACACTTTTTTTTAATATACCGGCTCGGTGAAAAAACGAAACGGTTCAGAACTGTGAAAACATGTAACCCGAACGATTCGCGGTGCGTCATCGGAAATGGATAGTCGGATGGAAAAATTTCGCGTAAAACCAATCTCATCGATTATAAAACCATTTTGATTTGTTTAACAAGCGAAACGCTTAATAACGAGCTACGATTTTCGTTGACAAACCGCGAAAGGCGGAATCCTTTTTATCGTCGCGCGGATTAGCGGACCATTGAAACCGCGACAATACGCGCCGCGGCCTTTGTACGGTTAATACCTATCGCGCAGACACACATAGCTCACCCTTACAAAATTAATTCTATTCGCCAGGGTACGATGAATCGCGGCGAGCGCGGGGATTCAAACAATTATTCCCGTGCAACTTATTATCGGAGCCGGTCGCGTACATGGCCAGACGCGTGTACACGAAACTCTTTACGAAATGAGTTCACACGACGACGGGGATCGGCGTGTTGGGCGTCGAGTGGCAGACAAGGAGCGAGAGGAGTCGGAAAGGAAATAGCCAATCAGGCAAATGAGAACACAAAGGCACGACGGGTCTTCCCGTCGTTAATTGACATACGTTAATTAATACACGTTCTCTTTGTCGTCGTTCATCCACGGTCGCCGATACGTGGCGACATTTCGCGAAACCGGCACGAAACTGCACGCGATACCCGATCGTATTTCTTCGATATTGTTTCCCATATTTCTCGTATCCATTCAGACCGTTTCTCTATTTGCACACCTTTAATTACAGCAGCATCCATATTCATAAACATAAATTACCGTTTCGCGCGTGCACCTTTTCTCTTTTCTTCGCCGTTCCGATTCGTTACGGTAGAGCTGCGCGTTAATCGGCTACTTAAATAATTTACTATAAACGCGTCAACGCGATCTTCAGCAAGTACAGTCCTTCGCTAATAATTCGCTAAACGTTGTATTCGGCTTGCAAAAGTCACTTCGAGCATCAAATCCTGCAATTATGAAAAGCTCTAAAGTCCCTCTGTTTCTGACGTAAAAACCACTCCCATTCGCGTGCCTTTTTCCTTACGACAGTCACGATGTAACGCAAAGTAGCTTGCAACGCGGGATCCATCGTAAACGCGAAGAGTGGTGAGCCGACTGAAGCTCGAGCCTGCGGAACGAGGTCAATTTGCTCGCAGCGACTCTAAAAACCACGACGCCCATAAAACGATGGCTGGTTCGCGTAACGCGGCTGCGATAAAGCATGCGTGAAACAAGGATGTCGCCTTGCACCGTTGCGTAAAACGTTGCACGGAACCGTCCGAGAATCGAAGGTCGACGCGGAGGGCGGCGAGGTCTCGGCCTTAAGACGTTTCGCAAAATTTATCGATCCTGGAAACGCATCGCGAGACCTTGTAGCTCGTTTCATGTCGTCACAATATTCATCGTGCTCGCGGTTAAATCGTTCGATTTTTATCAGACCGATGCTCTCCGGCAGGTCTCTTCGTAAATGGCCTATAGCGGAGAAACAGAGGAGACGTGCACGCGTGTACCAACACGATCACGGAATCGAACATTTTCATGCGTGCGACTCGCGCCGGGGTATTGCGTGTATACGCGTTAATACGGTGATTTAGGGCATAACGCGTGAATCCTTCATGCACGTACAGGAAGTTGAGAAGCGTACACGTGCGTGCGTGGGTCCGTTTAACGTGTAACACCACCGGGACGCCGATAGTGGTGGTAAATAGGTGGTAGTGGTTGCGCTGGGCGATGGTGGTGCGATGTTGGTAATGGTGGCGGCGGTACGCGATGCGTGGTAAGACACCGGAGTGACAAAGCATTAATTAAGTCGTACACGTTTATCGGATATTCCGGCGTTGGCTTATGAGCCACGAGCGGTCACAGTTAAGGGAGAAAATCGCCCGGTATAACGCAACGCTGATGAAATATATCGCTCGCGGAATGACAGTGCCTCGTAAAAGACCGAGATTAAACTTTACGAAGAAATAAAAAAACTTTATATGATCGAATGTATATCATGACCGGAGATGGTTTATCGTGTGTGAGTATCGTTTAAATCGCGTTGAACGCATTCGCGCTGCCTCGTCGTCGTATTTATTCGACGAGCGAAATTTTTTCGCCAATAATGGACGCGGGTGCTCGATCATCGCCTACTGGATATACGAACGCGCTTACTTTCATAGCTAATTCCCTTCTCTCTGTTTCCTAGACTCGACCGCCGTATTCTTGTTGATAAAACCGTAACGATAAGTATCATCTCGTTAATTCTTCGGCCGATAGGTCGTACTCTAACTTCTTAACGATCCCCCCCGGACTTTGTAAGTTTGTTAACGAGGTAACTTGCGTTTCAACTAACGCGCGATTATTTTTTTGCTCCTCGAATTTACTTTACAACGTGTTTCGCTTGTCTTGACCGCTTCGAGCGCTTTCTAACGCTTCCACAAATTGTCGAACAAGTAATTTGCCTGGAAAAGATAAACCTTCCCGTTAACAACATTTATATTTTAACCTGTTCGATGGTGATTAAACGCGGCAATGTACGTTCGTTATCACGATATAGTGCACGGTAAAGAAGCAACAATATATCTGCGTACAATGTGTAAATATGTGTATGAAATGAAGTACTTGTCTTTCGCGGGAGTTTTCATCATCGGTGATGTTGCCATCCTTTCGCTCGCGACGCGTCCGTTCGACGTGGATACAGGAAACACGAAAAACCATTCATTTACATATTATTGAACGCATTCGTATGATAATTGCGAGCTTTTTAACCGCGTACCTAGGACACGGCGACCTAAATTTGCGAGATAAAACGAACACGCTGGTAGCGGTGGGACGAGCAAAGTGGAATCGCGGTCGTAAAAGTTTGACAATTCGAGAAATTCGAGAGGCACCGTCCGCGGAATACATTTCTGACGTGCCTCTTCGTACGTGAAACGAAATCCCGGAAACAAAATAGTTTCTCGATGAGCGCGGCTACTATGAATATGGAGGAGCGGTTTTCCTTTCTCGATCGTCCACGAACAAAATAAACTAATTAAAAAGTTTTTCCTCTCTTTCCCGTTTCCTCGCGGGCGCGCGTGTTTCGCGCGATTGTGGCACGAAATACCGTTTCTGTTCGTAGCATGAAAATATTAGATTAACATAATCTAATAAAAATTTGCTGTCGCTGTTTCAGCCGGTTAAATGTTTGATTAAAATAAAAATTCAGATCGTTCATTTGGGGATGTCTGTACTTTAAATTCTTTAAAATCATAGTGGCCGGTTTAAAAAGTTTGTTGTCAATTTCTCTTAGCACAGTTATCGACAGATAAAGCTTTATTTATACAGGAATTAAAATATCCATTCTATAATTTCAAACGATAAACGTAGAACTTGGCTCGGGCAAATTGTCAAAAATGGCACAAAAATACTCCGAATTAAATCCATACTCGTCTCGTCGCTCGCATAAAAGAAATTCCACCACCCTGGCAATTATTTCTCGCGTTCGCAAGGAAAGACGTCAAACGTGGTTTCCAGAGCGCGACGGAGGTATCCATATCGATCGTTAAAATTTTCGCTTTAAGTACTTCTGCAATGTTAACTTCGTTGTCTGTCCCGTGACCGGCCGTCCCGGCCGACGACTCTTACTCTGATGAAGGGCTCTGTCTAATGAAAGGGTTGTGTGTTTGATACCCTTAAGAATTGAATTACAGCGGGACGAACGGCGGGGTCGGTAGCCATTTCGAAAAGAATAGGATCCGCGTAGGGACGAATTTATCTTTCCCGGTATCGTGATCTCTCATCGGTCGTGTACATGCTTCACGGTGTCGTTTATTTAACGACGCTTATTTATATGATGCGATGCGCCGTCTTTCTCTTCTTTCTTTTTTCATTTCCCTTTTAAGAGCGTTAAACTGAAAGATGAAGGGAAGACGTAATTTCGTGAGATAAGAGCATCGAATGGAACAGGTGGTGAAACGCGCCGGAACACAAAGGAGAAGTTTGCACGTGAAACGATTATCGATAACGAAGGTCTAATCTAAAAAGGTCTAATCGGTCGAAAAGAGGGTAAATGAGAATTCCTGTCGGTATTCAATGATGCTAGCATGTACCGGATTGGCCGCAATAAAATCACAAAATATTATATAGAACGTCGTAAGTCGTTCATTTCTGCCCTGATCCGGTTATATGCTTTAAAATGCTCTTAACACCTGCAACACGTTACATTATAGCACCGCATTAAATTCAGCTTGTCGTGACATTAATGCGCGCTCGTTTCAGCCAGAGCTTTCAGTTGTAATGCGCGCTTTCTATCGATGTAATCGTATACGAAAGAAAATAAGAAACTTCGGTTCGGAATTATTGTTTTCGATATTCCCTCGATGATAACTTACGAAAAATCTATGTAAAAAATAAGCTGTTTGTCATAGGAGGTGGCAAAAAGAGAAAATTTGTTTATTAAAAATATTGTTATTTCTATGGTTAATGTGCGATGGAAAAATTCGGTAAAATTAACGTTCGTTCGTTCAGTTTGTTAATTATATTAATTAGAGATGTCCAAATAGCTTTCACAAATATATGAGAAAGTATGAGAGAAAGACACAGGTATAGAAAAAAATAAAATAGCCTGTGCGATACCATGACCATGTGAAATTATTAATTTAAATTGGCGTTACTAACAATAAGATATTGTTGTTGTTATAGGTTACTGGTTCGCCTTTCAGTTGCACTTTCTATTTTTTACGAAAATTCGTTCCATCAATTCTTTCGCTGAAATTGCCCATACAATTGAATTTTTCAGTTTTTGACGGATAATTAGCTGTTACACGATTCATCTATTGCACGAGACTAGTATTTCTCTTTTTTTCTTTTTTTTTTTTTTTAGAGAGGTAGAGGAAGAGATTTCAATCGCACTCACACGAAGAAAGTTCGTTCTCGCTCCCAATCACATGGCCGATCGATGTAGCAAATTTAAATATCTCGATTGCGATGAAATAAAATGAAAACAACGCGCTCGCGGTTGAGAACACTGTACAAAAATTGGGCTACAAAAAAAACCGTTTCACCCAAGTAGGAAACCTCTTTAACCGTCTTTGATTGTTCCTCTTTTTCCCCATATATTCCAACGAAATATCCCAGGGACTGGAATTAGTTGAAACTAGTTAGAAATCGCATTAAAAAATTTTCGATTTTATCGTGCAAACTTCGTGATCAACGGTATTACATCCGTTCTATCGTACTTCGAATTTATCGGTCCTATTGAAAGTGTCGACTAACTGAAAATCAACTTTCACAAATGTTCTACTACATTTTCGATCGTTCAATAAATTATAGGATTTCGAGAGCCATTCTGTTAGTTAAAACCTTCGATTAATCTTTCTGTAACTTTGATAATTACGTAATAACGAAATATATTCTTATTACTTACACATCGTCATTCTCATCAGATAATTATGTATGCATTTTGCTCATTAAACTCAACGCTTTGTCTTGTTCTTAATGTTTGCGATAGGTGACGATACATTCGATGTATCTGCAAACTACGAGCATCGCAACTTTGTTAAATAAATTCCAGCGTTACAACGACGACATCGCAGGAGCATTTGTCTCGTGTACGTGGAACGCATTGGGTGAAAAATTTATTTCATTCGGCAATATTTATGCGACATCAACAATTTTGTAAATTTAACGATATATGATGGTAACAAGGCCTTTACACAGCAATCGGATCGAATATATTGTACTAGTTTCGATACAAATTTTCGCGGTTCGACAGGTAGGCAGACGGATTGCTGTACTAAACAACCGAAACGCCCCGTGTGACAACTGGTCGATGGCACGATCGTTAGAGACAAACGCAGGTAAATAAGAGGCCATGCACGGTATTGCACTGTGGCCGACTTCTTCGACAAGGCAAACACGATGGATTCGTAGTGAATCTGAATTCAAATTTCTATTGAAAGTTGTAAATAAATTTGAATGGAAACTCGTCCAACTATAATCTAGTCGTCGTTTAAAAATAAAAGGTACACAGATCGTATATTTCGGCTGGACGTGTTTTTATCTATAAATGAAAAACTGGGTCGGCGAAAGGTACTCGACTGTCTGGAATAATTTCATCTGGAAAAATCCGTTTGCTCGATAATTCTTCGTAACAACTTCGTTGCGTACAAACAATAGGCGTATGCGCGTTTCGCTCGATGCCAAAAGCTACAACGAACTCGGCATACGCGACTTTTCGAAGTAATTTCGGAAGTTACACCCCCGCCTGGCATAGTTGTTCTATATATTCCGGATTTCCGGTTGGTACGTAGGCGAACGCGCACCTGCGCGCACATATGCTTTTTACGAGGACAATAAAAACTAAATAGTATCTCACGCGGGTTTTATCGGTCCCCGCGACCCGGAATCGCAATTTTATAGCGTGATAAAAAAGAAGAAGGACGAAGACAAAGTTAAAGGATAGAAAGGTAGCCAGAGAAGAAGAAGAAGAAGAAAAGAGGTGTAGAGAAGGTGGAAACAAAAGAAAAAGGAGAGACGAGTAGATACAAAGACGCGAAGTACGTATGAATAACCGAGTGGATGTTTTCAGACGAACGTTTTCCAGAAATAAACGGGCACAGCATTTTCTATAATGGCGCGTCAGGATGGGTAGCGGTTTTGGACTTTTTACAAGCCACGCTCGGCCAGAGCTTTTCGCGGTATCGGGGCTGTTGGTGAAATGCCAAGTTGCAATGCGGACCGGTATTCTATTTTTTTAAGGACGAACGTTTCGTATCGAACGTTCGCTACGATTCTTCCACGACCTCGTGGGCCACGACTCGATTTGTCCCGCATCGTAAAGGCGATTTCTCAGATTTCTCGCGATCGTAAACGATCGAATCTCTCGAACCTTGGATACTTTCAATCTCGTTCAGCGAAAAATAAGGGATCGAGTAAAAGACCCCGTGCACCGTCTCGAGGCATCCATCTATCGATCCAGACGTTACACTTTTTCATCTTATATTTTCGATTGCCTCTTCTCTTACGATATTTTGTTGCGGTAAGTGATTCATTTACGAAACAATCTAGGTAACCGCGTACTAGATGATTGCGATATAATGCGAGGTTTGTCGAGCGTAGAGGCATCGAGAACGCAGGACCAACGGCAACGATCCTCGTGGCCGTTTCTCTTTTATCGCGGATAGCAAACAGGTAGTGAGAATTTATAAGCTTCCGATGCAACTCGATGGAATTATCGCGCGGTAGGAGGACGGAAAACGCGTAGAGATCGATTCCATCGGCGAAACTCGCGATCACTGTAATCGATCGATCATTGAAAAGTCGAAAGCTGATCAAGCACCATAGGAAATCGTGGCGATTTCACGCGACTGCTACTAGTAATAGGTTTTGAGCATTCCAAACGGCCTTCCCGCTACGTAACGGCTTTTTAATGGCATAACAACGCCGGGAACATAAAGACTCGCTCTAACGCATCTAATGCGTCACCGTTAAATTAGAGATAGATTAAAAGCTGTTACGTTCATGACGTAAATCAAGACCGGCTTTCCCGGATGCTTTATCAGCTTGAAAAGCTACTAATTAAAACGCGCAATCTCGCAGCGAGAATGAGCGTTTATGAAGACGCCTCGTAATGCTGTAATCAGACTCTCTGCCTTTTCACGGTCGATGTACGACGCCCCGCGCTTCGTTTCACGATTAGGTAATCTACCACCCCCTTGACTACTTAATTTCCCTGTTGTTCATCAGTCAAATCGTTTGGAAATATATTTAAAAAATTCAACCGAACGTTTCTTTAAAATTTCATTAATATTTATCACTCGAGTATTTGGCTGCTTCGAATGCATAACTGTCACGTGGATCTTGCAATTTCTTTTATGTTTCTATTTGATATATTTCTTTAAAATCCACAAACTTCGTATCCAAAGGATGTTTCAACCGTCGATCGTTGATAAATGAAAAATCATAGATTATCAATATTTTCGACGAATATCTATGTATTTGTCTGATCCACGAGATCGATTCCCTCCACGAGAACGATCTTTCCACCTTCCGGTGTATATTTCTATTCGCAACTATGAAGCTGTACGCCCGAACGATGTAACGCTTCAAGCTTGCGCGTCTTAACGAAAAGTTATACCGTTCGCGATACCGGCGAGCGCACGCAGGCTGAAGCATTAACAAGATTATAGCCGGTGTAATTGAAAAGTATAGGAACCAGCCTTCAACTTCCACTGCCAAGTTTTAAGCAATACTAAGCCCGCGTCCAAGAAGTTTACCCGAAGCAATGTGTTATCGCGTTATATTTAGCGAGGCTTCGCGAACTTCCTCGATCCATAACCTCTGCACTGGCGATCATTACCAACAGTTTCGCCAAGGATCGAGCCGAAGGAAACTCTTAATCTAGTCGATTAGACTAATTAACGGAAATCAAAGATCATCGTTTTCTACGGATAATCGCCGAATAAGAAAACGAATCGCGAAACTATAGATATGCAGCGTCGCAAGCTATTATAAGGTATACCGAGCAATTACCATTTCCTGTTTCTTGCGCCTGGAACGCCACGGTCACGATGCCGTTTGTCTCCTTCTCGGTACTAGGATCACCTTGGACGTCGTGAGAAGCGACTCGTCGGCTCGCGTGTTCGATCCAGGTAATTATATCAGTACGTCGAACACCTGCCACATAGGTCGGTTTCCTTTTATTCGAAGACCGGCTACATTGCTGATCCTGCTGGAGCAAAAATTGTCACGCGATAATAGGCGATCGACGTGCCCCAGATGAAAGGCATCTGTCATCGATGAGATTTTGACGATAGGAAGACGGTAATTCCATGGCGATCGTTTTTATTTCTCGCTCGAGCGATTTTGCATCGCGTTGCCACTTCCAGCTAGAAATCTGTACTCTATCATTTGGAAACGGTCTAAGCAGCAGGTGTTGCACACGATCGATGGAAAAATAGAACAGTATCTAGCATCACGAATTTCGGAGCAGTCGACCATTAACCGTATTACGGAACAGCATAATGCTAACCTGTGGTGGATTATTCCTTGACGAACTGATTTCCAGGAATCTCGAGGGTCTTAATCTGCGTGTTCTTTTCGTTCGTTCGGATTACACAGTTCTAGGATGAAAAACGACAGACATACAGACTTTTTACGTGTGCATAATAGTCAGACACTTTATCCCGCCACTTGATAATAAAATCAAAGCAAGAGCAACAGATATTTAGCGACAAAAGATTTATCCACGTCGCAGTGATTCGACACGTTCGTTTAATTACCGTTTTGTAACACGACGAAAGAGAAATCGTCGGATGACAAGACGTGCCGGCGCGAAAAGTCAAAACTCGCGAGAAAATTTCAAGGCGCGTTAACGAGCGGCTGCAGCGGCCGTAAGAAATCGTTCCGAAAGACTTTCACCTCGTAGATTTAATTACCGAGTAGCAAAGTGCAACAGAGAGTTTGAACGGGCTCGTGACCCGACCTAGACAACGACTATGCTAATGACCAGTACGGTGCTCGGGATATCTTAATACCTTTTAGCGTTCGCGCCTGCTCTAATAACCGGTCGACTGGCAATTACGATTTCCTGTTTCTTACTCGCCGAACAAACCGAACGGTCTAAGGCTTTTGTGTCCCCCTCGAGGTAAAACCTTGCAAGACTTCACGGGAGGGAGACGGGGAAACGCGATGGCTAAGTGGCGGAGGGGAAACAGAGAGAAGGATCCCGAGGAGAGAACGAGGCTCGCGTGCAATCGCAAATAGAGATATCGCCGACCTTAGGAGCGTAACACGGACCTCGCTGGTGCTTTGCACGACAGACAGGCCACGGTCGGCGAAAGAAACGCGGGAACACGGTGAAAGGCACGAGGAAGGAAGAAACCGAGAACGACGGCCAACGCGGACGATCAGCGAGAAGCAGAGAGAGGATAAGAAGGAGAGAGATACGAACGAGTTTATTTCGGCGAGGCTAATTTCCAATGAAGACACGAGCGCATGGTCGAACCCGCGTTTACGGAAACGCGCGAGTATGACACGCTCGAATTAACATAATACGACAAGGTGAAAGCGGTTTTCTTATTGCTGATAATAGAGGGATGCCGATATCGGTCGTTTTAACATATAGATGGCTTATTCGTAGCCGCAGCAACGAACTTGGCCAAGCTCCGTCCTCTGTTTTCCTTGCCAACAGGCCCCTAAAACCAGCCAACTTCCTGTCCCTGTCTTCTCGTCCCTCTCGGTCTTTCCTTTGCCTATAATTTGCACCTGTTCTTGGGGAAATCTTGCTACTTCACTACACACGATATAACCGTGTAAATTAGCTGTTTCTACCTACTCGGTGTCACCTGCTTTTGTTTCACCGCGAATTTCCTTTATTCGAAGTGAAATAAATTCGATAGCAGGCAAATATTATTGTAACACGATGAAACGAATAAAAATAATAGAATAAATAACTTTATAAAGTACTCGCAAACCTATTTTTGTAACAGTTTCGGATCGAAACCACGGTCCGCCATCGTGATTGCCTTGCCGCACGCGTGTAACGCTCGTAATGAAATCTCGCCACGGAACGGAGGCAGCGTTCTCCCTCGGAACAGAGTGAAAACATCAAAGCGAAGACGAAAGGACGAAAAGTCCGACGATGTCAATTAACGAAATGGAAACCGCGGGGCCAGCAGCAGCCGGCTGACTCGCAAGAGCCACGGGGCGGCCAGAAAAAAAGCATGCGAGCGCGAGACAGAAAACGCGGAGAGGGTAGCGGTATAGTCGTCGAGGTAGGAGAACGCGTGAAAGGGACGGAACGCAGACGACGACGATGACGACGATGCCGCATCGAGAGGCGATCCTGGACCGTATAGGATAGACACTTTAATAGACGTAATGAGGGTAATTGAGTTTTCAAATCATTCGTTTTGATTACATCTACGCACGGACCGGTGGGCGAAACATAGGGTAGGTAATTACGGACCGCCCAGTCCCAAAAGAGCAGGTGCCTCTCGGCCACGAGATCGAGGTGTGAGGTTCAAATACTTGGACCGCCCTAATAGCCTCGAGGTTACAGGTCCCTTCGAGAAACCGGAGGGACCGGGCCTGGCCTCTCGTATCCAGGCAAACGCCGCCGTCCGACCGATATACACGCCAGCTATACACCTATACAGCTGGAATAATAGTACCGAGAGCATCAGAGAAAAATGCATCCTCCGGGCACTGACGTGAGAATCGATGTGGGAGAACGAAAAATCCTACTTTCGGATTAATAACTTTTCTTTTGTTTTCACTTTATGTAATTGCAATAGCTATAAGCATAGTTGGAAATATTTGAAACAGAAAGATAGCAAGAGCATATTTTAAGTAAATAAAAAAACTTTAAATAATATCGAATACTCGTCGACGTATTGAATTCAAAAATTGAATATTAGTTGAAATCATTGTCAATATTCCCAGCGTTTATCTACCAGTATCGATGTTTGCATCGCTACAATCTAGATTTTCGACGATATTCAACTTCAATTTTTCAATATCGAAAAGTATTGACAATGCCAGAAGTTAATATTAATAAAGGAAGGATAACGTAGAGAATAGCGTGGAAATCAGAGGATAAAATGTAGAAATTTAAAATTTTAATAAATTTTAAGTCACTTTTAATATCGCAGAAACATTCTTTGTTATTTATCCATTATTTCTGATTGTCGTTTTCCCTCCTTAACCTTTCATCCTGATTTCGTGCTGTTGCCGCGTCGACCACGCGAACATAGACGGCACCTATTTTGGCAACGACCCAAATGTCTGCTATACAATTTAATAATTCCTTGCAATGGACTAGTAGTACTTTGTACGAGCTCGAATAACCGGAATGATACAAAACGGATGTAATATCGATCGCTCGTATTTAACGAATTTACACCTGTTAAAACGATCTACTTTTCGAATTTCGCGAATCGATCACGAATGTTCTCCTTAAATGGTTAAAAGCTCTTTTTATCCTGCCGATGCATGACGGAAGGAACTAGCTAAGACTTTCCAACAGCAACAAGTGCGGTTCCAATTTATCCGATGTTAACACGGTCTCTTATTCGCGTTTGCTCGAAAGCTACACCGTTGTCTCGAACGAAGCTCCAGACAATTGGTAAAAAAAATGAACAATTCTTTAGTTTTTATATTTAGATATCTTTTCTAGGAAATGCATCGAAATAACGCGTCGCTGAAACTTAGAAATAGTCATTTGTCAAGCGCGATAAAAAAAAGTAACTGACCTCTCTACTATTTCCAATATCGAAACTTCTATCGATACATATTTTTGCGAAACGTCAGTTTACCTTGTGAAGAAAATGATCACGGTTGTCACCGCGCAAATTCTATTTCGCGGTTCCACTGAAAATAGTGGCGGACGTTGGCCGCTAATCAGCTCAAACAATGGCTCCAGATTGGACCTCAATTACAACATTACATTACACTCTCTCTCAGACTGCATTTCCATCCGACGATCCGTAGTAAACTAATAATAACCGATCCGTTCGCAGTATAACCCAATCAAACCCATCAAATATTTTCGAGCTGCAACACCAGTAGCCCCTGCACGTCATTGGTCTATCGATCGGTATGGATTAACGTTACGCATTTATTCCAGATAGAAACTCCATTATGTATTCGTCTGAATGTATAGCGCATGTATAGTACGTGAATATATGTACGATAGAATCGCAAATACACACACATGGAAATACTATTCTCTCTTTTTAGAGAGATATACGTATGTATTGTATATACGTGTACGTATGCTGATTGTAATTGTCTAATGTGAAACCATGATGTATCGAACTATAAAACTGAGCGATATTCCGTTCGTGGATAGAGGCAATACGTTTCGAATTGATAGGCTTCAATTAATACAGGCTGGTTGCAGTCTGCTATGACAGTGACTCGATAATGCCGGGTTTATGAGGATTTTAGCCGGAGCATGTCACTTCCATGGGACAACTAGCTTCGTTCACGCGTATCCTCGTAGTCTGCGTTCACGCAATAGATACGCACCGTTTATATCCACGTATATACGAGCTCGGTCGCGGTACATGGTGATTAGACGGAGCTGATTTTAACTGGGATAAAGTAATAAAGATAGGATGACATGGATTAACGAAAGATAAATTTTATCAAAGCGACGAAAGATCCAGCTAACGGGTGCTAATCTATATTTGTACTAGGCTGTTGTAGTAACGTATAATCGTAATAAACAATTATTATCAACACATAATTTATGTCATTCGCCTATTATTAATTAATATTTCGACGCGGAACTTGTCTAAATTAACGTGCGATTAAATTAATTTCGTTTGTTTCTACGTAATAGCGTTATCATAAATGGATGAAATTGTTTGTGTTTATGTCTAAACTCTACAATTCGGTTCGGTCACGTGATATATTATTGTATACAATTTCACGTTTAATAATATTATGCGGGTTCGTGGAAACAGGATTGGAATTAATTCAATTTTTATTCTAAATTCGAGAAGAGTTGAACGAACCTATTCTCTCTGGTTAACTAAACAGGCTACTTTCCACGAATATTTTCCGGTTATCCTCGATAAACATGTAACGCACGTATATGCATATGCAACGTATATAAATACAAAGACACGTGTGCCCATACGGGTGGTAACTCTATGAAATATGTACGTGTACGTGTGAATTCCTATACAATGAATATGCATAGAACTAGGACGTGTTTGTCTAGGACCTACATATGTAAACACTTTAATCAACCTACGATATATGTATATGTGCCTTACAATACCTATCAATTTGTACGATACAAGTTATCGTAACCTCAAAAATGATATTGAAATACTCGTTACGTATTTCTAATTCGTTGCAAATCTCCAATCTCAGTCTACGTTGATTACCTTTGGATATAACCACGCCTACACATAAATACATGCAGCAAATTGATCGTAGGACGGTATATCGTAAATTTTGGAATATTTTCTCAAACTCTGTTTGATTTCCTGGCAAGCCAATTTCCTAAATAACGCGATCGGAAGCTTGGTCGGTGAAATTCCCATCGATAATCTCAAGAGCCATGGAGGTGGCGCGATCAGGAATTATCACGGCTGGCCTCCTCTCGAATTTATCGAACATCCTGTGTACGCGTTCTCGCGCGGATACGGACGAGCTTTGCGAGCAATTGTATCTCGTACGGTGTGTATCGTTAAACGCGGTCGGTTAGCGAGCGTGGCCGGCCAGTCGTGTAACGTAATGCCCAGCGCAAGGTTCACGGTGTAACACGTTAAATGGCCCTTGCCCGAATTTCCTTTCGGTAATTAACTTCAACGCGGAAACGATATACGCATCTCGCCATTACTAATTAGAACGTCGAATTATCCGGGCCGGTTCTTTGGCCCGTATAACGAATGTTTAAACGTTAGGTCGAGCCAACAGCGACGAGCACGCGACGAAACGGAACGAACATTCGAAAAAGTTGCGAGGCCACATCTTTCCCGTTCGCCCGCGTTCTCGCTTTCCCGCTGCCACTTTTTAATTGGATTCGAAGGAAAAGTTGGGCGATTCGTTAAAAATTTAGTTAGGTCGACTCTTTCCTTCGGACCGGGGCTAAATTGTTTTCTCGATGGCCCGTCGTCCATGGAGAACACGCCAACGACCGAGAACAATTTTCGTGAAAGCCGCGGTCGCGAACGTTCAAATTCCCACGCGCCAAATATTTTCTCTGATCGTTGCGAAACAAACGAAACCGATAAAAAGGAGCAAGTGGACACGAACATGCAAAAGACCACGGGCCAAAAAAGCGAGAAACGATTTTAGAAATAAAGCGAAGAAATTTTGTTTTCTTATGGATAACACATTGCGAGACACGATTTCGAGAGTGACTTATGATGGAAAGGGAATGACGCTCGCCCTGAAAAATAACAAATTGTTGCAATATCCATCGGCAAGTCGATACGTGGACCTCGTACGTGGTCCGAGTGCCACGAGCACGTGTATCTTCGAATACTCGCTCTTTTCTTATTGTCCTTTCTTCTTCTTTTCGTTTCTCCTTAAGCAGTCTATGGGTAGACCGCAATAGATGCCTGTGCGGAGAGGTAATCAATAATGACTTAATGTCCTCCAATAACGGACACCATGGGTGGTTCGAGCTCTCCCTTTAGGGCTCCTCTTGCTCGAGAGATCATTCTGCGCGAACTTCTCCTCGCTTTTTTGCGTCCGACGTTATTTGCCTGCCCTTCTCTTGCTCTTTTCTGTTCCTCGCTCCTTTCTCTCTCTCTCTTTCTCTCTCTCTCTCTCTTTTTCTTCTTCTGTCTTCTTTTTTTCGTCGTTTCTTCTGCCGGCTAATATACACCCACGTCCTCTTTGATCGTTAAAACCGAGCATACTTTCGCGGAGGGGTCGTCCTTCTTCCTTCTTCGAATCCTGATTGGTACACCAACTATTAACCGTCCCGATATTTCTTTGACTCGTGATCCGGTACCGGGAACGACATCGGAATAAATTAAAACGCGTTCCAGCCGGGCAAGGAAATTCGGATTATACCGTTCCGAGTAAAATACGGCGCTTCGATTAGAAAATCACGGAATGCAGACAGCCTCCCGTCTATTTACGACAATTTTCGCACCGAGCGATTACACGATCGACGACGCGTTGTTGACGAACGTGCCGCGAAAGTATAACGACCTAACCCTGGAATTTATACCCTTCTTAACTGTTGGTTAGCGCATCGATGTATACATTGATAAACACGTTTCTTAGTGGTTCGTTTACCACTACCCTTAAGTGGAGTGTCGAGTGGAGATTATGACGTCGAACGAACGTTAGTTTCGTATGTCACAGGAACGTGATTATCGTTGACTGTTTCACGTTGGCTTCCAACGTGTGATTATGGGCACTGAATTTACCTAAATATCAGCTACAATTATACATATTGAAGAATACGACTTCTAGGGCCCTTTAATCCCGCCTAATGATATTCTTCGATACATTTAATATATAGCAATTTTCACGCATAAAAATAAACCAACGGGCAACGTGCTCTTACCTACCTTACATTGTACTCTATATAAACTCTCCCGAGAAGTATTACCGTGTAATTAGGGTTCATCTTACGGGCGCACATAAATTCCGCGAAATTTAGATTGACTCCAGTCCGATCATTGAAAGATATTATCGGCCCCGGTAATTTCGATAATGAGACAGAAATTTGAAGCGCGAGTCGAAGGTATTTTTTGCTCCCGTGAACGCGAAACTTTCCGATCGGAATGGCCTGCAGCGGATTCGTGCGCCCTCGAAATCTTCGTCGTTGTTTTTGTCTCGGTAGACCGGAAGCAAAGGTTTACAAGCAAGCGTACGCCGTTGTCACTTACGTTGAGTTATGTAAGTCGCCGAGGGAAAAGGACCTCGGACGTCGCGCGAAACCGGCAGACGTCGTTTCCTCCGCCATGAATTAATCATCCCGCAGCGGCGTATAAATAATTAGCCGACCGTTGCAAAATCGCCGATAAATATTTATGGGCAGCTGCTCGATATGCAAGCGGTAATAGCGATTGTTACACCGTCCGCGGCGGCACTCGCCGAAATAATCGTGGCATCTCTCGCTGTGAATGCCGGGACCCGGCCGATTTACACGGGAAAATAATTCGTTCGGCAATTTTAGCAGTCCGGCCAGAAGTAGCCGATGGAAAAGGGAGAAGCAATCGTTCCGCGTGATCGTGTGTTATCGTTCGAACGACCGCAATCGTTTCCCCTCGCTACTTCCCCCCACACTTGCTCCTTCTCTCTCTCTCTCTCTATTTTTTCTTTTTTTTTTTGTAACCTCTTTCGCTCTCTTTGCATCGTTTGATTCCTGTCCCCGTCTCTCCCGCGCATACATACTCCACGGCCACACACGAATCCTCTGTTCCACCCTCGCGGTTCGCTCTTTTCTCTGCAGATTTTTTCATATTTCTGCCGCTCCATTTCGCGGAGACAGGATTTCACGGATAGTTGATTTCATCTCGTCCGTTTGTTCGAATCTCTTTTTAATTCCCATTGTATCTTCGATTCCGCGAGAACATCTCGCCCGAAGCGCACCGGATTACGATCACGGCCGGTCTAGCGAAAATTGCATGGAATTTTTCTGTCTTAAATGCCAAACGTTATATACGGTAACGAGGGGTTAGAACACGACACCGTTTGCCAACGAGCTCGCCGTACCTCTTCTCCGCCATTTTTACCGTTAACAACCCTCCTATGCAGCGAGATTTCGCGAATACTGCCTCGCGCGGAAACTCACGACCTTCGTATAAAGCCAAAACTCGCCGCGTAAATTTCGTCATTTACGTTTATACGTTGCGACATTCGAAAGCGTACGAGCCGTCTGTGGGCGGAATTCATTTCTTCTCTCGTCGGCCATATTATTCTTCACCATGCCATGACGTGTCGAGACCACGAGCTTCCGGTTTATATCGTTTCCCTCTCTCTATTTTTACACCTTCGCTATATAATGCCGAGCATCGGTTTTCCACCCTTTTCTACCAACTTCCGCGACTTCCACATAGGCGTACACGCTTTTATGGATATCCATTTAAGTTTCGCGATGACACCAGCAACGGGTGAGCGCGTTCGACCGAGTAACGCCGATGGTCGCGTACGTTTCGCGTTAAAGCCAACTTATCTGCCTGTTTTTCTTTCCGCCTTTCCCGTTTCTTTTCTTTTTCTTCTTTTTTCTTCTTTTGTTAGAAAAGAAACATTTCTCTGTGAGAGAACGCCACGGTACACGTAGTATTTTTCTTGGATTACGCGCATGGTGACCATTTGTGCGTCTCTCACGGTGTTCTCCAACGTGTCGTTAACGCTTAGATCCACGTGATCGATGCAAATTACAGAGAAGCGCGCCGAAGAAATTGCATGTCTCATGGGATTCTTCTAGAAAGGATACATAGAAATACGCTGGAATAATGTGTTGTCAATGCTCTTTTTCTCCTCGTTGCGAGACTATATTTGTCGCGATTGCGCGATATCGCTGCAAATATTGCTGTTACTTTTATCTTTCGCTCTTGCCCACATAAAAATGTTTCTCCTACGTTCGTTAATGCTCATGAGTGAGTTAGAACATGTTATATACAAGCAAATATTGTTCAACGAGCGCATGTCACTTTCTGCGATATCAATGATATCGTAACATCAAAAGTTTCGAAAAGTTATCATTTACCTTCAATCGCTACTTCGCCTTATATTTAATATTTAATATATCCAGTCATGAAACGTCAAAGCTTATGTTTGTATTCTTTTATTATGCGTTTTACTTCGAATGTAAACATTCTCGCCAAACTTATTGCGGTAGATTTGTCTGACGACGTTTATCTTGTTCGTTCATCCGTCTCCGATTGTATTTTACAACGAGACGCGTGGAACGCGGCACGAATAGCGGCGTTACATCGCTGCCCCGTTTTATTCCGTTTGTAGATGTTAAAGTCTGCGTTGGTTCGACATAAAAAGGGCTCCTAACAGCTGGAAAACACGCACGTTTACACAGCCACTGTGTTTTCCCAGAGGCGCTCCCAAACTGCCGTGAAAACTTGCGTTTCCTCTTCAATCGCTTCGCGTTACGCGACGTCGAACTCTGTTCGATCGATTCAACTTGAAATGGCTCATATAGTTGCGCAAAATGCTCTTTCCTTTTGAAGTAAAATCGACAACCTTTAACATTATCTTATAGAACGATTTAAACTAGCCTGATTTCTTCGATTGTTGGGATAATACAGAACTGTCTGCGTTATTATACGAAGAAGTTACTTAAAATACAACATACAGGCGGTTTACCTTATAATAACAAGCTAGACATAATTATCCTACGTCGAATGTAATTTCTTTTGCTCTAGCATTACGAGCACGTAGAAGATTCCACGTATAAACGGCATAATATAGCACGTATCTAACACTGTGGAAACTACCGAGTTATTTTCGTCGCGTTCTTCGTTCCATTTATAACTACACATCGATATTTCACTCAAGTGCATTAGCACCTGGATTTTCTTTACGCTCCCACATAAACGATCCAACCTCTAAACAAAATTTCTAATCGTAATACGTCATAAATATAAATAAATAAATAAATATATACATTTTATATATACTTATACTTCAAAAATTCCGTAAGGTATCATCGACGAAGGAGACATTCCGTAACACACGCGTACAAATCTCTTTGATCGCAATCCTCTCCGTTTGAAATACGGCGAACAACGTTAAAAATCGACCAATAACTAACTGCAAAAATTACGACTGTTAAGTCCTCGCGACGGAATGATCCTCAACGTGCCGTAACACGCATCCGGATTATCGGAACGCACGAACCGAGACGCGATCAGCAGGCTTCTCGGGAACGATAATTATCTCGGATCGGTTGATGGGGTTACCTATGTACACCTTACATAGACGACCGCGTGCGTATACCTGGGATATCGTTGGAGATCGGTGCACGGGAGCGCCAGATACGATTATACATTTTCATTGGTGCGTTACTCAGGAAGGGCAGATTACCGTAATGAACTCTAGCGACCCCTCTGCACGGTCCAACGACTCGAAATATGGATAACCGCCACTCACCTCCGCGATTTGTTCCCGCTACTCGCTCTGCTCTCCCTCTCTCTCTCTCTCTCTCTCTCTCTCTCTCTTTTGCTTTATCTATCTATCTATGTCTATCTTTTTCTCTTTGTCTCTCCGCATTTTTCCCTATCGACTCTTGGCGAATTTTGCCGCGTCCTCCCTCCGCTCACGATATTCACCTTTCAACCACCCCCTCCCTTCTGCCAGTAACCCCTGTGTCGGTTTTTCCATCGGTGAAGGTAGTCGCGCGAATCGATCCGACGATCTCGCGAATGAAATTATTTCGCCCGAGGAGAAATTCGAGCCGGCGAACCTTTCCCCGCGAGGAATTCAATTTCGTTGCTTCAGGATACCGCTAACCGATCCTAGCTCGATTTCGAGAGAATCGCAGGCGAAAAGAGAGAGAATTGCGCGGACGTCGGTTTTCTGGATATTTTGTGGATAATACGTATTCTAATGGATGGTGTCTTTTATCGCGATCGATTGGTGTTTACACGTGTTACGTGTAAATAAAACGTATCTACGATACGTCATACTTTGTCTGGAGTAAAACGTGTCTAGATATCGTATGATAGAGATAACTCGATTAATTGTAGATAGCATCGCGTAATGACAAGAACGATAGTATCGATTTGCAATTAGTCTCGATATCGCGGTGCATTGTCATTGTAACCATTCGAACGCTGGATATCCGTTTCACGCGTGGATAAACTAGAACGATAAAACGGTTCGGTGTACCACGAGCGTACCACCTAGCAACCACTACGTTAATGTCGTCTAATTAAAACAGCATCTATTACAAACATTTTCCCACTCCTCTACTCTATTTCTCTACTTCGACGAACATTCTTTGAGATTCATCTTCTAATTGCAGGTTCGCGAAACAACAATCTTTGAAGAAGAAGAGAACATCGGATGCACAGGATTCAAGCAACTCGACTCTCAATTCTCGAAGAAATTTCCGGACGAGGGAGAACCCCCTCCGCCGAAAGCGGCGCTCCCTCGTCGGGCCACGCTTATTGTCTGTTTACAGGGCAGCATCGACCCCATTAATAAAGCCCGAGACGGATGGGCGGTGAAACTCTACAAGCTTTTAATTTCGCGCGAAACGTATACGTCAGGGAAAGACGCGGCGGAACCGCAGGAAAGTGATCCTCCTTCCTTCCTTCCTTCCTTCCTTCCTTCCACGCAGCCAACCAGCCCAGCCAGCTCGGCCCAGCCAACCAACGTTCAAGTAGTCACGGGGGTCTTTAATAAAGTGAACTTTAAGACTCCCGCTCGCACGGAGATAAACTTTAACGCGGGCTACCGTCTTTCACCGGCTCGTAGCGAGTCTCTCCTACGTACTAACGTAGGAAATGGCTGTGAGAGAGGACCTAGGCGAGCGAACGAGTGCTGCTTCAAGCGGTGGCAAGTTTTCGAGTAAGTTCGCGCGGTAGAAGGCCATCCTCTCTCTCTCAGACACCATCTTTCCTCTTTTATCCTTCGCCTTTTCCTTGCCCTGTCCGCTTCTCGCACGAACAGGGCAGATAGAATGCCGGTATCCAGAGAAAACAGGACGCCCGGATAGTTTTCCGTTAGTTACCCGAACTGACCTCGACCAGCGACTTGTTATGTGGAGCGGAACGACTTCCCCAAAAAGTTACTTCTCCCACGGAGTTCACACTTTACACTTTAGCCCGGGCGCGATTTTACCGAAATTACTATCGCTGTCGTCAAACTGGGACGCGGCGAATATTTCCGTCGAGGCGTGTCCTTTTTCCCACTTCCCGGCGAACTGATACAGGTACTTCGTCCAAGAGTTTACAGTTACGACGTTTGTACAATTTTGGAAATACTCTGTGTTATATATTTGATATATTTTTTAGAACGAGGTACGTGGTGGATGTTTGTCTGGATTAAATAAACACGACTGGCAGTGTATTTTGAGCCATCTGGTGCCAAACAAATATTTAACGCGTGTTACTGTTTCCGTGTTCACTGCGTTTGCTTCGTTGCCTCTTTTGTACGAATTAACGCCACGAATTAGTGCCTTTGTGAAATCAGTCGTTCAGCCCAATTTTTCGGCCGTGTTAATTTCCCTACAAAGTCTGCGATTCTCGTATTTGATCGAATCGTCGGTGAACCAGAACGATCGCACGTAACGACGTTTTAATATAGCCAGACACGAATGTATTTTCGAGATTACCAATTAATAGAACCGTTAAAAGCGGCGAAATGTTATATTTGCTAGATTGGAATAGCATAATTATGGAAAAATTTGAAAAATTCCAAATGCGGGAGAAGAGTATTCGAATATCGGAAATTCCCGTAATGCAGTTTGATAATATATTAGTTAAAGGATATTTCTATCGCAGCGAACATGGAAATACCAACGGCATAATTAGAAGAGGACAGAGTACTGCCTCTCTGAAACACAGAAGCAGATTAAAAACGAAACTAGCAATAAATTGCACTTGTTTAATCTTTGAATGATTTAACGTGCACTCTGCAACTAATGAAACTCGATTGCTACGGAAGAAACTAAAAATTTTATAAGATTAATTACTATACCTCGTACTTGTATTTTTATTTTCTGACGAATTTGTCTGGCAAAAATTATCGACGCGAAATCCGTTATCAAAGTGACAGGATTAATAGACTTACAAAAGGGAAGTGTGTTAGTATTACAAGGACATTGTTAACTGGATAGATGGAGGCACGGCTATACATGTTCACCCACTTTCCTCTAATGCTCTAATAGCTTCTTTCAATATCTGCTTCCTCCAAGTTTCACGATCTAACCGCACAGTTTCTCGATCGCAAGTTGATGAAGACTTCGACCGTTAAACTGGAACGTCGATATCGCCCTTTACGAACTTTGACAAATATCCGGGAAGCTCGATTAAGCTCGAGACAATAAATCGGGAAATCGAAAGTACTGTGTTTGAAAAATTTGCCCTATAAATCGACCATAAATTTCGAGCGATTACACAAAATTATACGGGATGATTGTCGATAATTCATTGCCAATTCATCGAGTATCTAATGAAGTTAATATTATACTTTCTGAATAACAGGTGAGTTAAAGGAAACGCGTTTTATTTTACGACCGTAGAATATCAAACACTTTGCAGTTTATAGAACAAAATGAAAACGCAAACCAGAACAAATAAAGTATGAATATACAAGCAAATACGATACTATGTATAAAATACATTTTTATTGCTCCCTGACAGCTCGACGATTATTCGCTGCGATCATCGTCTGTCTATTCATCGCCATCTATCTAGTTTGAAGACACCGGTGTCTGTAATACCTCGTCCGGAAGTAAATTCCGTCTACAAAGTCCTCTCGCACGACTGAACTAATGTTATTAGCGGAATTCTGCAATTCACAAGTTGCAAGTTATTTATACGATACTAATAAAGACTCTTCTATTACAGCAACAGATTTGATAATGAAAGAAATTAAATTTTACAAACAAAGTTTACGAACTGCCAGTCATTTGATTATTCCATTTTAGAGACAAGTCTATAACCTACATCTTTAACACATAACGATAGTTATCCTATTTGTCGTAACGGTCTAAATTTCAAACCAGGAAACCTATAAGCTATAACTTGTAATTTATCGATTCGCTAATCATTGGTTGATAAATTATTGCGCAAGAGGTACCATATATATTATTATAAATATAATTATTTGCGTATCGGTATACGCAATCCGGTGACAATAAGTATTTCCGATAAGACAGCACTCGCTCGCTTCCTGAGAAGCAAAGGGTTCGGTTCGAATCGGAACCCCTTGTACCGCGGTTACTTTGTCTCCGCGTGTTTGCGTTTACGCATCGCATCGTTAACACCAACCGACGAAATGCCGAGTGGGGACGTGCAATCGCGATCGTCATACTCGTACGACCCTGTTCGAGGCCAACCGGTGGTTCGTTCCCTTTCCCCGGTTACGCACCCTCTCGAACCATCCTTCTCGCACGATAACCCTCTTCTCAGCTACTGTTTGGGCCCGTCAGCCATCTAGACTCCGGGAGATGTGCCATTTGAATACGAAATTCGAATACGCTGACGAACCATGCATACATCAGTCTACGTCTGTTTGAACTGGTCCCTGTATGGTAATGCCATAGCGGCGGAGGCGCGGCGCGCGGTTTGCGACGTGGCCGCACCAGCCGATCGCTCGAAACGCGTCACACGGCGCAACGGGGAGAATCGCGTATAAGCCAGATACCAAGTGGTTTCGATACGTTCCCGGGATCTTTCCTTCTGTCTTCCGTCGATGTTTACTTTCTTCCTTTGTCGATGGATTTGCCCCTGTGGTTGCGACGCGCATCTAGAAGGGGCCGCAACAGACAGCAAGGATAATTTGGGAAGGAATATTTGTTAGCGGAACGATACACTACAGCTTGTAATTATTTGGAAGACATCGATAATCAATGATTATTTCCTGCATAATGGAATTTCTTGAACGATTTAGATTCGAGACATATAATAGAATGAAAAGGATAGGAATAAGGAAGGAAATGACAGGAGAATAATTATGCGTCACACTGTATAATATTTCGATAGTAGGAAATGACGTTTGTAAACAGAAAATATTTCCGAGGAAATAAAGAAGAAATATAAAATTTCTGAAAAAGGCGAATGCAAACGTTTTCCCCCTGTAAAAGCATACATACATTCTGTAACGTGGATCTGTCGATGTAACTAGGTCAGATGGAACGTAGCTGTAAATTTCTTGAACGCATGTTTGCGAGAAATTTTCGAGGCGTGTAGCATTTTCGTTTTTAAACGTTGGATTAGAATACAATTCGGTACGCGTTTTGTAGGAAACGAAAGAGGGTTGAAAGTTTCCAAAAATATTTTTCAATAGTTGAACAATTACGAGTGCTTTTCGACGACATTTCACCGCTGCTTTACGTATAACCTATACCACCGTTTGCCTTATTCGATGCATTAACCGTCGACGAGGTTGAAAGATTCCACCGTTGGAAGAAGAATCGAATCCGTTGAATCGGTATTCAGTTAAACTTCGCGATACGGTAAAGCATGGAAGGAAAATGGAGTCGAAATGTAAGAACGCGATCCTAACACGTATTCGTCGGGCTCACCCTTACGAATTTCGCAAGCCTCACGCCACGAAAAGTCGATCTAGCGGCGTGGCTCGGCTCGAGTAAAAAGCTAACTCGAATGTGAAATTTCAAGCGTAGCTTTCAGGCCGGCGAGCGGCAGGATTTAGCGATCGGCCGCCTCGGGTCGGGTCGCGTACGCTTGATCCTGAACCGTAGAGAGGTTACGGGATAGAACGGTGAAACGGTGAAAGAGGGAATCGGTGTGGGGAGATCGGGGAAAAGGGAAAAGGGAATAGAAGGACGGGCTGAAGTGGAAGAACGGGGGAAGAAGGAGCCGCAACGTTCGAGGGTTGCGGAAAATGAGAGAGGTGACGCGAACGCGGGGCAAACTTTAAATGACTTTCACTGTTTTCAAAAGTTGAGTTACCAAAGGGAGGTCTCCGCAGCCCCGGCTCTCTGTCTTCCTTACTTCCATCAACGATTTCATCTTCCCTTCTCTACCGTCGTCCTCCGCCTGCCCACTAACCGAACGAGTCCCACTCGTCCTTTCCCTTCGTCGAATCACCTCCGACACCTTCCTCCTCTGCGCGTTCACCCTCCTGCAACACAGCTTGGATGTGCTGTTTACAAACCTTACCCGACTCGTAATGGAACTTTTTCCAAGTTATTTCCGGGGAAAATCAGGTACCATCTTCTGTCCCCGGCGTCCACCTAATTCAGCCTGGCTCGCTATCAAAGAAAATGTTCCGACCTTTGACCGAGCTTTCGTACGATATCAAGGTTCGTGGATGGAACAATATTCCGTTCGTGTGTTTAACTCGCGTTCGTGTATCTTCAACGATAACTGAACGAACGACTACGCCTAACGATAGATGCGATTATCGTAGCGTTTTCAAAAGGACGAGAGTGAAAAGATAAGTATCGAGTTTGTCCGACTCTAAATATGTATTTCTGATTACAAGCCACGACACGGTACTTAGCCGCGAGTCGCGCATAACTCCACAGTCATTCAACAAACGGCAACAACCAATTCCAGCGAATATACCGTGTCATCCACATAAATTACCGGGCACCCGTTTCAAGCCCCGTTTCAAAACCGACTCGCGTAATCGACGATCACGGTGGACGGAGCAACGGCAGCATGACTACGTCCAAAATTCTGGCGAGAAATTCAACGTTATCAGGACCAATTGCCGTCACCGCGACAAATTTCACGTAATTGGAAGGACGAGACCGATCTTGACCATGACGATTCAACGAGGAGCAGGTTAATGCTCGCACTCCGCATGGCTAATAAGTTAATGTCGTCCGAAAGATCTTCTTAATGAACGTTACAGGGCGGCACGAGCAGCGAAAGGAGTACCGCAGGGATATGGCAGGTTTAGAGGTAGAATATAGTAAACGATAACGACGACGAGGACGATGACGCTACGTCCAGTGTGCGGATAATGCGCGCGAGGGAACCTGGGAGCCTCGAAAGCCCCAGGAAACTTTCCCTCGATCCTCATTAAAGGCCGACACGGCGACCGCGTCGTGTCTCATAAAACGTCAGAGTCTTCCCTGGTGCCGGATGTGCCGGAACATATCGGATATCACCGGCCGTAGGAAGCAAGAGAAAAAGTAATCTGCGTTCCGGCAAGCCTTTGCAGGTCTGTGCACTTTTCAGTGAAATCGAACACTGGTCGATCCGTTGGTCGGCTGCCGCTAACAGATAGACGAGCTTTCGATAAAAATATTATACGAGCACCGATGATATTTCTACCGGTTGCACGACCGATGTTTTTCGTGCTTCTTGTTATTTTCGAACATATACACCGATCCACGGCGCAGGTAGCTGCTTATTACGCGATATCGAATTTCCAATAGATCCGAATGCTCGCCCGAGAATCGAATTACAACGTGCTAATACGATCGTATAAAAATTTCTTTATAGGGAACTAACTCTTGTAAAATCGTTTCCATAACGCGGCCGATTCACTGGTTGCTGTTGGGCCGTCCCACCAGACGAGAACTTTTTTCACAATGGAAAAAGAACCGGAGGGTGAAAGAGGAAGTGGGAAGAACCGAACCGAGGGGCGACAACCCCTCGCGAAATTAGTGTATTCTTCGCCAGTAGCCGGTCGTCGATGTTCGCTTATGGCGACGGAAGCAATCGCTATTCCATGAATAGCAAAAATTTACTACTTGCCGAGGGAACGCCCACCCAAGCACCAGTCGTTCTTCTCCTTTTCTCCTCCTCTCTGTTTCGTTCGGAGGGATGAAAAAGCGTATCCTGACTCTCATTCCAGCCAGCGGTGACGCACACCGCCAGAAGGGAGTCGATAATAAATGTCTCCAACAGGCGTTTCAACTTTTCGAGGAATTAGAGTGTGCGGTACACGCGTGTGCGCCAGCTAAGACACGCAGGAAGAAATCGAACGATCGTTTTCTATCGGTTCGCGAAACAATCGCAACGGATATACAGATGGAGCGGCTCGCGTGCCCCTGTACCCTCCAATAATTCATGGGCCGTGTTTTTGCAACGCAGTTATTTCTCGTTCGATTTACGATCGCAGTGAAACGTAAGTTACGCTCCCCCGTCGATTAAACGCGATGCTGTCAATTCCGTAATGTGCCATAAAATTGAATCATTGAGACTCGTCTCGATGCCAAACGGTAAACGAAAGTGGTATCTTTTCCGCGAGTCGCGTCATGTAAATGGATCGTGGAAGAAAGTTTTGTCTGCAGACACGAAGAAGCCAAAGTAACGAAATCGCGGGAGAACTAAAGGCGACTAAAGAACGGAGAAAGGGACTGTTCTTCTCTCAATTCGGAAAACAATCGATCGCTAATAGCTCCCAGACTCGGCAAGATACGAGTAAGCGAAGGAAAGAAGCTCGAGCCAGAGGAAAAAGGAGCTCGTAAGACCGTCGACGAAAACGAGGGCTTCTTAATCCCTCCTAAATAAGTGCGAGCATTCTCGTAGGTGGCGAACGTTTGTCACTGGGTCGACCCGACGAATTACGCGAACTGTTTCACCCTCTCTTCACCCTTTTCCCCACGCCCGCCAAGTTCCTTTCCTCCTCGCCCGTTTCATCCTTCTCTCCGCCCTTCGAAGCTTCTTCTTACCCGTTTATCCTTCGTTCCTTTCGTCTCAGTTGCGTCGACCAATTGAATTAAAACAGATCGCATCGATCTTGAGCGAACTTCTCGACGTGTAAGCTCGTATATATCCTACGAGCGTTGAGAGTTCTATTAATTCCGGCTGTTCGTTAGTAATGGAAATTATTCTGGATCCACGGCGCCGTAGTTACGGTGCTCGATGCGCAAACACCTCGGAGCTTTATCGCTACTTTAATCAACGACTACTTCGATTAATTATGCCGTACATAATTCATACGGAGCAGTCAGGTTCAGGGCATAGCTGGCCAGACGAGGTCTGGCTTGACCGTCTCGTTCGATTCGTACCGGCGTGGATTGGCCGTTGGGCACGTTTAATGCCGGCAATAATAGTCGTATCGGTTAATCGCGTGTACACAAACAACGGGAGCGATTCAACGGGACGAAAGTAAAGTTATAGCGGTATCCAACCAGCGGTCGCATGACCTTCGATGGAATCCCGCGGACAGGTTCGCGAGCGCCCCGTACTCTGATTACCTTCAGCCGCGCACGAATCGATACCTCACCGTTATAATTGTCGAGTGTTAGCGCGAATCAAATATTGAGAGCACGCTCTGTTGGCACGCTGCTAGCGATCGTGATCCTCTGAACGGTAACTATAAATCGCGATGGAAACCAGGATTAAAGACCACCTTGCTGTGCTTCCTATAATTTTCTAGCTATCGAAGAGAAAAAACAATTAAAAACACGATAAACAAGAGAAGCAGGTCAACGACCTAGAAAACTGTAATTAACAACGCTTTCTGTAATTTCTGTAATTACAGGCAGAGTATTCGCACGTTTTTCACCGTTCCGAACCTATCCTATCGATCACAGATATCAAAACAACCTGTCCTCTAATTAAAAATGTCGGATCAACGCGCGCCATTCGATTGCTTGCGCGGTGTAACAAACTTTCGAGACGCGTTCGTCCATCAAACGGCCCCCACGAGTTTCCGAAACAATTACAATCCATGTTCGTGCATCGTTCTTTCCCCTCGCACATGTGAAATCGTATCGTATAAAGCGTGCCAACGCGCGCGCCGGCTAAGTGCAACGCTGACAACGCTTACAAGCGTAACGGAGCTTTTTGCGGGTTGTCTCCGCGCACGCAACGGCAACACGCGATTCTACCGCGAAATCCACGAATGTTCCGTGTGATTTCGCAATTGCGAACCGGCAAAAACGCTCGGCCACTGCCTTCTCCGACGCCTACGCGCAAATTGCAAGAAGTTCCACTTGGCCTGGTTGCGGAGATGAACACCTTCGAGCGCGATTAACAGTCGTCGGAACGTAGAATAGACGTTGATCGAACCCTGTCTTACGATTGTTCTTTAATGTCGTGAAAGCGATACGACGCCTTCTAACGATACTCGTGTAGTTACGCAACATGAATGGTAAAGCATGCGAGAAGCAAGGAATGTCAGTGGTGTCCAACTGCTATTCCTTGGTACTGTGTATTCTTATTACAATTCGATATTAAGATGTAGCGAACGGTGAACAAATATTTGCAACGCGATTTATGTATACGAATAATTCTTGGAAACTTACGATCGTAGAGCGAAGGTTGGGCAAACACAAAGCCCACGCAACGTAGCGCGTTGAAGAATATTTTCTAGACAGGGTATATGGCGACAACGCGGTCCAACCGTACATACGATTGAGCATCGATTTTCGCGTGACGCGCGAAGCATCTTTGCGAGAGGCTGTATCGATTTCTTGGAACGAAACGCGCGTGGTACGCGTGACAATCGTCAAACGGCGTGCGACCATCGTATCGACGGGTTATTTGCATACAGAACGAAATCGTCGTTTATCAAAATCCTTCGTTTACATTTTATGTAGCGGACGAGAGGAAAAACGCGGGTTTCCGAAGCACTCGCCGCAGACCGGCGACACGCGCGTGTATGGAAATTTAATTATCTATCTGGTTTAACGCGATAATTCAGTTGATCGAGATTAATAGAATACAACGAAATATAAGCGGGTCGCGTTTTAATACTGACACGAGCTAAACCCCTTTAAAACCGGTACGGCGTTCGATTATTTAATTAAAATACTCTGGGCGGCAGGCGGCATTCACGGCTTTTCACGGTTCAACGGCGTTTAGCGGAAGAATGTAAAACACAACGACTCGATCTGCTTGTCGATTCGGATGGAACCGGAAATTTCACGAATAAACGACGCGATAACGTGATACAAGCCGGTTACACGTTGTGCAGTGAACAGAAATTTCGTACGATCGCAATTCGCTTCGACAAAAAGAGAGCTACCCTCGAAAATCGACAGTCCGATCCTTCTCGAGATACGCGAGGAAGGCGAACAGACGGGGAGACGCGTCTCTTGCTCAAAAGTGGCACGCCTTATGTCATAACAACGCGGCACCGACCGGTTGATCCACTTGGTGATAAATGCGAGTGTCATACGCGCGCTGCAATAAATCAACCGGCGTTGTCCCTTTCGATGGAGGAGATTTTTGCCTGGCCCTGGGTGACAACGCTTAACCGGATAAAATAATAAATCGACCAGTGGAACGAATCGACTGCTACGAACGTTATTATATTTCGCGTCGTTTATCGCGAGCCGCGAATACACCATGCAATGAAATTCATTCAGATTTCCTTAAGCTTCCTTTTTTCCATTTTCAAACCTCATTCGCGTTTGTAATACGACAAAAAAAAAAAAAAAAAAAAAAAATGCAGTCGCAACGATTATAAGGAACACAGGTTTTCACAAAATTCACGTCATTTCGATCAGATACCGTTACCTTGATGTCTTGTATTTGCTTGTGGTTAGCCGGAGTATTTTTTTTAAAAGCCCATTCGAAAAACGATGCCATTCGAACTATCGGCGAGAATATTCAAAGTACGATCATCCTTATTCCGCTATTAACTCTCTAAATTTCCATTTTAATTGCAGAGGAACGCAATGAAATATGCCGGTGGAATTCGAAGAAAGCAATCGACGGCTGCGCTAATAAATGGAATTCAGGAGGAGACGAACGTTTGACCTTCCGGGAAATCGACACCAGCCGCTATATCCCTGGCCGCAGTCAGCCTCCGGCTAACAAGGACTTCCCGGCAGAATTTCTCCTTGCAGAATCCTTCGCCGCCGCATCGTCAGATCGTGCACAGTGACAAGGGGAATCTCATTAGCTCGAGGGACAATCCGTGATCTTTGTCCAAACACAGGAGCGGCCGCGTCTCGCAGGAAACGTCCTCTTGTCGTTCGTTTTCTATCTCCAGACCCCGAAGGATGATCCGAGCGGATGAATCCGATTGACGGTTCCGGTCTTCGACCCGATCTCGCCCAGAGGCGAACAGTCTCGTTTCGTTTCGGGCCTTCGTCGTTAAGGGCTGTCAAACGCCACGGGAACGACGTCGATCGCGTTTTAAAGCCGTGGCAAAGCTCGCTGACAAATAGAAACGTAAACGTTGCGAACGCCAAAGGTCCTCCCTATTATAGAAGGATAGTTTTAAGCGATTTAGATAAGCTTCTTCCGCGAAAATTTTATTTTCTACGATGAGAAAGTTTTCGATAGATTTTTTAGACAAATAAACGACGTAGAAAGTACTTGATCGCGAGTAAGCAACAAAAGTGGCGATTAATCGAATGGAAACGCGCCGATAGAGGGATTCGTAGAAAGAAACGCACAGGCAGGGGCAGCTTTAATCGACGATCGTTTCCTTAAAACGCTGAATCGTACGAATCGCCGTGTATACACTGTACACAGTGGTAGCCTCGTAATTGGAGACCCACGGTTTCAGAGAATCGACAACTTAAGGGGTCAAACCCTCGGCAACTCGAGAGATAATTTTGAGAAGGTTTCCCTATCTCGTTGCGTGGGACAATACCTAACTTTCTAGCTAATCGAAGCCAGGTTTCTAATCTGCATCGACGAGGAATCTATCGTTGTATTTTTCACGTTGAGAAATCTCTGTTCTTATTGTTACAATTAAGTTAGTCGCAGTAACATCGGATTAAAAAAACGCACAAGTTTCGTGCAGTTCACGATACATAAGCATTGAACGGTATCGAGGTAAGAGGATTCGCGAAAGAAGGCGTCGCGTTACAGTTTCCAAGTTCCGCGGAGGATCGCTTCAAATTCGAACTCCTGGGCTTTAATCTTCTTTCAGTTCACGGAAGACCGGAGCGACAGGTCACCGCAATTTCCAAAGAACATTGACCCACCGGAAATCAGATTACCTTCCATTCATACGAAAACTTCGTAACTTGGCCTGATTATACCCGGCGACAAAAGCCACTGGCTTACTTATCGAACTGGCGAAGTTCCATTATCTCGTTCTCGTTAAACGATTAAAAGAAAAGTGAACAAAAAATGGAGAACGACGGAAGAAAAGGAAATACGAGATGAAAATACAGGAAATCACGCGACACCTCGATCATTCGTAGAGGAGAACCATTCGATTTTCTTCGTTCGATCTTCGAGATTTCGTCTGCGAACGATGATAGACAAATAGACCGTTCGGTTGATCGAGAAGCTCGAACAGCAACTTAAATGAGAAGAGTTAGCCATCGTGACAGCTTATAGTCGGTGACCGTAATTAACCTCTTGTCCCTGGTACTTATTCTCTCTTCGCTCTTGTCTCCTCGAGATCTCGTTCCATCTCCACTTCCGCCAATCCGCCGCCTTAATCGAAAACCATTCTCGCGGCTGATGAAAAGTCGAAGAAAGAACCCAGAGTCCGTTCTCGTTTCCTCGATCTCCGTCCTTCGTGCGAATAGGGTTTCGGTTAAGTTCTTCGTTTCTTATATAGGGTATATAATATAGGAGGAGATAGAGGAGTGGCTTTCCAGCGGTGGAAAATCGTGCAGGAAGCCAGCTTTCTGTCTAGTCCGAAGTGCCGCTTCGTTTGCTCGCGTCGTTGAAAACCATCCTCGAGCGTGCACGTCCGAAACGGATAATAGCACTCGGTTGTGCGATAGATTCGACGTTTTATTACGTAGCGCAAAATGACGAAATTTAACGAATCGCGCGAATATTTCTACATTCTCTTCTTCCCAGTTCCTTTGCCTCTCCTCTTAACTTCCTCCTCTGCAGCTAGCGAAAAAAAAAGAGAAGAAGAAAAGAAGAGAAATAAATAACTCGGTTGGTTATCGAAAGTATTCCCGAAGTTGCCCGTCGCTCTCTATCGAGTCGGATCGCTTTACACGCGAAAGAGCAAGCGCCTAGTGCACTTTCGTTCATTACTTTTTCATTTACCGCACTCTCGCGACGCGGCCCCGGGAAAAATTGCGATATCGGTTATTCTCATGCCACGCCGCGCGTTTCGACGCTTTAATCTGAAGCATCCTTCTCTCGACATCGGACTGTACACTTCGCTGCAACGTAGAATACAAAAGCGGCATATATGCTCCGTCCATCACCAGGTCCCTTTACAAATTCTGCCAATTTTTGCCTCGAAATCTCTATGTATACCTTGCCCCGGCAAAGCAAGGAACCTCGTTCCATTTACTCGTTGCTAAACAAGCTGAAACTACAACAACCTAATTCGGTGAAAATCGACTTTTGCCCGAAAGGAACTACTAGAGGGTTTCGAGCACAAAGCAAAGAACTTTAAATGGTTGCATTCAGGTACACACGAAACGCTTCTATCGTTTCGCCGGTAGTTCGTTAAAAGCCCCCTACTAACCTTTGATCTCGGGGTGAGCGTCACCCTGGGACGGGGCTGAAACGAGGGGGTGCGGCCAGACAGAAACGGAAGTAGTCCGCGGGAGGCTTAATTACGATGTAACCAATGTCGTTGCTCTTGTTTCTCGTGGTATCGTCGGTCCGAGATCAGCGACGTACGTCGGACAAACTTTAGCATGTCGTTATTAATGTTAGCAGGCCGTTTTCGCGTATCCGATTCCAGCGCTCGAGAACGGACCGAGACAGCTCATTAATCAGACCGCGAGGAAGGACGGCGACGGATGCTCCACGTAGATACTACGTTGATGCGGGAGTCGTCGAGCTCCAAATAAATAACGCGCGAGTGACTGACCGGATGGCTGGCTTGTTGGCTGGTTGGTTTACCTCGGCTGGTTTTCGTTTCGCGAGATACTCTCTTCTTTTCTTGAAAGAATCAGAAGCGCGACTCGTTGCCTATTTCTTCGAAATTACGCTTCCGTTCGACACTGGTCGAGAACAAATTCGCGATGCTTGCCGGATGTGATACAGTAGCGAGGCTAATGTCTTGTAACGAATAAATGGCTTTCGTTTCGAATCTCCACGGTTTATTGCTTCCTCGAGAGTCATCGTGAATGTTTACGGCGATTTAACTTCGCAAGGATTCCGCAGAACGAACGAGAAGAGGCTCGTTTATCGTTTCAATGCCGGCTGATTTCAATCTTCCTCGGACAGTCTGCTAGTGACAGCATCGATTCTTCGAAACAATTTTCCTATCGAACAACGGTTAAGCATACGATTATTCGCGTTTCGTAGGAAATATTCTTTTAAAGAAGCTAATCGACGCAAGCATCCTACGTGCAAAGTCAGCCACGAATTCCACGGCATCCGCGATTTCGTCCACCCACGCGCCGCTAAGACGTAGGCTTAGCCTTGCGGTAATTAAATTAACCAACTATCTAGGGTCTGGACGTATCGTCTCGGACAAATAGAAAGAGGGTAAAAGGAAAGACACCGTCGGACAGTTGTGCCGTCGCCTTGGATCACCAATTAGCAGAGCCCTTCTTTCGCTGCTCGTTTTTCCCCGCTCGAATCTAGATAGAACCGTTCACAACGACGATCATAACGAATCGTTCGTCGATGTCCGCCGCGAGCTGTATCGGCCAGGGGAGTAAGCTGCGAGAGAAAACAGAGAGAGCAAACCAGTTTGGGACCGGTCCACGGAGAAAAGAAGGAGAGAAGTTCGCCGCTCTCTCGTAGTCGTCTCTGTGGAGATGGAACGGTTGCGCGTATCCACCGATCGGATTCAAAATTGATATTCCTTTCGTGGCTGAGGCTGAGGTACTCTCTCTTTCCTCTTGCAGCGTACGATCTCTCGAAAAAATCGCGGAAAGGACCGCGCGAGAAGGACGCATTAATATGAGACGAAGGGCCGCGCGTCGCTCGCGTGCATTCCGTATCGGGGATTCGAACGACGCTTCTTTCTTAAGGGCAACGACAGCTGCTACGAACTCCGCTAAGACGCGCCTCGTTACCACGAGCGATAACACAATAGCCACGGCGCGGCGCTCTTCCTACGCGGTTATCAACCGGCGATCGCCCGACCGATCCTCGTGCTCGCCGCTCTACACGCGTTCGCTACGTACACGCTCGACTCCGCTCGACGCGCGGCCTGCGCGGGAAATTATGGACTGTCACGATGCAACCGATAACGGGCTCAAGGAGCTGGCCGTCTCTCGCGATATTTCGACGAATCGGCTCCTCTCCGTCGATTTTTGCGATTCTATTTCTTGGATATATATTTTTAGAGCGGAGAATAGAAGTATTTTCTTGGTATTCGTTGCCTTAGAGAAATGTTTTCCGGGATCGATTCAAGAATTTCAACGATTTAACGATGCGTTGAAAGGACTTTTGCAATAAACAAGGAACAGGTGTTGTATCTAGTTTTCGAAGATCGTAAAGTTTGAGCGAGGATATTTGGAGGAATATATTTTTTGTCGAATGTTTCGACGAGAGTAGAATGCGCGAAATGAGGTATCGTTCCAACGACGATCAAATACCGATGGATAAACAATTTCCGTGTTCCTATCTCCGGCGTATGAAAACTTTACGGTTTCCGTTTCCTCCCGTGAGAGCGGCTGCTTCTTCGCATATAACGACGTCAGTTCGGTGCATGCCCGATTTCTTCTTTTATCGTGGCCGTCTGTTGGCCGTCTCTTGGCCGACGCGACGACGAGACGCGGACGACGTCCGGACGACGATCACGCACGCATAAAATAAATGGCTCGTAATGGAATTTCGATTCGGACGAAATAAAGGAAGAAGAAACGAAGAAGGAGAAAGAGAGAAAGAAGAGGAAACGAGCGATAGAGGAAGGATGAGAGAAAGACGAAGAAACGAACGATAGAGAACAGATGGAAGAAGGACGAAGAAACGAACGAGAGGTTAAAAAAAAAGAGGATAGAAAGAAAAAAGGAAGCAGAACGCCGCGCGCCCCGATAGCGGTTAATTATATTGGGGGGACTACGAGTGTATTTTATCTGCGCGGGCGACTGAGCCGAGTAAAAGCCCGAGTGAGCCTTGGCCAGATAACGGCTGAAAGCTTGCTCCATTAAAGGTATCTAGATACCTCGAACATTCTTCTCGGGAATATCTGAATAATTATCCGGCGTATTCCCTTCTTTTTTCTTGTTTCTTTTTCTTTCTTTTGGCGAGATTACGATTTTGTCGCTTGGCCTTCTCTACTCTTCGTGGACGTCTCGCGTGACGTCCCGGCGCGTCAGGACTTTACGATCGTTTCTGCTACGACGCATTCTTTCGACGTAGCCTGCCAACCGTCCTTCCGCTTCTTCTTGTTGTCGTTGGTTCACAACCCACCCTTTCCCTATGGACCATCGGCCATCGGCTCTCTCCTTCGCGTAATCTGCCTTTAATCACGAACGTTTCGGTTTAAACGAGCCGGACGCATTTTCTCTGTCTCGTCCCCTTCGCTCCCCTGCCGCGCAACCTGACCGATGCATCTAATTCCGGTTTTAGTGCGCGCCCATGAATCGACCTCCGCGAGACGCATTCGTCCATTAAGGGGCCGTAATTCCGTGAATGAAAAAAATAACGCGTACCGCGCGCCTCCCTCTCAATATATCCTTTTTGGGATCGTTGTTTAATAACGCGTCGACCAAATGTCCGGTTCGTGGACGTTCATGGTTAATCAGGTTTAGAGCAAGACACCGTTGATTTTTGTCTCTCTTAGAGTTGTAGAGTTCGAACGTCGTTTGGCAAGTGACAGGTAGTTGTTCTTGGAAAATAAAACGATTCTGACGAAAGTATTTTAGTCGCTTCTTAACGCCACGTTTGCCAAATTTTTGCTTAATAGCTGATTAAAGAAACTTACGTCGATCGAACCACCACAAGTCTTATTATACGAACGAAAAATTATAGGTAGCGGAGAGAATCAACGAGCTTGACTATTACGTTAACTGCTTAATCGCGTAATCGAAGATTTACCATATTTCTTACACCTGTTTCAATTTCAATGGAGGTAGTTGAACGATAAAATTCCGAGGCAGAATTATTAATTTTTGTTTCTCTCATAAATATAAAGAAAATTAAATTAACTCTGGCGATTATTAATTTGAATTACAAATAAGGTATAAAATAAGACAGAATCGTTACAAATTGCATCGGGGACGAGTCCTTTCCGTGGAATCGGTTGTTTCACGAGGGTCCACGCCGAAGGAAAGAAATTTCGCGGCGCCTTCTCGGAACTCTGTCGCAATAATTTCACCGGTTCGATGTTCCTGTCCGTGTTTCCACGACGTCGTGTGGATTCGCGGCTCGCCTTTTTCCTGCTGCCCTCCACGCCATGATGTACGGGCCGATTTAGCTCGAATATTAATATCGCGCTATGGCACAGTTAAATATCGCGTGGCGCGGGAACGTTGAACCACGAACACGTAACGCCGCGACCTCTTCGGGCCGCCGCCGCGCAAAAATAAATATTCGCCGATCCGTTGCCTCCCTTTAGCTTGTATATCGCGGTTAAAAAAACAAATTAGCAAAAAGCTTAAATGATGCATGGCCTGGCTAACGTACTCTTGAGAAAGAATAGTCGGATTCCCCGCTGCAAATAGTTACCTTAAATTGGTTGAGTATTTTTAGATCTTTTGCTTAATGAGAAATTAACGTTGCTTAAGTTCGAACGGTTCTTTCGGAATGTTTCATGTAAATTTAGTTTCATTTAAAAGAGTTTACTGCTGTTGTTCTCCTTCCTTCTTCTTCGCTATCTCGCCAAATATCTCGTTTTAAACTAAATATTTTAAGCTTCTACAAAACAGAATACTCCGTAGAAATACTCTGGCAGAATACTTTTATAAAACAGAATATCGAAAGCTATTTTCATTTCGACTAGTAGAGATTTTAGAACAGAAGAGTTAAAAACATTAACAAAGAATTTCCTCACATACTGCTGCAAGCTAACGATAAGTATCCGAAAGTGACGTTGCTATTCCGAGAACGTGAATAACAGGAAATCTGAGAAAAAACGAGACGCCAATTGAAATAGAAGCAAACAGATAAGAAATATTCGCAATCGAACGATCCTGTCTCGTGGAAGACGAAAGAATAAAGATTGGCCGAAAGAGGCGGTCAGAACAAGCACGTCACGCTTCGTTACGTGTTTACAAGTATTTCTCTGAAGAATGAGAATCGTTTAACGATTCGGAGAAGATTACACGCGAGATCTGTCGAAGGCGTGGACGATCACGTTTTGATATTTTTGGTCGACCAAGCGCATTCGAGGCTGACGAGGACTACGAGAATCCGTCTCCACCAGTTAATCCCGCGAGAGTACGGTTAATCCTTCGGGATTATGTAACACCGCAGTGTTTAAGCGGCGAGCCCGAAACTCTGGAACACCTCGCTCTCTCCCCCGTCTGTTCTTAGCTTTAGTAAATTTCCCTGAACAACGGGACTCTGCTCGTACATCTCCGTTTCTACAACGCGAATATATTCCTCGACGTCCGAAAACATTTCGTAGAACGAATAGGCAATCGGAAAGGGGGAAACTCCTTAACACCTGTTCGTACGACGAATGGCCTCGTAAGCGAGCGAACAGGAATTCCACTACAACGGGAAAGTGCGTTCGCAGTCGAGTGGAAACGAACAGTGAAATTTCTAGAACCGTATTTTGATCGAGCGATGACGATCTAGGTGTCGCGTTGATAATTTAAAGAGGCTAGGGTTCTTACGTTGTTTCCCGTACTTAGTAATTATTTCTTATGATAACTAAGATCACGAAGCGATAAATAAAACTTGGCTCTTTGAATGTGTTAAATGTCGAAGCGTAATCACTCGATCAAAACGCCATGCGAAATTCTGGAATTAGAAAATCCTTTGTTTAGGATACACGGAATAATTGAATCGGATGTGTACGGGGCTAGAACAAGGCGAAAAGGAAATAAACGCGATCGTAAACGCGTTTACGATATTTATTTCATACACGTTTACGATATTTATTACACCAGCTTTTAATGGCTCTCGATCTCGATCTCATTGGCTAGTGATTCGAATGAAAACGAAATGCTCCTTATATCCTGATCTCGCGGAATTAACCACGGAAATTTCTTTCTCTCTCTTTCTCTTCTTCTCTCCCCTCTGTTTCAATTTTTCGATCGAAGAAACCCTATGAACGAGTCTTAATTGCACGATCTTGATCAAAGCTATCTGAACAACAAGGGCAACTCGCTTTATCTACCTGGTCGTTTTTTCCGCGAACAGGCCACCGGTCGGATATCGGCTAGAAAATTTCACCGGAAGCGGCGCGTCGATGACAAACGCCCGCGCATCTCGTTAATTAGTATCGGGGTGAGCATTAACGAGCTCCAGGAAGCCGATAACAGGAGCGCGCCGGCCTAACTCGCAATTTCTAGTAGTTCGCCAAACGAGATAAGGAAAACGACGCTGCTCAAAGGCGAACGCGAAGCGTTCTAGCGTCCCCGTTTCTTTATTTGTCCTCTTTTCTCCGCGGATGAATACCGAGATTATTCCGTATCGCGCAGATCCACTTAGATTAAGAGCGATAAACAGTCCGACGAATTCTACGTTCTCTCTTTCTTCGTTTCTCTATCGCTGCCATTCCGTTTCTAATTTCACCGCGCAATTCCATCGAATGGAATTCGAGAAACCGAGATCTGCTTCGAAACTTTCGATAGTTTGCGCTCGGTGCGTTCGCGCTGCTGATTTTCCTCGTTATTCTGTTGATTTTAGATAAGCTTCGTTGTACTCTTTCATACACGAGGTATTTCTACTTCTCGTTCATGGGAGAGGATTAGGAAGATTGCGATTTATTACACGTTCGATAACGTTGGTTTAACACGAACGGCTGTAGATCCGAGTGGGCACGTATTTTTAGATTACGTGTATGTTACTAAATTGAATTTGCTGGCCATGTACTAGAAATCACGAAATTGTGGGAAAGAATTTCATATTAATTTAAATCAAAGGAGTGCTAAAAAATACTTTATAGTTTTCTCGTTACTACATTAAAGAGCACTAAAGTCTCGTAATATACAGCAAGTTTGATTATTCTACGCAAAGTTCAAGATTGAATTTTAAGATAACAAAGCTTACTTGCTTACGCTACCTTAAGCTGTGTATAAAGTTTTACGATATCGGATCGCATATCGTATGAACATTATATATTAGTATACGGCGTTGCAATGAGAATCAACTGCGCAACAGACGTTAAACGTTAAGCCGAGTAAATGGTGTCTTGACGTTGTTCTGGTTAATCATATCGATCCCCGGAGAACGAGCAACGGACGTTGACAAATCCATGTTCACGCTGTCCTCGAAAATTCATCCGGATCCCAGAGCAACCAGCGAAAGACAAGAGCGAGCTCGCTCGGTATGCAGGTCTGTCCCATTTCGTCGCTCGTTAGAAATGACATGGCGGCTGGTGAGGGCTGGCTACCGAGAAGGGTCTTTCGGCCACGAGAAGCGAGGCCAAGAGTCCCGGTTTGATGAAATGGTAGCCGAGTAATTGAAATCTCGTGTTCCTCACCAAGTCGATACGACATCCCGGGGCCTCTCTCCCCCTCCCTTTCTCTTTCTTCCCTTCGTCGTATCTGCCATGGTCCCGTTGCTTCTGTTATTCTTTCTACCAAGAGATATCCGGACCCGTTCACATGTCACGTTCGTGGAACGCGAGCAGCCAGGTAGGACCCCGTCCCGACTTACCATCCGGAGACTATAAGCCGATTATATCTTCCCAAATATTGAGACGTGGCTGGAGCGCATCGAAACCAGCTCTGGGAATCGGAACGATCGAACCTCGGTCAAGCAAACGCTTCGATTCCGTGTCCTTGTTGACGGAGATCCATCCACTGCGGATCGTGCGAATCGTCTGTTTACCATGGCGACGATGCCACTTTCACCTATTAGATATTTCCAATACACGTTGAATTGTCAATTTTTTTATGGAGAGAATTATCGGTAAAAGAGAGAGATGATCCATTGGCGAAGAATTATTCTAATCAGGACGCTGTTTTTTCGTAAATTCGTAGATTCAGCAAATCTACGCGTGTCGTTCTTTTCTAAAACATCATCGTGGAACTATTAAACAGGAGGCCGGAATGCATATTTCCATTTATTCGCCGGATTGCATATTCATTAGAACGACAGTTCTAGCAACACGCAATTAACTTGAAAGTTGTAATAGCTGTTGGTGAAAACGCTGCTGTCACGAAATTCCTGGTTTTCTGCTTCCAGTCACGATCGAGAGGGATGCATTATTTACTGAACGCTCTAAAAAGCATAACATCGCTGACCCGTCGATAGTCGGCGACCAAGCAGCACGACAAAATCGTCGTCCAGGGAATACAGAAAATTGAAACGTTCCGCGAAGGAAAAAGTTGTCGGGCTTGACGGGACCAGCCGATACGATCGGAGCAACGATTTCTCGCACCGGATTCGCGTTTGGATCCCCAAGAAGCCACGACAGAAACAAAGCTCTTGCGCGTCTTAAATTATGATCCATGGCCGCTACACCGGCAAAATTGGAACGCAGATCACAGTTTCGTGGTGGTTTTTCAATTCCCTGGAGATAACGTCAACTCAGGCGACGAACCTCGTTGCTGATGATCGCTCGCGTTTCCACGAGCTGCGATTCCACTTACGAATTTGTAGAATTTTGCACGCAAATGAAACTCGTGGTGGTCGAACGTGTTCACGAATTTCGTTGGTTTTCCGTGAGAACCAAAACGAGATTCGTACTCGGTTAGATACCGTTGAAACGTTCATAAACAAAATATATTTATCGTTATAAATTAAATACATGATAAAATATACTCATAAATTAAGTATGTTTATTCATAATCGAATCACGATCAAAGAATTAATCTTAAAAAATTGTCACATGGCTTAACACGAAAGAAATTTTTTCCAGCTTCCTATACAAACGTTTATTTTGCTTAATATGTTCACTGACATGTACGAATTCGAGTTGACACGTACTTTTGTCTTACGCGTATAACACCAAGTTGAACGTGGTGGATGGTGAATTAAAAATCATGAAATTGTAATAAAATAATTCGTAATCATTCATGTCGATGTTAATATCATGTATGTTAATATTATACAGCATTATAGGTAATGAAAATCAGATCCACAGGGAACGCGCTAAACCAATAAAATTATTCCTCTCTCTTCCTCCAGAAATCTCTGCTATCATCAAATTCAACGGAACCTCCGGTATTCCGAGCAACGATTCACCGTTTCGCAATTTACCGCGTTGTTGAGCGAAAAGTTAACCCGACCGGAGGACAAAAACTCCATTTTATCGGAGGAGGATCGAGCAGCTCGGTAACAGGCGCGTCGCCGCGATAAAATCGAGATCGCTGTGGCCGCGAGGTGGAACGTGTGGACCGATTGTGTGTTTCACGGGTTCCCAGTCAGCCGTGGCAGCAGATGTTTCGAGATTCTTAAAGCGTTTCCACCGTGCCATGGGCCGAGGAGGCAGAAGACAGAGTTCCCTGCTCGTTCCAGCGCGACCGCTCGAGCGGAATCACCAAGCACCCGGGACGGTTTGTTCGACGCGCGATTCTTTGCCACGGCCGGGCCGCTTCTTACGCCGCGCTCCCAGTATTTAACCCGCACGATAAATTAAGCCGGACCCTCTTTCCGGCCCGCTCGAGCGAAAGCATTTAAACTCGAAACAAGCTGAGCGTCGCGCGAGACTTCGCGAAACCCCGGAACGCTCGTCCGGAATTAATCCCGTGGTTGTGTTATACATCAGCTCGAAACTCGCACGTTTGCCCGTGCCACATAGGAACAGGATTTAGAAAAACGTCCTGCTACCTATCTTTCTTTGAAGTCTTTTGCCTCGCTTTTAGAGTAACTTCGAATCATTGGAAGGTAGTCAGGAAGAAAGATCGAGCGATTTAACGAACCAGTCTATATAGCGATTTGGAAGGAAGCGATACGATGGAAATTCAGATTTTTATAAATAGGACTAAAGGAGACAGATGTGGTCGTCGTTTAAATGTTACAACGAGTGCTTTATACTTTGAGGATTTTCGATATTTCTCCGTGTTATCATGTTAGTGAATAAGCTTTCGCACTTTCTGCCTACATCAGTTTCAGGTACGATCGATGCATCTGCGAAACTGAATTAAAAAGTTAAAATCGATGTCACTGTAAGCAAATATTTCTTCGAACGAAACGCAGAATTGCGGACGAAAATTACACCGACCACAATTCGGTCTGTTAAATATCAGCCGCGATGTTTGTAAAAAAAAGGCCAGTGAATTCGTTTAATCTTGCCTGGCCGGAACGAGAAGCATCGTGCGTTAATTGCACAACGTATCCGGGATTCCGGCAAGGGTATTCGCTTTGTTTTACGCGTATTTAATTATATCGGGCGGTGCATGGTTTCGGGCGAACGGCGTGCAAAAATGTGACACGCAATGGCACAGATATGTAAAGCGTGCGGCAACGATAAAGACGTTTCGACCGCCGCGACGTACGCGGATTTGATTATGCAAACACGACCGGTTGCGTAAGTTCGGGCTACGAAGTTGCGAGACGAGTAATTATTATGTTACATTTTTGCTGGCGGCTCTCCGCGCCGGTGTTCGTTACCCAAAATATTCACACAGAGTTGCCGGGTGTCTTCTGTAAATACGAGACACGACGAACGTTGTATGTGCGAAATCGAGTATATAAGTACCTACGTTGGGAAACTCGGGCAAATTGATGTTCCTTGACTCGACGAACGATCGTTTAACAGGTCAATACCAGAGTCAAAACCACAACCTATGTCGACGATTCGGGAGCTTCCTGGCGAAAGATTATACGATAAATTTAGGTAAATTGTGTCAAACTGTGTTTTGTTTCTTTTTTATTAATTCTAACAGTAACTACGTTCGTATAGGTAATTCTAACGATTCTCAGAGAATTTTGCGATACAATTACTCGAACTAGAAGATAGAATGGGCGCCATAGGTATGTAGGATTTTGTTTCAGAAAGGTCAATTTCGTCCGCCCAGTTTTGCGATAATCAGCGTCAATAAAATCAATTAAGTCAACAGGATTGAAATAAACTCGAAACCGAAGATCGTATGTAAACGTTGAGTGTTTAGTATGGACGCGATGAGATAGGACAATGAGTGAAAATGCGAGTGGCCGCAATCGGAAATGGGCACGAAATCGCGTTTCTTCTCGAAGGGATTATAGGGGAAGACGGTAACGTTTGTGCATTTTACAGGCTCGAGCACGTAGCACGTAACCGTAACGCTTTGGGTAGCGATGCACGTGAAAGGGGACCAGGGACAGGAACTACGTATACGCCCCGTGTAAAATTCAGAACGCGGAAACTCGTACGCCCCTATAAAATTGTAAAATAATTTTCAGCGTAAACCTCCCCGAAACGTAGCGGGCGCTAGCGCTCGCTGCTTTAAATCCGGCCACGCTTCCCGAAATAATTGAAGCCCGCCCGCCACGCCCACACGACGCAATCTCGTTACGATTTTATTGCGGCTTACGCTGCGATTTTATCTGGTTCGAACGATTACGTAGCCGAAGGATCCCTCTGTTTCGAGGTGCAGCCACCTACGCTTCTCTTCTTTTTTTCGCGCCCCCTTTCTCCCGTTTTTATTTTTTCACGATTCGACCGGCCGCTTTACGACTCGATCCCGTGGACCTCGTGTTTTCGTCGATCCGATACCGTAGCGGAAACGATGCTCCATTTAGTTTTTGCGCGTATTCGAAAACCACGAGAGCAAACGTGAGATACGAAACATGTGCGAAGGGGTAAAAACACAGCGTACCATCGGAACAACGCGAGTCAAAAGTCTCGCGGTTTTTTAATTAAAAAGTAATAAGCCCGCGTCGGTGTGATCGTTCGTCGACACGGTGCTCGTCGAACGTGCGATCGGCTCTGTTTTCTTTTAATTTCACCCAGTTTGGACCCGGAAAGCAATAATAATGTCCCGTTGAACTTTCACCCCCGATAGGGGACGTTTTATGGGCACGGTTATCTGCGGCGGAAGTTACGGAACGAAAGGAGAGTCCGACTAACTTCTCTGGTTCGAGCGAAAGAGATAATGGCCGATGTACGCGGAAGTGGCTGGCTACCTGGTGCCGCGACCACGATAAATTTCGCTAGTATTATTTTAACGTGGTATCGCGTGTGATATCTCGTGTTTCTATCCTGCTTCCATGGCCCTTCTTGCAGCAGTTCTTCTTTTCCCATCGACGCGAAAGAACTCCGCGAGTTAGCGGTCGAGTTGTCGAACTTGCCGCCAGACATTTTTACCTGGTCTCGTTAATTATGCTCGTTAATTGGAAGGCAGAGTGGGGAACGTGACGTTTCATAAATTTTCACGGTTGGAATCGCCGATCGAAGGCTCAATGACGCGCGTGCGTTTAAACGTTTTCACTTAATTACGCGATTCGTCCCCAGTACCGACCACCAGGCGTTTAACGCCAATTTTATGCACCGATGAAGTGAAACTCGCGCTACGGCAGTTGCCGTTCCTCCAACGTATGGCCTTTTCGCGTGCCCGAATCTTTGCAGTTTGCGCAGTTCAAACAGGATCTTCGATCCCGATATCGTCGTTCCATTAACCGATTTATACGAATGGCTCGTTTGAAGGTATCGTAAAGTATACGAAAAAACGATGAAATCTATAACGAGGGAAAAATCTTAAACTCGAAACAGGCGAGCGATCGCCGAAACGAATGGCAGTGAAACAATCGATGACCGTCTCGTTAAATGATTTCACGATTCACGCGGACGAAAATTAATTATTGTTCATAACGAAGCTTCGCGCAAAAACAACGAACTGGTTAAATCGGTCCGTTCGCGTGGCCTGTCATCGGCTCGTAAACGCGGAAATGATTTCGTATCCCGTACGAGGGCGAAGCGCGCGGAATAAATTCGAAAGAGCAAACGCGATAACAAATTTACACGGCGCGACGTTTTTAATTTACCCGATCGCCATTAATTACTTTGTTTACCGTAGCGTGGTGACGTGTCGTTCTCTCCGTCTCTCCTCTTCTCTTTCCATCCTTCCCACTTTGTGCATCTTCTCCAAAATCGCCTGCAATCGCGAAACGTCGTTCCTTGCCTTTTTCTCTCCCATACATTTTATTTTCGCTGGTTGTTTCGGCGACGACGGTGGCGGCCAACGACGCGGAAAGTCATTCCGTCGAATGACAGAGATCTCCGGAGACGATTGCACGCGGCGAAACGGCCGACTCGCGATCTCGCGTGGCCCCCGTGCAACGTTTAATGAGGCCAGACCGCCCTGCAGGCGAGTCGCCGAGTCTCTTTCCCGCGGTGTCGCCGCAGGTACGACCGCTCATATTCTCGTATGCAAGAATCCGGTCGGTCTCTCGAACTCTGTTGTAAATAGTTATTCGGAATGACAGTTGAATTTGGCCCGTACCGGGCAACTTCGTCGCGGGAGAGCTGCCTCGTTTTCCCTCCTGTTTCTTCCTATCTGCCTTCTTCTTGCGAAGGATTGACTTGCTCGAAGGATCGGTGACGGGTCGCGAGACGCGCCTGGACGTGGTACACGTCGAGTTGTCGGTCGACGAACAGAAGGAACTCGTCAGCGGGGAACCAACGGCGATACAGGAGGAACCAGGAGTCGCAGCATGGAAACGAGAGAAGAGAAAGGTGGACCAGCCGGTTGGTAGGAGGAATATACAAATGTGGATTTGGCGGATCGTATCTTCGAGTCGGCCGAGTTTTATCTTTTGTCTCTCGGTGGCTTCTTCGTCTCTTGCCCCGTTGCAACGGTGCATGCGGCTTTTGCCAGTTTCTCGTCTCCCCGTTCCTGCAACCATCCCCTTTTCTCCGCGCCTCTACCGTTTCGATCGAGAAACCACCGGTTTCTTATTATTCCCCCGCCGTGTGCCATTGTGAGCGCCGGACAAAGCGCCACGAAGCCGACCCTTGCCTTACCCGCCCGAGATATTCGGCAATATCCGAATGAACGCTCGAACAGAGAGACAGCCTCGAAAGGGACACGGGTGGGAAAGGATGTACCGAAAGTAGAAAAATGAGCCCATGCTACAGGCTGGCAGCGATACCACGATGCCGCGATGCGATTAATAGGTCGAGGCTCGTTGCTGTTAATAGACTCCTGATAGACGAATAATTGACTCTCAGTGCTGGGAACTTTAAACGAATTTTACGATGACAAACTTGTTATCTCGAGTCGCAAGTAACTTGGAATATTGCCTTTGTTAACAGAATAAAGTATCTATCTTCGACGAAGAACGGCGAGTGTCAACTTGTCGAAATTGGAACAGACTCGCGAACAGATATCGATTCGTGTGCATCGACCTTTGTACAAACGTTATCGGCAATTTTAAACGACTTTCGATATGGAAATCTCGTTTAACGAAAGGTTTTGATGTGGACGGCACCCATAAGAAACAATGTTCACGCACGAAATGAAACGGGCCGGTACCGAAAGCGCCAATTTCATCACCAAAATTCGGTGCTGATTTTCTCGGCTAACTTGCCAGCAAGTATCAAGTTCAAGAATGGGCTGAGCAAACCCGGCGGCACGTATCGTCTTGGCAATCATAATATATATACGAATGTTCAGCGTACTGGAATCTAACGTTACCGACAAGAGATGCCTACCTTGTAGCCACGATCCAGGCCTCCCGCTATCTTCGGTATTCGTGGTCGAGATCGTTTTTGACTGACGTCACCGGCTCACCGTGAACCTTGAAAAAAAAGCCGGACTATGGTCGAATCCAGGCTGTTTCTCTTCCCAAATTGTTCGAGTCTTTCGATCCTCGTTAATGTATACGAAACTATACAGATCAGTCTTGTATATAGGGGACGTGGTACAAAGTTGTGAATCTGTGAGCATCACGCGAGCTGTTGTCTTACGGGCGGAGGAATCGAGCCCTCTGGCTCACCGATAAATTTCGTTGCGTAAGCGTTACACGCTAAAACCCACCGTTCTCGTGTTATATCAATGTTTTCTCTTTTACTAATATATCATCGACGGCCACCGATCAAATCGTTTCTTGGCAACATCATTTATCTAACGGCCGCTTAACGATCGCGTACGTACAGGGAGAAACATCGATACTGCTACGTCGAATGGATCACGGGATAATTCAAAGTATCCTACTGCGATATCAGACGACTAACTTCATCAATCGTAGATATAACATGAAAACAATATGGTAGAAAAATTAGAAACGTTAGAGTAAAATAAAAGATGGAGCAGTAACGCGTGGCTCGATCGTACGAATACAAGCTGCCTTACGAAACGATATCGGTCGATGAGAAAATACCTAAAAGGCTGCGGTCTTGCGAAACGATTCAAGAATTTCCTGTTTCCAGTTCGAAACTCACCGAACACACGAGATATTCCGCGTAGTTACGAGTATACCAACGACCACGTAACCTCTGTCCGTAATAACTCCTCGATCTCTTATTCTTTTCGTTGTCTCGTTCCTTCTCTATTTGTTCTTTCTCTTTCCATCGACTCGTTGGCCTCCTATACCTCTGCGGAGGTCCGATGGAACTTGCCCCACTGGTCCACTTGCCATTGCTTCGAGGCTGGACTGCTCTGCCCATCTACCGTTTACACGGCCAACACACTGTTCCGTTCCCTTGTTGGCCTTGTTGTCTCGATACTATCGGCGAACACACGTGGACACGTTTTGTCTTCTAATGATCGAAATAGAAATTATGCCGACCCGCCACCGAGCCGAGGGTCGAGGTATCGTCGCAACCGTTGGCCCGAATGAACATCGTGCCTCTTGTAAACTCGGTTTAAATGCCTCTCGGTATTGGCCTTTGTTCCGATCGGTTCTCTGACAGATTGCTGCCACCGAACGCGCTTCCGGGACCAAAGATTTCCGATAGACTTGCTTAGCTCTCGTTATATTGCACTTTTCATTGCACGTACGAATTCATCTACGTTCGATACAGCTTTAACGCTACTTGTCTCTCTTTTTCCATTCCATCTAGAGATTAGAATAGCGCAAAAGGTAGGCAGGCACGTGCATCATTTGAATAGCCAGATTGATAAGCATAATCCCGGCGATGTGGCGCTTAAGCGGTGACAAACGGGAATTCGCGTTATAGCGTTTAACTCGGGAAAGAGCCACATATCAAGCTACTTACCGAAATTTCCTCGCAATGAGACGTTTTAGTGGCTCGTATCATTGTGCGCGAGTTGCGGCGCGTAGTTTCGTTGAAACAAAACAAACCGATGAGGGAGAGAGAGAGAGAGAGAAATTGCAGGCACACGCGCGACTGGTGGAAAGCACGCGGTGTCGCGTCGTCGTTGAGAGAAAGAGGCGTCGGGACGTTTAAGTGGCGAAGCAGCGTAACACACGCGCATGGGACACAACGGCCGTCGACAAAAACAGAAGCAGTTTTAACGGTGCTCATTTGTGAAACAAGTGGCATGGAGGCCGTGGAACCGCCGCCGTATGAAAAAGCATAGAGGTGGAAAGGAAAGGATTCGAGCCGTAAACTCGAAACGCACACGCGCACGCACGCGTGTCATTTGTCCGTTCATAGAGGAAGTGACTTGTCACGCGTGTTCCAGCGCGCGTGCCACGAAAAAGCGAGAGAGCACGGGACAATATAAATATTTCTCCGATCGCTTCCGTTATTTTCATTACACCATTCCATAAATAATCTCGGGACGTAAATCGCGGCCGTAGTCCATTCATTTTGTTCGTCGTCTGGTCTGTCGCCCGCGTCGCGATTTGCCACGTTCGTTTTCACATCGACGCAGATTTCCTCCTTCCCCTCCTCTTCCTTCCTTTCCACTGCTTCTTTTTCTTTCTATATTCGCTCGCATCGACGATATTCGTTCTCCGTCGACGACAACGGCCAGTTTAGCTTCGAATTCGACCAGGGGAATGTAAATCGTAGGCTTTGCTTCATTGTCGGAGCAACGAATGCAAACGATCCCACGGAAATCTCGGTCCACGCGAGGCAAGAAGAAGAGAAACGAGGAACAAGGGGTAGAAAAAAGGGCGAAGTGGAAGCAAACTGTCGTAAATCCAGCGCGGACTAGTCGAGCACGCGTGCCAGTCTCGCTCGTCCATATCGGAAGCAATTTACAAACACGTCTCTGCCACGTGGCAGGAAAAAGGTCCGCGCGCGTACCTTGCTCTCTCTCTCTCTCTCTCTCTGTCTTTACGAATCGTGTCTCTCCGTCGTCGCTATTTTTCGCTGTAACCTTCGCGTCGCCATAAATAATGTCTGTAATTCGCCACCCTAGTCAAGCACCGTCGTCCGTATCCTCTGTATTCTACTTTGTCTTTTAATGCCTTCCGTTCTAACCATAGATTATTATTTTGATATATAACGAGAGGAAAAGCAAAGGGAACGGCAGCTTGAGAGGCAAATAGGGTGAAGCGCTGTCCCATCGTATACGAGCATAACGTCTCGTTTCGCTCGAAAATCGTAGAAGGACTGGTTTCGTGCACGGCATACGTATACGAATAATTACGCGGATATTTGCCCGATAAATACGGCTGGCGTAATGTAACAGTCACGGCGAGCGTTTTATAGCGACCACTTTAAAGAAATTGATCGCACGAAATTACGCGATTCGCTTCGCGAGTCGATCGATTAATTAAATCGCGCTGGAATCTGGGAGTATTGTAGCGATCGCGAGATAAAGTCGTACGATTAATTTGCCTTCTCGCACGAGGTATTTGTTATTAAGCCACTGTACCGTACCTGTCCCTGAAAAACCGATTATTTATCTCGACTACGCGATTCTCTTTATTTCTTTCGCCTTTTTTATTGTCATAATATCCCTACTGTATGAAGTTTCAATGAATTCGGCGTCGAATATAAATGAACTCATATTCGCGCGCAATTGTTCGTAACTTTCTCTTTCTCTTCTTCTTTTATTTCCTTCCTCTTTTGTACACATATAAATGCATAGCATAAGTTACGGCTAAAATGTTTGTCATTTATTATTAGGACTTTCACGAAGAATGACTAAACAGCTTTAAACCGCGTTAGGGCTCGTTAGATCGTTCAATATGCCGACATAACGCGATTCGACAATTTGCAACGCGTGTAATGCGTTTAAACGAGCCCGTGTTTATGGCTCGTTCGAGCAATCAAAAGTTCGTTCTAAACAGGTGTTCGGCAAAATCGACAGTTCCGTTGCAGCGGAATTTATATATTTCCGCGAATTGTTCGAAGAACAATTACCGTTTCGTGATAGAGCATTCCTGTTTCCTGGAACTGCTACCATTTCCCGATATTTTAAAACCCTAACAATCGTTACGTACCGGTCAGCGGTTGCTTTGTAGTCTTTTCTGACCATCGCTAAACTGATCATCATTGACAAAAAAAAAAAAAAAAAAAAAAAAGAAAAAAGATCAATTGAAAAATAGGATCAAAATCTTTAGTGATAATATTTTCGTTTCTTTGTCTTCGATCTATATTCACGTGCAATATTTGATCCTAACAGATTATTCTACATCTTGTTCGATATCTTTTCCCCTATTTCTCTATTTCTAACGAAAAAGGAAATACATCAATGATACGCCACTTTAAGGATTACATCGTTTAAATACTAATGACTTTTTGAAGATCTAATCGGAGTCAGATAGCAGAAAATGTCAGAACGAGTTAGGGCGTTTAAGACTTAGAAAATTAAAAAGCCAGCCGCGGTGCTACCTTTAAACAACCGGGGAAACGTAAAGAGCGTGCACGAAACGAGTTGCCCTCAGCAACGAGTTATAATTAAAACGCGGAGACATACAATCTCAGGGAGATGTTTAGCGTTTAAAGCGGAGACGTACCCGTACGTACGTACACGGCTAACAAAAAAGGAAAAAATTAGTCCCGTAATATATACGACAGACTAAATCTCTGTGAAACCAAACAGCAAAAGTGTCGAGCAAACATGGATTTGAAAAGGCAATATTTTCGATGCTAGAGCCGCACCCCGGCTCTGTGCGTTCCCCTTTGAAAATTGTCCTTTATTCGTTGATCAGCGAGGCGCAGGCAAATCGTTTGCAAGCTCCTCGAATCGTTTTCACGATGGCCGCTCGTGCAAGCACGCGTGTCACACGTGCGCGCGTCATTCGTGCGCGACGCGGTGTGCGTAAACTGCGCTTCGAGGAGACAACACACTCGCGTTCGCTTCGATGCCTTTCTATCGGAACCGAAGAATAACGCGACGAGTATTCGCGCTATTTCAACTCTCGCGAAATTAGATGAATCTCTGATCGATTATCGAGGTAACGAGCGACGAATTCGATGAGTTTTGCTCGCGTTATCGAACACCGATGGCACGATGAAAGGTTCCGATTTATATATAACGTCCTAAATCTTAACTTTCTAAATATCAATTTTGGAAATGTTGAGTCTTAGATATCCAAATTAAATTTCTTTCCTACATATCAGAGATTCGTGTCGGTACGATTATTATTACGTATCTTAACTTCTAATCTCTACATGGTACGAGATCTTTATTCCATATCTATGAATTAATTCGTATGCAACTAATTTTAACTTCCCGTGATTGCTATAAATAATTTCTAATTTCTTACCACTGCTTGGTTAGCTATCTAATAATTCCTCTAACTGCTGCAAACTGGGAACCTGCATATTTCCCAATATGTGACTTAAATTGGCTTTAAATTCGATTGAAATTCCTCGTAGTCTAATCCTAATGTCGATCAACGATCAGAACTCTGACGAGAAACATTAAACGCGGTACCATTTATAGGACCGTTAATAATTTCAGGGAAAAGAGTTTTCGCTAGTGCTGATTTCTAGATTAACGAAGAAACGGAGTAAACGACATCCGCCCGAAATACAGAAACAGCGGCGGAATCGTTAAAAGTCGAACGCCGGTCGAACGTAAAGATCGAACAGGAATGGCCGCGTGAAATTTGAAGCCGGCACACGGTCGAAAGGTATTTAAACCGGAATAAATCGTAAAAGTGAGAACGGGGGAGCATAAGTCGGAGCTGGACTCGTAAACGTCGCCTGAAAATGAGTCGGTTTTATTCCTCGGTAGGTATAACCTTCTTTCGTGAGAACAATACGCATTATCTGATGCTTTCCAGAGAGAAACGTTTCCACGAGGCGATAATGATCTCGCATAAATACAGATCATAATTCCGGCGTGACGTGGCCCCGCTAAAACAATGTACGTGTGCGGTTCGCGGGGTTGATGATTGGCACGGCCCGTGATTATCTCGATCCTGTCGATTGTCTTTGTGAAATTGTGCCGAACGCCGCGCGCCATGATCGATCGCGACATACGATTTTGTAACCGATACGCATTTTTCCCTATTTCTTTTGCTTTTAGTCGGACATTATCGGATTCTTTGATAAATTGAAAATGAACCGGCGAACGGAAACCCTGACCATGCAACCGACGTAAGAAGGACGTTGAAACGGTATCGACCGATCGATCTCAGATAACCGCCGCATTTAACGCATCCTGCTACGTTTCCTTCCACTCTTTTTTCCTTTTCTTTCTTCTTCTCCGCCTCTCGTTTACTCTGTGCTATCTTCCTTGCTCGTCGTTTTCCCTTCTTCACATTTGGTATGCCATGATCTTAAACATTCGCCGGAGTATGCGCGAAATTGTCGCGGAACTACGGATTACATGGAACCGCGCGTCGAATCTTCGTTTCGGAATCCAACGATAAAATCAAAGAACGCAGTTGCCGTTACGAGTAGAACATTAGCCGGCGGTGGTGAACGGTCGGTCGCCGAAAAATCCAACGTCTTAGAAATGCGCAACGGTGACCGGATAATGCTTCGGAAACGATTGCGTCAGCGGACGAAAGCTTCGGTAAAACGCCGCGAATATTTGCCATTCCGTTGCTTTAAAGGAACGACCACCTTGTACGATATTTCAAGCCGTAAACCAACGTATGACGCGAATTATATTCTTGCCAGGCTACTACCAGCCCCTCCTTTTTATCGTTATTATCGGTAATTAAATGGCTACAACGACTACGTAATCGCGATACGACGTCCACGATTTTTGCGCGATACCGTCGCCTTCTACCTATTTATAGCGTTTACGGTGAAGACTGTTAACGATCGGGATGACACGATGTCGATATTACCGATACCAATCAAATTCGATAGCATGCGAATTTGACTTGTAAATGAACGTTGTACGAAGAAACGTTGCTTGCACCTATCGATACTTCTATCGAGAAATTTAATTCACTGGTAATCCGGTTGTACCTAGCGCACATCTCGTTTTCCACTTCGTTAGCGTGCTGTTAATAAACTACTGGAAGATACCGCCTCTGTAAACATCTCGCGATATTAGGAAATAAAAGTTTAAGCATACGTTATTAAGAAGGGCCATTCAATCGGTACTTCGGTGTCGTTTCAAACAGTCTTGATATGTAAATATCGAAAACAGGTAGTTTCATGCGATCGTTTTGTACGGTATTATGCATATTCGTATTAATATCCTCGTTGTTGGAGGTCAGTAAGTTTTAGTGTCTTTCCTATCGACTTTTTTGTATCGTTGATTTATCTCGAAACCAGCAGTCGTTGCTGCCATTGGAATTCTTAATGTTGTCTATAACTTACGCGTCGCATCGACGCTCGATTTCCTTTTATTCTTACGTTTTATGCACCCGACCGGCATCGCTATATTAAACTTGTAAATAACGAAAGCGACCCTATAGAGACGTTGCCGGTAACCCTATCGCGAGATTCTTGCCAAAATCCCTTCGCACGATCGTGCTTCACCACGACGACATAAATCGAACTATTTTATCGCGTATCGAAAATTATCACGATCTTTCGCAGGCTTTACCTTGCCACGGAGCCGAAGATCACGTCGAAGATCCTTGCGTGAGAAACGCAAACTGCAATTACGAGCGGGCGTGCGCACACGACATTTTACGTCTCCCGTCTCCGTCTCGCATTCCCTTTTCTCTCTTGCTCAGCTGTCCAACCCTTTCTCCCTCCCACCTGTACTTGTTCACGTGTTTCTCTTGTTTTCCTCTCCCAGCATCAGCTCGAAAAAGTTACGACGGCACGTGTATAAGCGCGTTCGCGCGTTCATAAAGCCCTTGCTTTTCAACGACGCGGGCGCAGATTTTTTAAGCGATATCACCGACAATTTTGGCCAACCCTGAAATTTGTCCGCATTCTAGCTTTCCAGCTGTTGCGAAATTCGCAGCGATATTTCTGCGCTTAAAACTGCGGGAAAAAATTGCTGTCGCGCTACAAAATTATACGATATTTGGAAAATAATTTTACGACCTTTCCTTCCTTTTCGCGAACGATATTTTTCTAAAACAAGCTAAATCGAACGGTTTACGAGAAGCTTGGATATTCAGTCCGTTTGTTAAAAAGTCATACGTCGATATGTAACTAAAGTAATTACAAATCTTCTGACTCTGAGATTATACGTCTAGCGTAAAGTTTACTATCTGGTCTATGAAATAATAAACGGTTTGGAATGTAGTTTGTCTTTGATCGGGACAACGTAAATACGTTCTTTGCACAGATAATCGTACGGAGTAAAAGGAAAAGAAAGAAATGCAAAGTGGGTTTCGCGGGTGGTAAGGAATCGACGTTCGACAATTGGGTCGCATTTCCAACCGACGGCGGATGACTTCTCGACCTCAGGAATTTATTAGAAGGCCGGGAGTTTCTCGCGTCGCAATTTTTCCATCGTACCCGGGTAATAAACTTCGCGCAACCTACTAATCGTGTAACCGGGCATATTAATCGAAGTCGACGGATCGATTGCGAAACCGCAATGCGGAAAGTAGTGAAATTGCAGGTGTTTTCAATTGACCCGCCGCGTAATAAATCAGCCATTCTTTTTTGCTCGGAATTCGAGAATGCGACACGCGCGGTTCGAGATGGGCGTGGAACCAATCCGTTTATGTTTCGTTTCGTTTTTGCTACCAAGTATGCGCGAGAGACACGCGGCAATCTCGGAAATATTACGAAACACGTCCGTGAAGCTCGTACGGCCGAAGTGGGAAACGGGGACGTTTCTTTTTTCTCGTATCATCGGATCCACCACTCGAGGCTGCTTTCCGCTCACTCGCGGCGCAATTCGATGCCCGAACAGTCACCGAGAGAGCTTATATTCCCATCGAACGGCCGGTAACCTCGATTTTCGCAAGCTACGCGGAGCCTTTTGAATCGCGTCCAATGGCTGAATGAAAGCCAGCTCTCTTGCAACTTTTCCTAAACGAATAAAGTGTTTAACGAATGTATTTATCATGGCTTTAAAAAGTTGCCCTATTTGGAGCACGTATAAAAGAGTCACAGAAATGAATCGTTTCATTTATCCTTTGGCAATTCCTACCAAATCAGGCCGAATTCCGATGATTGTACGTGTCCCTGATTCTTCTCCATTCATTTTCACGATTCTAAAAGCGGCGTGTTTGCGTCTTTGGTGGCCGCTTTGTCGCCTTTGAACGGAGCATCGAATAATGGATATTCGAAACGAAACAAATAGGATTGAAGGTTCTCTCGATGAAAACGAACGCATCGGATTCTCCTTTTAAAGATATTCGATAAAACATCGAAGGAAAGATGAAGTTGATCGTTGGAATAACGATTCGCGTACCCACGCTCCTTCAAATTGCTGGACGAAACGAAGGTCGCTTGTAAACTTTATCGAACACGCGTTGCTCGACGAAACGCGGCAAAGATCGGTACGAATAAACCCTCCGCTCGTAAATTTATGCATAATAAAGCTGCGCGCTTTAAACTGAGAACGCGGATCCTGAGCGATCCGCGTTAGGCCTCTCCATTCAGACCCCGGCCTCGATTGTTTTGCACAAGTTTCCATAAAACCATCGCGCAAAAGTATGCTCGAGATTAAGCAATAAACTATTTTATCCGCTATCGTCGAGCCGGTCGAGCGAATACCACGCGAACAATCGCGACGAAGCAGCGCGTCGGCATCAGCTGACGGACAGTCCTTGTCTCGCAGGGGAACGAGTTCTGCGCCTAGAACCTCTCCTCCCTTTCCCTCCGCCTCGCATCTGCCCTTCGCCGCTTCGTTGTTCCTCTTCTTACTCCTACGGTTTCTCGACATCGGAGCTCGCACGCAATGCGAGCGACCCTTCCTTCTACGTTCCAAGCCCAAGTTCGATCGCTTAGTGTAATCCAGTCGGTAAAGTGTAAGTGGTTCACCTTGATAGGGCCCTCTTTACCTCGGGGCGCTTTCCCCTCCCTGTGCACCGATCCACAGGCCACCCCTACCATTTTTCCATCCGTTTCTCCCTTCCTCCTCGGCCCAGACAATCACCTTCCTCTTCTCTCTGTTCCTCTTCGAGGGCCTATCATCCCCTCCCCTCTTTGTCGGGCCCCATCTTCCCCTACGTTCCCTTCCTGGGCCCCTTCCAACTCTTCCCGGTCGTCTCTTCTGGCCGTTTCGTCTTCTCTCACCTGTCTTCCCAAGCCGCCGTGTACATCCTCCTCGCACCCGGAGCCCAATGTGGCCGGCAGGGCCGTGCGTTTCCTCCTCGTGACCCGAGGGCACCACGGGCTGGCCCGCCCATTTGTAGCGCCCATGTCTGCGACCAGCCGCCCGTGGAGCGATACACGAGGAGCGTGCGTTGTTACGGTGTCCCGATTCGGTGCCACCGCCCTGCATCGGGCCCACGTCCTTTCGCCTATCTCGTCCTTGCTTTAAGATTCCCCGGATGTTCTTTCGGTGGGCGATAGAAACTCTTTTAGCTTATAGTTAGACACAACGTCGAGACGTCGTCGAAAGTTCTCTTTCGCGTCGTTGGACGATTCGATTGGAACACCATCGAGCATTGTACTTGTTTACGTTTCGTGGATATTTAAAGAACGATTGCTGGTTGGAGGATACTCCAAGAAGTACGGAACGGTAAAGTTGTTGCAACGATGGTTTTTATGGTCTCAATTTTAAGGGCCTTGTCGTTTCTTCGTTGCAACGTGGTACAGTGCACGTCACGGTACGGATAATCGTAAAGTATCCCGAGATTTCCCGTGATCCAGGGACGTCGCTATATAACAAATAAAGACAAGATAGTACAGCCGGGTGATTCGGTCCTAAGCCATCGATTTGACCCTGTGATCTGTCGACTGACATTTATTTCCGTCGGTTCAGCCGCTGCGGCCTTCTTTCAATCCGAAAATTCATTCTCGTTCGATCTTCGATCCTCTCCAACTGCTTCTTATTCTTCTTGCCATAAAAATGACTAATTTTATTTCGCCAGCTCTCGGGTACGTTTCTGTTACAGTATATACGTAAATCGAAAGAAAATCACCGTAGGTTAATGGAATTCCAATCGGAAGCGGATCCGGTTCGCTCATCTAATTAACTGTTATCAATTGCAATTGTCGGGCAAATTATCGCTATCATGTTAATACCATCTTCCGTGGCATCCACGGAAACTCAGCGACGAATCGATACCGCGAAACCACCTTTCTACAGTCAATTAGTTCCTGCGATGCGGAGTCAAACCACACGCCGGGATATCCGTTGCAACAGTCGCGCTAATTATACGCCGCGTTTCCAACTTACGATTGAGTTTCGGCCGGTAATCTCAGTTTTGATCTACGTAACGTCCGTACCCGTCTCTCGTACTGACTCAACCAAAGTGACTTAGTCGTTCGTACGACTGTTCGATATTGGTGTCAACAACCACACGACACGAAGACTTTGGACGATTCTGCTTGTCATCTCTGTTAGTTAGTTCGAAAGAAATTCTTTCCTTTCTTTTTTTCGTATATGTGATGTTGATAGATCGACGATATAACGTAGCAAACGAAGATGTTACGTCATATCGTCGTAAAAGACACAGGACGCTTATTTTTCTGAGGTATTCTGTTTCCTCGGGCGAAGAATCGATCGGTAGAAAATATATTTTCGTTCTTAATTCGTATCTTTCTCTTGCATACAGAAATATGAGCGTTCTGGTACGAACTTGTTCTTGTCGAATTAAAAGAAGAAGCTTCGAGTAACGGCGAGCGAATCGAATTCTAACGGCGACAAACTCGTTTCTATAGGTGAATTTAGATCTTGTAATCGAATCTATTTAAACGTCATACTGAAGTATTCACCGCGGCTGCTTCTCGATCTAATAAATCGTGAATATGATTTAGCAGCAGAGGCATTATACATTTAATAAGCTTCATTTTTGAACGCTTGAGGTTTTCCATAAAGCTCCGGCGAATTCTAACTTCAAATTTTCCTTCTGCATACGTGTCATGGAACGAACAAAGGCACAGGGATTAACCGATTTGTATTCCAAATACAATGCTCGAGGCTCTAACGATATCCAATAGGGAGAATGAAAAAAAGAAAAACGAATAGCTGATGCGTAGTGGGGGTATCGATGACACGCATCAGATTCTCCAACGCAGATACGACTGATACACGACGTAATCTCGATCTGAAGATTCGCGTATCCCTTGAATTCATGCCGAGGCATCTTATCAGTTAGAAAGAAACGCGTAGCTCGTACGCACGACCATCTAGCGAACATGTTTATCCGACGAGATAAAGCCGAAATTTCGTCCGAATCAAGCGACTGGATGTCGCCGCTTAATGTCTCCATTGCCATTAGCCAATTGGATTGCTCTCTAATCCGATCGAACTCGAAGCCATCCGAACTATACATATAAAAATCGTTTTTACGAGAAAAGCGAGTATCCCGATTTATTCGTCTGTGATCTTAGTGCGATCTAAGAAGAGAGAAACGATGTATCGATCGTGCGTATCAATAACGATCCCATCACTGCCTCGTAGACAGCGGCAGTATCGTCGACTTTGCGGCGAGTTTCGTTCCGTCGAACAGGATGCACAATAATTTCCTCGCGTTACGTGACGCGATCCCGATTCATTGATTCGCGGCGATCATCTGCTCGGAGCGGTGAGCGTGTGCGGTGCACGTACTCTGGTGCACGCAGAAATATGTAATACGAGGGGAGCGATCGCGAGCAGAGACGAGAAGAGACGCAAGAACGCGCGCACGCGTAACTTAGCGTCGAGCGGATCGATCGGATACACGATCGTCGGAGGCGATAACTTATGATTGATAAATCGATTCAATCGCTAACGCGCACCGCGCCAACCGGCGCAGTGGTTGCTAGCTCTCTTCGACGTGTTATTAGGAACGTCTTGGTGCGCGTCATACGAGAACGTCAATTATCCGACTACCGAGAGAAGCCAGGCCTGCCGAGATCGATCCCTTTCCTACCGGTACCTGTTAATTTCTTGCAATAACGAAAATTCGTGCGACCGCCCTGGGTAAATACCGGCCTAAGGATATCCGGTTGTCGAGCCAATGGTTGTTGCGATTGCTGCTTTTGATATTGAGATCGGACCGCGAGAAACTACTACTAACTCGCCCAAGGGAAAGCAACTATTGGGGAATATCTGAAAATGTGTCCATTTTGAATAAAATTGCACAGAGGGACGAAGCTGATGTTTCATTCTCAAATATTATAGTATCGTTTATCTACAGGCGCCTATGATAATTTCCGTTACCAAATTAAAAGTTAAATTAAAAGTTCGAGGATTGGGTAATCCAACGTTAAATTGTTACGGTGGCTCGATGATACCAGTAAGAGTTAATTCTTCCGTGGTCGTCGAATTTTTACGTTTCAATCTCAAATACGTGTAAACCGATTTAGAACGTCTTAAGAAAGATTCTGGCATATGTACTGGCTATAAAGAGCATTTGCACATCCCTTTTCAATGAATCGTTTTTTACCAGATTCCAAGTTTCACTTTACTTTGCCCAAACTTGAGAAATTTGTTGAAAATAAAAGAACACGATGAAAGAACGCGGCAGAGTTGAAATTAAATGTGAAAAATCGTGCTCGTAGGATCTCTATGCTGGTTGGTCGTCGACGGTCGAAGCATCGAACCGCGGAATAGAATTTTAACCGACTTTCGGACGGCTGAAATTGTGTATGCAGGATCAACGAGAGCGATGAAAGGTGGGCAGACAGGATGCTAAACTATGCTCGAACTAATTATCGAAGTTCTGGAAGAGTCGGTAAAACCATTATACAGACGATATTTAATACAGTCTAACTACACGCCACTTTCGTTCGCGCTTCTTTTTTTCTTCCCTGTGTTCCGACACGAGTTAGCGATCGAGTGAAAGTTCTCCTTAATCTAATATAACCTGTCCAAGACGTCAGAAACTTTTCACCCCATGACTCTCTTTTTACAATCCAATTTTCGCGTTCTCTAATCATTCCGACGGACGGCAATTAGATATTTGACAATATCCACTGAATTATAATCTTAAATTTTATGAACGATCGAGCCCGCTGCTAAAAATCAACGATGCAGACGACGTTCGTTTACCTTTAATCTTGATAAACCACGGTCTCAAAAATCGTCATTAATTTATCCTACACGACGCTGTGTCAGGCTTCTCGTAGTTAACCTTGTTAGCAACAACAAATACGAGGCAGTGTGTTCCGCGTTTGCGTTAGTTGCGGCGTAACTTTCTGTAACTTCGGCCTCGGTATCGAGTAGCTCGGAGAGCAAAGCGAACACCAGCTGCACGGCACATCGAATGATGCGTTTTAGTTCGGGGAGCGATTAAAGCTTCGCCATGGCGATTGATCTCGATCGAACGAGCTTACGCGCAATTTTCCCTGCCCCTTCCCTACGTCTCCCTTCTTCATCCACGCGTCATTGCTCCTCTCGTTGTCGACACGTTCGAACTAAAGCGGCCAACGTGTATAGGACAAACTCATTAATCGAACATTCCTTGGTTCTCGGGGAGCGATTAAAAGGCAAGCCAGTTACTCGCGAGCTTCTTGCGTAGCTCGTCCTATCGCGGAATTTTGTTGATCCTCCTCCAGGTACGGTTCGATCCGACGAACGTGCCGCGTGGAACAGTCCGGTAAATGATTCGATGCGTCCGGCCGATTCGCGGAACTTGCAGATTCCGGTCGGTCCATCGTCGTCCCCTTTTCTGTCCGCGACGACGTAGCACGCGTGTTCTTCTCAATCCTGAAGAATCGTGCCGCGGTATTGGGTGGCCGGTATGTGGCTGGAATTCTTCGCCGGATTTTTAGCATCTATATACTCGTGCGTTAATCACGTTTCCATGAAGACGTATAGGGATTAAACGAGCGACGTTTCGAAGGTATCTGAAGACGCGAACTAAGTTCGACGAAACGAGCCGAAGAATCGCGCGTGAATCAAGACATCGCGCGAGATCTCGCCGACTTTCCTGGTTTCCTTCAGAAACGTGTTGGAAGAAAACGATTTCGATTTAGCTGGAGAAGAAGCGGAGCGAGGAAACGAGAAGTGTTGGCTTCGAAGGTGGAGGAAAAACAGCCGTTGCGCCCGTACAAGAAACGGTAATCTAATATACAAGTAGATGGAAAAGTTTCGATTAATCGGGAAGTAGAAACGTTGTTCTGGATGAAACTCGGTATTAACCTCGTTGGCACGAAAAGCAGAGAGAAAATACGAGGAACGATCCACGTCGTAGATTCCATGTTTCCGAAGACTGGCAAATCTGGCATGGCTCGACCATCCACGATGACGAATCCAGGATGAGTTTCGGCAAACGGGTAGCCACGGATTCGCGCAACAGCGTTTTGGGCGATCTTATGAAAAGAAGACGAGTCGGAAAGCAACGAGTCAAACTGTCCGCGGGATCGGTGAAATCAAAGGACTATAAGGTATAAGGCAGGTTGCCGACCAACCTGTGCCAGCAGAGAATAACGATTCGTTCGGCCTTGCCAAACAGGAATACGCGCTACCTCCTTTTCCCTGCCCGATTCCATCCTTCTTCGATCCTCTCTATCGGGCAACTCTGGTCGATCCTTGTGCAGCGTAGGTCGCCGATACGTGGACGGGCTTCGGATAGGTTGTCACCGCAGTAGCCCCAAAGTAAATGCGCTCCTCTTATTATTCGGACAGAAGATTTAAGCGCAGCTCGCTCGCACATGAGTTATGCTCAAAAATTGAGGTTACCCCAGGCCCAGGACTGAGAAGCCAACGAGAGCTACCTCCGAATCTCTATTTCTCTTTTATTCCCTCGCGTTGCCTTCCTCTCCTTTTCGCACGATCACCGATTCTCATTCCCTCTCGTCTTCGTCCGTCGTCCTTCCCCGCGAACGCGATGATCCCCTCCCTCTCGATCGCTCCAACGCGACCGTGGTATCTCGTCGAGTCCTCTCTCCTTGCTTTTGTTTCGACGATATATTTTCTCTTCGCATCGGGAGAGATCGGTCGGTCCGTCGGTCGCTCGGCTTCTCCGTGGTCTTCCTCATCGTTCTTTCATCTATCTCTCTTCCGTCTTGCCCCGAAACGGTGCCCATCTACCGCCTCGTGGCTCCCCACCTCCCGCCACAATCGTTCTCCTCGGGAATTCGTAGATTATAATAAATGCGTATGCAGTAGCCGGAGGTATAGAACGTCGAGTGGTTCTCCCGTTTTCTTCTTCTTCTTATTCTTCCCTTCGTCCTTGTCCGTTGTCTTCTTCGCGTCCCTTCTCCCTGGCCCGTGCGTTTCCCTTTCGTCCCCCGTCTCGCTTTTCTCTTCTACTCTTGGAGCGCGCTCCTTCTCCTTCTTGTTCCTATTGCCGTGCGCATCCCGCGTGCAACAGGGGCTTCCGATATACGCCGCTCGGAAGAACGACGGCACCGATGGCATGAAATAATTCAATCGAATCGCTCGTAGCCAGCCTCGTTCTCGAGATGAAGTACCGCGAGCGAACGCAGGATCTCCCCGTGATAGCCCATCGCCGCGCATTGTTTAGCTCTTTCGAATTGGCTGTCGGTGACACTGTGCAACGTGATTTCGGCCGTGCGTCTCCTCCCCTACACGCGAATGCAAATCTCCTCTCTGCTTTTCTTACTCTTCTCGACCTGCCTCGATCCGATCGGCTTTCGAAAATAATCGATCTACCAGGCTGTGCATAAGTACTTAACGTACGACTCGTGGAACAGTCGTGGGACGTTGTATATGTATTACGAAACGTAGCTTCAAAATTTCATGGTTAATACTACGAGTTCTCGGATTTCTCGATTTCTCGATTTCTCGAATTACATCGGTAAATCGATACGCGTCGCTCTATTAAATATTCAATGGTCGCTGGGTATCGACATACCGTGCGAGTGCGTTTCAACAAGTTTGAACGAGGGGCCATATTTCAGCCGCGCGAGGTAACAAGCTAATCGATGCCTCTGAGTTATACGGCGTCTATCCTATTTACGAACTATTTATCTCGTTAACCGGTGGTGTCCGCTCGAACCGTGCACGCACCGATGTTTAAAACGCCATTTCCACGGACTATTCCACGCGATGCGATGTCCGAACCGTGGACGTTTCACTGGTTTCATTAATAGCCGGCGATTTTGAAATTAATATCGTCTCGGACGATAGATATTTCTACGCATACCATGCTGGCAGCCGTTCGAGCAAAGCAAGTCCGCGTATCGGTGCCGCGTTAAGTAACGAGATAATCAACGGTTCCCTCGGCTTCTACGCGGGCACGTTCGTAGCTCGGGCATTTATCTCGTTACTCGTACGTGGGGGTATTAAAGACGACACACGAACCGTTTCTATAACGAATCTAATTAAGGTCGGTTGGGCCGCCGCGCTATGCAGATGCATAGAAAGCGTCAGTGCGAGCGCACATGGGTTTCGAGTGCGTATATACGTAAACGGTACCGTGTTCGTTGGTACACGCGATACAGGTAATTATTCACTGGCCATGTTAAATGTCCGCGTACGTAGTCGCAAAACTGTTGCGTAATGTATCATGAGAGCATTGCAAATACCAGCGACTCTAACGCGTACCGATCGAATCGAAATTAATCGGTGCTCGGAACCGGTTACGAAACGTTTTGCCTATTACCGCTGAGATACGTGCGAAACATCAACAAAACGAGATTTACTGCCGGGCCGATATGCCCCGCTAATACGCGTTTGCCCCGACACTTTTCTACGCCAAGAACGTGATAGTTTATCGATGACCGTAACGAACTTTACCGCTCTCGTATGGTCACGAGGTACTTGGATACCTGCGAATAATTTAGAGTCCAAGTGCGCGCAGGTAACCACGAATTTGCTCGTTCCTCCCTCTCGAAATTCGATTCTTAACGAGGCGTTTCGTTAAATTCCGCATATGGCGTTGACAATGGCCCTGAACGAAGCGAGAAGGGATCGCGTCGGTCGCGAACCAACGGCAAAAAGAAATACGAACGAAAAAAGAAAGAGAAGGGAAAAGGATTGAAAGTTTACTTGCGACGGTGCGCGATGTAAACGGGAACGGTGTCCAGGTCTCGCGCGCCAGAGAGTTTTTAATTTCCCGCAAAATAGAATCCTTTTCGCGCTCTAGCTACGGTCCACGCCCATCCCTTGTCCCACGCAGTGATAAAGCAAATAAAGCCGCTCGCGCCGCGCCACAATAAACCCCCGGTCGAAATCGCGTAATTTAAATAAATTTACATCCGTTTGTACGCGAATAAATTTCACTTCGTTCTTGGTCCTCTTTCGCTGTACCGCCCTCCTCGTCGTTCCTCCATGACCCGGTGTTCTCTTTCCTTCATCCCGATATTTCTTCTCTCTCTCTCTCTCTCTCTCTCTCTCTCTCTCTCTCTCTCTTTCTTCCTCTCTCCGGCCCTCCCTCGATGTCGTTTCTCTTATCGTGTCCGTGGTTGTCTACTTACCGTCATTCCCTTCCCATTGCACGACGAAATCATTTTGGCAAGCCGGCCTCTGCGGTTTCTCCTTTTCCACCGTCGATGAATAATCAAAAAGGGGTGTCTTCCAGTGAAATTCCATGCCGTTGATAACGGCGACGTTGCTGAATGGTCGCGCATCGTCCCGAGACCCCGACAATAAGTGTATTCAAAATGAAATTTCGTCGATGGTCGAGTCCGTGGAGGGCGTGCGACAATGCGAATGTCGAGCCAGTCCCTCGTCTTGTTTTAAATGCTGCTTATTAACGGCTAGTATTCGGCCGCTCGACGATATTCATCTGTTCCTGTAAAAATTCTCTGCCTCGAGACGATCTACCATCGAGATACGATCTCGCGTTGTCTTCCTGTTTCTTCCATCGCAAATGAACTTTTGAAATCCTACGCTCCATAGAAGGACAGTTAACTTACGTGCGTTACTAAGAACGATAATGGACGTTCAAAGTGTCTCAAAGCGAGTACGTCTCGCGTGCCAAGTTTTCCTCGATCGCGTATCGTCGTGCAAGTCATTAGGTTAAAAAGACCAGCGGGAGACTTTCCTGTCGTACCGTTTAATCGAAGATGAACCGCGTTGTAATTAAAACCTGACTCATCGATCGGGTCGCATACGACGCTTTGAAAAACAAATATCAAAGCGACGACGAATCGATTAAATGGGCGCAATTAACCTCCCCTTTGTCCCGCGTCTTTTCAGTGGGCTGTTTGCGAAACAGTGCCGCTCGTTCGTCAAATAAAGCGCCTCTTAACGAACGGACTTCTTTAAAAAAATCGAGGAACACATTCGCTCGCGAGGTTCCGTTACGCCAGGCCTCGTCTTCACCGTGCCAATCATTAGCGTATTTTCCTTTTCCTTTCTTTCTGTCTTTCTTTCGTTTATCCTCTCTTCGCAATCCTTGACCGTTTGCCTGATACCTGTTTAGTGCTCTTTTGTCGGTATCTTCCTGTCTCTCCTCGTCGTTTCTTTAAATCCTTGCCGCGTATACCGCATTACCGCTCGTCGCTTGGTCGCGTCGCTAAGAATCACGCGGAACTCTTATTACGACGCTTCAACGATACCCGCGAACGTCGAATCGTTCTTTTTAACGGTTCGAGCTTACGCGTGCTTTTCTACCAAGGAACGTAAAATCGTTTGCGTGCACAAGCGCTAAGTACGTTAACGCGCTTAAGAACGTGAAAAGTTTGTTACCGTGACTCAAGATCGCTCCTTGAGGTGTCTCGTTTCCTTAGACGCGAACCTATGTGTATAATACATATATTTCTCCATACGTAAGTCATTTGTAATACAACAGAGAACATATCGGCGTATTTGTCGGCTACGCGTCTAATAAAATCGATGTCGCGACATTAACGGTCACCAAATACAAATTATGCAAATTCCCGGGGCCTCTCCGGTACGACACGAACACGCTACTGTTTAAAGTGTCAATTAATCGGCACGCTCATGAATATTAAAGTACGAATATTAAAATCTGGCCGACGTAGTTTCGTAAAAAAATTACCAGGACGATAAATCTCGCGACACGTGATTCCTCGATTTGGCCTCGAGTCTAGACGGGGCGTTCGCCGGTTCCTCGGAGCGTAGAACAGTGGCCGACGAGGAAAGGGGTCGTCGTGCGGATACGAGAAGAAAGGGAACGCAGGAATCAGCGTTAGAAGCAACTCCCCCATCGGCGACGACATAAACTCGAAACGCTTCTGATCGTATCGCGGCAACATCGGGTCCCGTAGTCCATACTTCGCGACAGTTCAGATAAGAAGCATTATTTACAGCGAAAACCGTCTCTGTCGGAGGGTGGCACTAAAAGAGACAAGGCAACGCCCCGAGTTTGAACGTCTGCTCTATAGCATACCGCATTGTGCGCCTTGTGGCCGAATGTTAGACAGCAGACGTAGACGCGGGGGCCATCTTTCCCCTGACTGCGGGAGCGTAGTCGCGAAATGGAACAAGCCTAGTCAACGCGAGGAATCAATGAAGCCCGGGAATGATATACGACGCGTAGACGCGGAATGGCATTTCGCTCTTTCTGTTAACCCTATCGTGCCACGTGGAACCCGTTCGACGGCCGACGGGGGACGTAATAAAGTCGATAATAACACCGAGCCACGGATATTTAGTGCTAGTTGTAAATCTTCGAGCAAATCGGCGCCGTCGTTCGATCCACCCGTTGCTGGCATACATTACTACCAGCGGTAGCGCCAGTCCTACGAGTGCATCAACTCTCTCTCTCTCTCTCTCTCTCTCTCTCTCTCTCTCTCTCTCTCTCACTCACGCTCTCTCTCTCTCTCTCTGTCTGTACCGGTTACTTTCCTTCTTCGGCTTGTCGTCGTCTTCCGCCTCTTCTCTTCTGTGTAAAACAGACATAAAACACCACGCGCCTTTCAAAGAGCAAGAATCGCTAAAATTTCGAGGACTCTGTAGACTAAATAATACTTGGTGGCCTTCCTTCTAAACGAAACCTACTGGTTTCTGAATCTTATATAACAGTATTAATATCGTATATGAATGATATTTGGTAAATTCATAGCAGATGCTTTTGATTCTGCGTGAAAGCTTTTAGGAAGCACGAGGGACACTGCGCGTCCGAAATAGGGAATATTCGATGGTTTCGAAAGCGTGCTGATCACAGCGGGGTTAGATTCTTCAAATTTTCGTGAAAGGCCGGTGTCGACCGCTGAAACGCCGGGATATTACCGGTCCCATTAGCGATGACATTCAGATATCCATTAAACGAGGCAGATAAGCATACATTATGCAAATAGGATCCGCCGTACACTTGATTCGTTAATACAATTTATAGCCGCCGCGTCGTTTCACCAAATGGAGTCGTTTTTATTTCACCCGCGGCCCACGATTAAACGAATGTATGCTCGCTTGGTGATCCTTCTTGCCGGCTCGCAAGGATAACAGAGACTGACGGCGCAAAAACAGGATCGATACCGTGCGTCAGACGAGGATAAACACTAATTGTTCGTTGCGCGGATCGTCAGCCGGGTCGCAAAATAAACGAATCCGTTCCGACAGAGTTTTTTCTTCGTCGGGAACGCGCATATTCGCTCGCTGATATCACACGGGCCTGTAAAAGGTTTCGTTCGAGCAGCTAGTTACTTCGTTTGCTCGGGACTCGCGGTGACCACGCGTACGTTCCGCGAAAGAAACATGACACTGTCTTTCGACCGATTCGCCTCAACAATGTAATTACAAACAACGAGCACACGATACGAACGACGGAATTTAACGATCGCCGGCTGGACGTTTAAGTGGCTCGGATGACTTCCAGTCCGACTCATTGTGGACGATGACTAGCTACTTTATCGAAGATTCCGCCGTAGGGAAAACATCACGTTCGACAGTCGTAATTGAAAATTTAAATGTTCGAAAATTTAAATATTCGACAATCTTACTACGTACGATGTGGCAGGTTGATCAACCAGCGAGATGTAATAAATTGTTCGTTCAAATCTCTGATTTTTTCATTTTTGATTTTCAAGTTTAAGTCTATTTGCAGCGAACGCAGACGAATCTCGTCGGAAACGAATGAAAACGATTTTAGATAATTACCGGAAAATACTTTTCTCCCTTGGTCGTTTTTACACGCTTCTTCAAATGCTCTGTCAACCATGTCGATCACAGAGAGACGTATTCTTTCGCATCGTCTGGCTGTTTGTTCCAGACAGCAAGCTTGCTGCGAAGACGCCGATGATGGATGGCAGTCGGGCCGACGACGATTTGTCTCTCGCGGTCTAGGAAATGTGGGAATGCAAACAACCGAAGGGGTCGTGAAAGTTTCCGTAAAGGCCAAACGTTGCTTTTAGGCGTTTGGACTTGCTCCCACTGGCGTGTCCAAACGGCGACACGATTCAGAATGTTGATTCCGACTTGTATATTTCAATCGCACGTATATGTAACTCACACGAATGATGGGGTCTTCTTGAAAGCAGAATGAAATAATTTCCATAATCTTCGATTTATTCCGCTGCTCGGTCCAAGTTATTAATTACCCGATAGGTGGATGAAAAATGAGACGATCCAAAGCTTAGAACGGAAGAAGAAACCATTTGTTTGTCACGCTGGTTAAGCATTAATTAAATGGAAGTCTAGATGCTCACGCCTCGATCAAAGCCAAGTGTTTCGTGTTTATACAAGTTGCGGTTATATCGTGTATATGTTTGCGTCAGTATCCCGTGTTTCACGACAGAAATTTCCGTGGTCGGTACTCACGAGAAGGGTAACGGTAACGGAAATGCTAATGCGGTACCCGGTTCCAGGAAATACCTAAGCAAAGCAACACTCCAACAACGACAAAGACGCAGAAGCCCGTGGATATCTCGGGGGCGTTAGCTACGTCTTCATCCCCTGCCACTTCTTGCGCTCGCCACGCCGTGCAAAGTGGATGCGGTAAATCACGATGAAAGACCGTCCGGTCATCGAGTTTGGACGACGATGCTGGTAATATGTATATTACCAAGCACGGAAGAACACTAAACTTGCAGGCGCTTTGATGAACGTGTATGAATTATTACATTCCTACATTTTAATCTACTTAAGTGGAAGATGCTTCTACTTGCATAGAACTGGACGATTTATGGTATAACGAAACGAGATAACGTTTAAACAACAGAAATATAAGGTATCCTTTTATTCCGCTTATAAAGCTGTTCGAAATTTGTCTGGACTTCGATGGTGGAGGGTATCGAACGAAACCCAGATACGATACAGTCGATAGATCGGGTAATCGGTTCTGTTAATGTTCCGTCGCTGTCGTTCGAATATCAAATTCGACCGGGCGTTGCTCGATCGCTGGAAAAAAACCGATGTATCCGGAAGATTTCAGCCCAACCCGATGGAAATCGAACGCGCGCGGTATTCCATCCCTGTCACTCTAACATCGAATTTCAATTTTGCCGCAATCCCTGTGAAACAGGGAAAACCCGTCTGTAACCAGAAAATTTCCACGCGCGTTGAAACTCGTTGCTCGCGGAAGCTCCAGTGATATTTCGTTACTGTCAACCAGTGTTCACCGCTGGCGACCCTGCGCTCAAGCCCGTGCAGCAAGTAGGATCGGCGAATTATTATTAAACGCCGTCAAAACAGCGAATTTATTTCGGCGCGGTATCTTATTGATGTAGCGGTGGACCACGCGGTCCGTGGGCCGCGCCGCGGGAGGCAAACGGGCCCCACCGGTACTACAAGGACCATAAATTTCTTTGGATCCAATATCATGCCTGTAACTCGTTAAGCTTTTAACCTCGTCCCGGCGTACCTATCGCCGCGATATTATTTTGATGCCGGCCGCCAGATATCAATCAGGCCATTGTTGTTACGGCTCGATCTCTGACCAAGTCCTCTCTCGCTGGCTGACCGTAGTCCGTACACGTTCGTGATCACGTTCGGTGAATGTGTGCGGCCGTTCCGACAGGGATCGGCTTCGACAGGATCGTGGAACGTGTCCTCTCTCGTTCCTGAATAATCGAAAACACTGAGTGCACGTCCGTGTTACGTTCAGACATGTCGGGTATCTCGACTAGTGCTAGGCTAACGCCTGGTCCCGCGGATAGAAACTACACGCCAGAACCGCTGCCTTTTCAAGGTCGTTCGCTTTGCCAAACCTTAGATTCCCTATTCGTCGGAACAGTACTGCGGAGAGCAACCAGACAATTCGAAGATTTATAATGTATTATAACGTTACTGGATATACTATAACGTTTGAATTTAGCGATCCACTGACGACAGAAATTGCGTATCGAACCAACTCCGTTCCCACGTTTTCAAAAAGGAAACATCATCGCGATATTAGGTGCAACGAGGATGCGGTTAAACACGACGAAAGAAAGGCGTCCGACTAAGAAAAGAATTCTTTTTGGTCCGATCGAATGGTACGCTGCACCGACGACACTGTCCGGTCATTACCAGCGAATTATTATTATTCCGTTGTCGGACGCGCTCGTCCCTTGGCGTGCCCCAGGAACGCGGTACGAGCGAAAGAGGGATGAAGAAGCGAAAGAAAAAAGAAAATCGAGGCAATGACCCGACAGGGTCAGTGACAGAGGAGGTGAAGTGAAGAGAAACGAAGAGAAAAAACGTCGAGGAACGAAGTTGGAGAAAGAACAGCGCCTGTTCGTTCCAGTCGAAGAAACGCGCGAGGGACAAGAAGAAGGTGGTGCTCCCTTTCGTACGTTAACGACTTAATAAACGTGAGCGCGGCAGAATTTTGGTGGAAACGATCGTTTTCACGAAATTCCAGGTCGCTGCGTGAGAAATTTTTAATCGATAACCAACGGCGCTAGGTCGATGAATGGCCAAGTAGAATTCGACTCGTTTGAGTTACGCTCGCATTTCGACCGACCTGTAGAAAGTTGTTCATGAATTAAACATGCAGAGGGTGCATCGAGAAACGTTTAACTTGAAATACTGCATATTTATGCACATTCGGATTACCATAGACGAGTAAAATTCTTCGATCTTGGGATCCGTACAAAGCTTATATATACGAGCGCGTTGACGCGAACTCAAAAGATCGACTTTCAAAGGCTGGCATCCCGTTGAGGATCGTTCGTCACGATAATTATCGATCGGAGAACACGGAAGACGGTTCCTACTGTTAATTCGCCGGATGATCCGGCCTCTTTTGCATTTCGTCGCGAAGCTTCGTGACAGGATCGAGAGAAGACGGTGTCTAGCAACGGTATCAACGGTGATTACGGTATCCACGGTATCTTGATTAGTTCCTCGGCGTCGTCGCCAAACTTTCGTCGTTAGCTAATTGGCGCCCGCGTGAAACCGCGTTGTTTGCACGAGCGCATGGTGTACATATGCCGCGCGGCTGACATCCAGCAGCGTGACTTTGTTTTAACACGGGGCCAGTCGTGTACCTGCAATCTCGCGAACGCGCTCTCTCTGATAAACGTGCCGAAGTAAAACTGCAATTTGCCCCCTTGACAAGGCACCTCTAAGCGTTTCCACTTTGCGAGTCGAGCCTGCTAATTGCGACCGACTGCGCTCCGTTCCTTCGCCTCCTCTCTCGTCGCCAGAAGAAATTCGACGCTTTCCGCGCACTCGTGGTTTCTAAACTTGCCGAAACATTCGTTAAATGATCTTGTCACCTTAACGGATAATAGAACGCTCATGTCAGATGTTAGATTTTGAAGAATTTAAAGAAAGATTTATTCCTTGTGAAAATTATACGGTTTTGAAGTAGAATTTCAACAAACTATAAAGCGGATACGTTTTGCTAAACACGAACTCGATATATCCCATTCTGATAGTTCCTCCGCGTTAATTAACGAGGTCGCGTTTGCGTAGAATGCGTACGATTATTCTTCAAATTAACGTCACGTACAACCTCGCGTTTCCCAGACGTTATTACATTTCGCGGTAACGACGCCGAGATAAACGTCATGGGCGGCGTGACTGCGACGTTTAGTAACAAAGACAACTGTCATCCGCGTCGAGGCCGCGTTCCTTAAAGAAAAGGGGGTGGTCCACGGTCGTGAATGCCAGGCATTATTTCAAAGATCCGTTTCCCTGAGCGAAACAGGCGGATTCATCCAGTTGCAGCCTTGTTAAACATTCATTGAACCTAAAGTCGATGCACGGTGCACGCGTGCATGCACGCTTCTTACAACCGAAGCTTATAATCGCGTATCGATTCCACGTTGCCGTTTCGTTATCGCCACGATACCGTTTTCCCTCGTCGATCAGCCGCGATAAAACGTTTCTCGCAACTCGTCAGTGACCAGGGTGGTTTGTTGCAGAACTTTCAGCAGACCAAAGCGTTTGTCCAAAGCGTTCTACGCACAAGAGCAGAGCCACGAGAAAGAAGGAAGGATGTTAATAATGCAGAAGCGCGGTCGAAGAAGGGAAAAATAGTAGATGAAGCGAGGCACACGCGAGACGAGCTATAGCCATGCGGGAAAATGCTTTATACATGCTTGATATTAATTAAAGAACGTCGGAATTGTATTCTTAGAACGTCGACGCCTTATTCTATGATAAAACGTAGGTACTGTTTTTAGTATATCGCCACGGTAACGCGTCGTAAGATGGAAACAGGTATTCATAGTGCGATCGTTGAATAATTAAAAATGCCGGCAGACAGTTCGAAGATGTCGCTCTCGAACATAGACTAAGGATCTCTCCAGTTCTACTTTAGAGTCTCCGCCACTTTAATCCGGCTTTGTGTCACGCGTTATGCTGCCACTCGAGGAAATATTTGTACGATGGGTCGATGGTTGACCGCTTCGTCGATAATATTCATGACCTGTCACAGTTGTCTATCGACTGTTTCGAAACGTAATTTGGATACCTCAGATCGTCATCTATGGAAAAAAAAGGATGATGTATAAGTAGCAGAGGGCATTAACGTTAAGATAAACGCGATAGCTTCGTGTGTTCGTTAATACAGCCATTCACAGAATAGCTTAATGCTTGCTCGGTTGTGCAGTGTGTAAATGACATTTTGTACACACTTTGGAAACAAAGAATTTCCGTTTTTCTTTTTCTCTCTCTCTCTCTCTCTCTCTCTCTAGTATTTCCTCTTTTAAAGCTTTCGGTGGAATCGATCGTTGAAAACTGACCGCAATGCACTTTCTCAAATTAGAACGATAACTTCCGAGCACTCGATCGGGTACGTGGCAGACTATCGTAAAAATGCACGCGAACAAACGTTTCTATTAGTCCTATTGTACACGCCGAGAACCGGTAGCCAATCGAAAAATTGTATCGACTTTTAATACGGGAGCGTAATAGACGAGTGTATCACGGACATCCACAGGGTAATGCGTCCCGGTAGTGAGATTTTTTATCGTGCCTGTGCCGGATGGCAGATAAATTGATTTGTGATTGGATCACGGTATCGCTGGTCTGGTTTAAAGTCGGGTTTTATTGACGATTGCCGAGCGACCGCGTTGCCTCGACGTGCTTCTCGTGGCGAGTCAAGGTTTTTTCATTCGGCCGACGCGACGCGAGCGAGACCGCCTTGGCGTCAAGACGTCATTCGTCATGCAGAACACGCGAAAACGTTCAGAGCCGCTTGGTATTCTTTGAACACGTTTGCGCTACTAATAACGTACGTATGCCCTGCGGCTTGTAATTAAATGTGCATTATTGAACACGATTCTATAGACATTACCTCTGTGCAATATTTTCATACGCGTACGATACATTTTCATGTATTAATATCATGTAAATATGGAAGGTAACATTACTTACAGAGAATAGTAATTATTCCATCACTAAAAAAATTAAGGACGTTAAAAAATTAGTTACCAAGTTCTCTCGTTATCAAAATCCCATAGTCTATGACACATTGCCCGATTTACTATTATCAAGGATTGTCCACAAGCTCCTGTCGGTTCCTTGGTTTCTCGAATCCAGTCCACGCCGTCCATTGGATCCAGGGACGTCTTAATCATGGCGCATCGAAGGAAGCCTCAGGCCATGCTCCAGTCGATACTCTGTAAATCCAGCAGCGAGTCAACTTCTTTTACACGATCGGAAAAAGGAGTTCGCCGTACGTGTCGTGTATATCCGGCGACACGTTCCCTACCTCCCTCTCTCTCTCTCTCTCTCTTGCTCTCCGATTCCACCACCTGTGCCCCCCCCTCTCTCTCTCTCTCTGTACCATGTTTCTCTCCGTCCCTTTCTCGGTTTCGCGTGCACACAGGGGCAGATTAACGTCGATGGGGCGCCACGCGTGCCGTTTTTCTGTCGGACGTTCTCGTATCGTTCTCGCGACCGGCTCTATTTGTCCTTATTTATCGGTCTGTCCGCGTGACTTTTTCTCCGATTCCCAATGCATTATCTTGATCGATTACTCGTTACGACGCTGATTTATATTCCTGTGCGTTTTCTACCAGCGGATCTGCGAGAGTACCGCCGCGCGCCGTCGCCACGTCGCATCGCGACCCAACGTTCCGAGCCGATTTCTGGATCGTTCTCCAATAGGAAACTCGATCGCGAACGTCCGATACGATTCCTAGCCTCGACATAGAATGGCAGAAATGTACGATGCAGTCGAGTACGTGCTATTAATACGACGGAATAACAGGCGCCTTGCATACCCCCGTGTTTTACATAGTTAGGATTTCACCTAGATATTCCGATGTTGCTCCTGGCCTCGTTTTCGTTTTCGGATAAGCGTCGGTTTCGCGATTCGCGAAGAAAGAACGGACCATCGGACGCGTTACAGATACGTCGATTAAATGGATCTGTTCATAGGCTGCGATAAAATATATCGGAGAGAAAGTCTTGGGTATTTTTCTAGCGTTTTAATTGCAGCTAATTTGCATGGTTAAACGAAAGGCTTCGATGCTTTTAATAACGATTTTTCAGTGCTTCCCTTTGGAATAGCGTAAACGTGGGTTTAATATTTCGAGACGGAAATGCAAATCACCGACGCGGGATATTGTGCTTTAAATAAAAGGGACTGCGTTAATGTTGCACACATGCCGCGTAATTTCTATTATTTTTTTTATCAAATGTGCGGCATCCTGTTTTATTTTTGGTATGTTATAAATATGGCTGGGAGGGAAATATCGACAATCGGAGATTTCATAAAAATGAATTTTCGACCAATCCCCGATTACATCGAGCGACGAGCAGTCGCGCGCTCGAAAACGCAACAAGCGTTTGGCTACGCATTTTGTTTCCGTAAAAACAAAAAAGGAGAGAGAGAGAGAGAAGAAAAAAAGAGAACGGAGAAGGAAGAGAAAACACCAACGCTATACACCATTACACAGACCGGTGTTTTTCCGTCCCGCTAAAACCGAAATTGCGCTTTTTTTCCCCCCGTTTTCCATTCCGCTCGGGCGGAGCATCGATCGCGGAATTCAATTCACGAACGCGCGAGATCATATTGCATTCATAGAATTAGAGAAATTTCCTGTATCGTGACGGGATGTTCGTTCCGCTGGCTCGTTCAAAATATTTCGATCCTCCGTAAACGGAGGATTGTCTGGCGAATGGAATTGGCGAGGTACAGGGAGCTGCCGGTTGAATTGTTATTAACAACGTATTGCGACTCGAGGCGCTGGTTAATGGAGGTACGGAAACTAGTTGCCAAGATAGATAGGAACCGTTGTATTGAGTTCACTTCCGACTCGGTTGTGTATTTGTCGTTTGTTAAGTAATACGCTGTTCTGATTGATAGCAAGCTACGAGGCTGTTACACGGGAGTCGTTCGAACGAAATTTAACCGAATTATTTCGAGGAGATACGACGCTACGTAGCACGTTCAAATTGGTATCCGGCGATACGTAATTTGATTTCGTAGCTGCGCCAAAGATGAAGTTTTTACGAAATCTTCGCCATTCCTTTCTTCGAAACCTCGTTTCTCGACGAGCTTCGTAATTTTCGCGATTAAAATGAAGTTTCGAATATTTCAAAGACGTTTGGAAAAATGTGAATCGAAAGCCTAGGCCGAGTACACGTAAATGTGCTCGAAAACGAAACAAGATATTCCAGTAATTTCCGGTTAGCTTTACAACTCTCGTTACTTCCATTCTCTTCGTCCGAGCCACCTTTCCTAATGCATAACGTACCTCAACGGCCACGGTTTTCTGATTAGAGCATTATGAATTCAAAGGGAACGAGCGACGGGGCTCGTGAACTACCGCGTGGCGAGCTTCATCTTCCGTTAGTTCCTTAACGTTAGTTCTTTCTACCTGGAATTCTCGACCTTATCGAAGGTTGCTCGAGTGAAAGATAAACTGCTGTAAAAGGCTCGAATGGGCCTTAATTAGACGGCGCGCCGTTAATTAGGCGTCGGTCGAGAGCATTTTTGTATCGCGTAAAAATCGGTAGCGGAAAACGGAGTGCGTGGAAGGTAGCCGGGGAATTATAAGATAACTGTCTCTCACGAGAACTTTATGACTCTCAGCTGTCTTTGTGCGTATCGCGTCAGGCGATAACGCGTTCATAAATTTTTCCGACTCCGTTCTAATTAGTAGTCGTGGACGTTCTGTAATCGGTAGTCGTACCGAAATTGAATCGATTAACTGCAATTCGTGAAAAGAAGGTACACGTGTTGAGCACAAGCTCGTCTACGACGACGTATTCTCGACGTAGACCGACAGCACGGGCCGATCCTGTAGACTGAATTTCAAGCAGACACTAAATCCATCGCGGCGAACAATACGGACGTCAACGACGACAACGACGGTGACACGAGGAAAAATTAATTAATTAAACCGATCGACGTAGAAACGGACCATAGAGCTTCCAATCAATACTATCGCTTTCGAGAAATCGAGAACATCGATTCCCATGAAACACCGAGTCGAAGCTCCGGCGAAGAAGCAGGTAGATCCGATCTAGCCAGATCACATCCGCCTGCTCGATCCCATCTCACTGTTCCGGACGTTTCGAGCCTCGGTGCAACGAACTCGATTCACAGCAATCACCAGGCATCCACGGCGTCGTTCCTGTAACCGGCATTCGAGTACGGCTACGCGGCCAAGGCACGCGTGTGTATGCGTGTGTCTCCGCCTGTCTCGATCCTCTCTTTCCACGAGAAAAAGTGCCGGTATGGCCCGTAAATCAATCGTCGACGCGCCGCGAGAAACCGAGAGAGATTCGAAGCGGACCGCGTGGAAATCGTACGGTGGGCCGGGCTTAATGGCGGTTTGGCTCGCGTGTTAAACACCAGTTATCTTGCCGATCGGTAAGTTTTACGTTTGCCCTTAGCCTAACTGGTCGCGTGCGCGCCGTAGCTTCAGATCTTCATTGGTGGACCTCTGGTTTCTTTCGAACGGGCGGAGCCTTGGCCACGTTATCTTGTCTCGCGAACCGAAGAAGACGAGACACGCGGTTTATGTTGTATTTTGATTTCGTTCAACGTGCCCTGAAACGCGAAGGGTATCTTCAATTACGCTTGCCTCGCGCGCTTCCTACGATTCCGTTGCGAAACACGATCGGAAGCCTTTCAACCGCCCCTATGTTTCGTACTCGCCAGTTTGCCGCTATATCGCTCTCCACGAGCTCGAACGTTCATTATTGATACGTTCGTGAGGGATGCAAATGGAGCCCAAGACTGGTAACCGGTTGTTTGATGCACTTTAGGTGTAGCCTGACTTTTGGGCTAGCCTCGAATACGTTCAACCGAGAACCGTTTCTGGAGAAGATCGGGAATGCTATCACGATGTATCGCGTTTCTAGACTATCATTTCGTACTGTCTATCCGACACAGGATTTAACATGGAATATTTTTATCTTACCGAAGAATGCAGACTGTTTATAAGAGAAGAATTTGCGCGATGAATCCAACAAACATTTGCTTAAATCATATTTGCCATACCCGTTCCATAGAATTATCCCTATTATGGTTTTGACCAAACGTTTCACCGTTAATACCAAGTCGATATCAATACCAATCGCGACGCGATCGTGGCGACTCGTCGTTGGTTCACCGAGTCTTTCTTCGTTCCCGTGGCGAAGTGTACGTTGCCTTAGGCTTTTCCATGAAGCCTTTGTTCGCTCCATAATGAATTCAGTAAGTTTTGTCGAGGGTGGTAGTTTCCTGCTGGCACCCTCAAAATTGAGATCGTTGCACCGTCGGCGGGAAGGGTCAGAGGAGAAGGGACACGGGGAACAGGGGGGCTGGGTAGGGGGCAATTTATGAACTGACGCTTCCTTTATGAGGGGGCGGTTTCAGGCCGCGACTGAATTTTAACACGTGACTCACGGCGCAATTGCGGCGCGCAGAAAGAACTGCTCGACCGGTATATTACTGGAACGCGTATCTCTTATCTGTTTTATCTAATCTCGTTTTGAGAATCGGTCGGGTTCACCGATTAAAATCGTCTGCAACCGGCCGATCTGCCCGTCCCTCTGCTCGTACGTGAAACAAGGAGGCTGTTACCTCTGTACACAGGACGTTGTTATTACCAAAAACGACTTGAAATTGTTTAAAACGGCGTATCTCGTCGATACGGATCTACAAGAAGTTTCCGATACGAGAAACGCCTTTCTCGGTAATCATTTACAATATATGTACACACATGTCTGTTCTCCTCTGGCACATCGCAAATGTACAACGAATTTTATTAAACGGCGCAAGTACGTATCACATGCGCGATGATTCTTGTAGGGGACTGCAAAAACAACCGATAGACGTCAGACGCGACGAATTGTTCGGTAACGCGGATCGCGATACTGCGTGCAGAATCCCACGAGCCAAAAGTGTTCTATCACCCGAGGATCGTTCGCATCGAGTCGCACGACTCGCGAGATTGTCGGGAGATTCTTCCGCGAAAATCAGCGTGAGACGATCCGCCATTTTCACCGTCGTAATTCACCTTAACGTTGAGAACAGATGAATCGTCTTTTTTCGTTAATAGCTCGGCAATTGCCAGGCGTAATTTCGCTCGCAGATGCCGCGCGTTGTTTCGCGCGAAAAATTCTCCTATCGGCTACCTACGTTGCCGCAAAGCCTTCGGCGGGCTGAAACTAGCGACCGAAATAAAAAGTAGAAAAGTTCAGAAGCGGTTGTAACACGTCCTCGAAATGAACGAATCGTCTGAAACAGCATTCGCCTTAACGATCTACACGCACCGCGTGTACGCAGCGTATTCCCGATACACGTACAGCCCTATCCGCCTCGCGTCCGTTCCCGGAGTATGGAAAATCATATCCATTACGAAGATTCGCGTTAGTCGATGAGGAGGAGGACGGTGTAACCACATTTTCTCACGTTAATAACGCTCGAATGTGGTACGCCGGTGGATCGCGTCGAGGTCGTTGCTTGTAGCAATCATAACTGTATCCTTTCAGCGGAATATGCGTACTGCTTCGGTAGGTACTTCATCGATAATCGGCGAGCCTCGTGAAACTTGGCACGCATTCGTTGTAACGTCGACCTAAGTACCTCGATCCGTGTACCCGGAATCCATGTACCGTGTCGGAACACGAGGCCGGGACTACACGATAGTGTGTCGTGGAAGATGTCGTGGAAATTGAAAACGAATCCGCACAGCTCCAGCTTGCTGGCTTTCCCGCAGTTTCATTACTGGTCGTTGTTACCGTGACCTTTATCGCGCGCAAACACGGGCTAAAACGAAAAAACTGGTCGAGAGTTGCGACATTCTCTTCTCTCGCGTGTACGGATACATATACTTTCTCTCTTGGCTCGAGGGGGGACATTTCTCACTGCACGGTGTTAATTTCGCGACGAAGAAAAAGAACGAGTCGGTTGGCGCGCGTAAGAGGAACGACGCGATCTGAGATAATGAAACGATAAATTTCGCGGACGCCCGAGATGTCAGAAGAACACGAATGTTGGCACGATCGGTAGCCTCGATCGAAAATGTATGTCGGTTGCGTAAGAAATGCAGGATCGAGCGCGTTCGATAAGCCTCGATGGCGGTGTAAAATATTTTGAGCCAACAACGCGCTAGATAACGCCCGGGGGATCCATTCGGATGCCAATGTTGCGGAGTTGAACCGGGAGAAGAGATCTTTCTACGGGCATTAGTCCCGATTTAAGCTGTGGCATCGTGACGTACACGAAACGAAAGGATATCCCTCTAAGAGACAAGTATTCAATTACAATAATAATGTCAATTCACAAAAGAATCGACTTCAAAGACTTCAGCAGGTGAACGCGCGGGGATAGTCCACTGCGCGAGGTAAAGAGGAACGAGGAATACCTACGTTGAACGGGTGAGAAAAGAATCAACGAAAAGGAAAAGAAAGGAGAGAAAATGAGGAACTTGCACAAAGATCGGGAGGTATCAAGAGAGACGGAAGGCGAGGGTACGTACGCGGGTCGAAAGAGCGAAGAGGAGTAAAGATCATGGTACGAGGAGAGCACGAAAGCAACTCTCTCTTTCTCTCTGTCTTTCTCTCGCAACCGATAAGCAAGCAGAGAAACAAGGAGAGTTACGTGGGAGAAGACGAAAGAGAAGCAACGAGGAGCGGTGGAGTAGAGAGTGTATCCGTTTTGTTGGTTGCGTCGATGCCTCTGGGATTATATACGACGTCCAACGACAATACGTTTCTGAGATCACTATCGGGCCACTATTGTCGGCCATTAAAAATACCTTCTCAACATTTATTCGGCAAATAAATCTCGATCCGATGGAATGCGACCCTCCTGTCCTCTCCTGCTTCATCGGTGGATCCTCGTTGTCATCGTTGATATCCCGGCTTGTTCTTTTCTGGGAACAAATGAATGGGCCGTGTTAACGCACGGAGATCATCTTCATTAAGAATCCATGGCACACGGTCTCTTATACACGCGTACATCGCCGTGTCGGACAACATCGTAGCAACATCTGTCCGTTCATATTAATCGTTTAATTAGCGTTTTAATTTGCTTGTTTCGAGCCGACGGATAATAATCGGTACGAGATTTCACCGGCAGGAGGAACTTTCCGTATTTTTCACTTGCTCTTTCGCTGGTCGACGACTCGCGTTCGTCCCGTTCGTTTCACGGGGAAAGAAAGAGGAGGAAAACGGGCACGGGTTGATGCGCTAGGTTTCTTTATTCGATCGTTAGTTCATCGTGGTAGACGTCCTTTGCCGTCGGGAAATTTGTTCCAAAATGTTTCGTCGAAGAAGCTTAAAAACAAGTTGAAGCGAGGTTTATGAATGTTTTGTCCGGGTAACTTCATTATACCAGGACGAGGAACGGTGTACGGTCGCTGTAAAGAGCAAGTCATGGCATTTCATCCGGGAAGATTTTCTTTCCGCGAACGTTTCTCGTTTGAAATGTCGTCGTTTAAAGGAAAGCCAGGTTGAAATAAGAGAAAACGAAAAGATAGAAAAATTACCGATTCAGAAAAGGACACGTCCGATCGAACCAACACGCCGAACCGAAGGAATATTTACTGCGTGTTTATCGCGTTCTAAAGCAGATTCGCGTTGTTAAGGTTAATCCACTTCTTGGCCCTTAACTTTATTCCGAGCGTATTTGCCTCGTTTCAGCCCGGTTCTGCACTTATTTCGTACGAGAAAATACATTCCTAGAGCATCGATATAATCTGCGTTACGCTCTCCGTGAAGCTGTCTCGATCCAACGTTGAGCCTTAACGACGTTCTCGGACAGCGAAGAAAGACTTTAAGCGCGGAATTTACTTGTCCAATCTCGTTCCTCTCGGATCGGTATCGCGCGGATCTACGCGTCTCGTCGCTTCGCAGACACCACGGCGCAATAACGGTAACGACGGCTCGATAACAAGAGGCACAACGATAAAGCGGAGGCTTGGCTATAAATACGCCTCACACCGAGCCACCTAGGTTGTCATCGAGCTTCTCAGTTGTACTCGTCCTCTCCTATTCACCCTCCTCCTTTTCGTTCGCGTTCTCGTTCGTGTTCCACCGTGCACAGTCTTCGTTGTTGTTGCCGTTCTCGTTGCTATCGCCGTCTTCGTCTACGAAGGGTGGAAACGCAACTGCAGCCGGAGAAGCATCGCCGTCAGTTATATGCATCGAGGTGTGAAGGAAGGCGGCGAAACAACAACGAACCACTTCGGCGTAAACTGTAATACGCGCGAAATGACTTGCTCCCCGGGCACACCAGGAGCCTGCGTATCCGTCCAACCGTAAACAATAATTAGCTTAATTAATCCGTCGGTCTGGCGAGGCGACTGATAATTTGATACAATGTTAAAGTGACATTAGCCGATAAGCCGCCCTTTATCCACCCTACGCACCTTTCAGTCCCTCTTTCTTCTCGCCTGTCCTTATCCATCGACTCTTCCAACGGAACGCGTTGCTCAGCTCGTGCTCTCTCCTAATTCCAGCTCCTGGAAGTCGTCCAATTAAACGTAGCTTCCACGCTCTACAACCTGCCTTCTCTATCCTCCCACCCTTATTTTACAAACCCCTCTCGTATCCTCTTCACCCACCGGAAAAGCCCTTGCAACCGTCGCTCTCTCTCTCTCTCTCTCTCTTTCGTCCCCTTAACCTGCTCTCTTTCTATCTCTCCAACTTCTCCCGCCACAGCCCCATCCACGAGCAGCGCCAAAACGGATATTTCGAACTTTCTAGCAAGACACGAACGGTGTACGTTAATGCGTTCACCAAAGCTCGCCTAGTTTCTGGAACCTAAACCGAACGTCGGGGATTATACGCGCGTTAAGAAGACTAAGACCGGAGAAAAGGCGAATCTTGTTCGATCGCAAAGATCGAGTTTTTCCACTCATGTGTTGATGCGTTGATATAAAATTATCTTTGTAAAGTATTCTTGAAGTAAAGTATAGTTTAAGAATGAAAATACAAAACTAGAGAGGAGATGAAATAAAAAATGAAACGTTTCAAGCGTCAAGGAAAGAAATATCCACGGTGTGAACACACTTTTCTTTTCTACGACAAGTTCCGCTTGTTCAGAATTTTCTCATTTTGTATTCCACAATGCCGAGAAAACATACCCCACGTTCAGGCGTGACTGGCGCTTATGCCGGTGTAAACTCAACTTGTTTTCCGCTAAGGTAGCGCAGGAGAGAGCAGCAAGAGAAAGAGGATCTATGGATCCTCCGTGAAACCCAAAGCAGCATCGCGGATTACGTGCAGACTGGAAAACGAAGAGCGGAGGATAACCGCGAGATTAATCGATCCCATCGTTTAATCGTCGGACGAGGTGTATGGATTATATCAGCGTTAGTAGCTGTGATGAAAGACTTCGTGCGTTTCGAACAGCGGGGGAATTATTAAACGAACGATGTTAATTAATTATTTTTCTGCCTGATTCCCAACAACACGGAAGCGATTATAACGCAAAGTCTGAAAGATAATAACTATCTTTTTCCTTTCATAAATCATAGTAATTGATAGTAATTCAATTTACAGTTATACGATTTTTAACGATTTCATCCGAATTTCGTTAAACATGTTCCCAACAAATGAAACGATATCGATTCTGTAACGCGGATTCGTAGTGGCGAACTCAAATAAATGAGGTGACGAAGTACAAAGTATCGTCAATCTACTTAACGCGTTAAATAATGAAGTGCGCACAAGCCGATTATCCAGTTATCTGCGCGATATGTTGGAATTACGAAAGCTACGTAATCTGTTTCCAGCGATCGTGAGCGATCGTAATAACCTATGCCTTTGAAGAACAACCGCGAACGTTCAAAGCTGGAACACGTACACGCTCGCCAATCCGCTTTTGTGAATCGCTGCTTTTCCGCGCATCGACGCCGTAGATAAGATGAATTATTCGTTGCTAAAACTCGCTACGATAAATTAAACGATAATTTCGTATCGCGGATGAAGCGCGGAAAAATCAACTCGATGCTATATTCTAACAACCGTGCGTCGATGTCTGCCTATAGAATATCCATACATCAACGAGTTTCCATTATAGAATATTAGAAGGTAAATCTTAGACTACGAATTTCATTAAGAGCACCCCCGTTCTTTCATAAAAGCGGCACCGTCGTTCAAAGTTTAGCGATATATTTGCGAGCGGAGCAGTGGCTGCGATCAACTATCAATTACAGCCACGAATCTTAATCCCTGCCATTATACGCTCGTTCTCGTTTCACCCCTGGCCGTCTTGATGTTCCTATATAGGAAATAAACGAAAGGGGGGATAGGTCAGATCTGCGCCGGTGTGATTATCCAAGGGTAAAACTGATCACGTACGGCCGGGTGGCGCGCACAATGGCCAACTTTATCCAACTTAAGGGCTATTAGAAGCAACCCCTTTCGCTCCGTCTGCGTCCCTTCAAGCTTTCGGCCTCGTCGTCCGTTTGTCCCTGTCGGCTGCCGGAGATAACCACCGTCGAGGTCCCTGCTCTCGTCTTCCAATAAAGTTACGCGATTCAGTGGTACGTGAGCTACCGCCAGTTCTACGCGTCGACGCAGATTATATTACGATGCCGATTACTATACCGGGCACGATGTTGCCGCGGCGTTCCTGTTACGTACGAACTACGCAGAGGCGTACCAGAAATTACAATTACCGCAGGGAACACGGGGTCTCCCGTGATAATGTCTACGCGACGTTGTTATTTACGATTCCGTAATTACTCCGGTAAACGGCGTTCGCGCCTGATTATCGTTATTGTTGTTGCCCCGCGCACACTAAATAAAATTGCACGCCGCTTAGCCGCGCAATTATGAGCGGACCCCTGCAATTAATATTTATACCGTTAACCGTCCCGTCCTGTTAATCCTCGCCCTCCAGTCTCAGATTACGATGTTTATTCACCCTAGTTACCGATAGCAGCGTTTATCACGCGAGGAAAAAATATAACGAACTTCGCCCCGCGATTTCACGTTCCAAATCATCGAACGAATCTCCAACACGAATTTCTTGCGCTTCCGAACAAACTTCGACCTCGGTTTGCTCCAGTTATCAAATAGAGCTTTCATTCGGGTGAAGAGGAGAAAGGCAAGGCAAACGATTTCGATAGGAAGCATCGCGCGCTGGAACACGCTGTGGAAACTGGGTGGGCACCAACGAGAAGGTTCCCGCGTCGAGTTAAATCGGGCAGCACACGTTAATGATTTCGGCGAGTTTGTACACATCGACCGCGTACATTGTTAGGCTTGCCTCACAAAAGAGCGTTAAACCTTACCGACGACGATGACCCCGCTGCCAGTCATCGTCGATAATGACCGTTTCTCCTGCCGTGTTCGCCGGACTCCCTTCCTCCGCAACGCTCCCGCCGGTTTTTTCTTTCGCGTACACGCACACCAGACCAGAGATTCGGTCCGCTTCCTAATAACTATCGTCATTAGCGCTCGAACCAACGGCGACGAAGGAGATAGACATTTTTTCGTGTACGCGCACGAGCGAGGCCAGAAAAGATTTCACAATACCGCTCGTAATTTTCGTGAGAGGGGGCGGACGCGTGTGGGCACAGGATTAACGAAGAGTTTTAACGGCGGTCCACGTACGTTCCGTTTGCTCGAATGTATTCGTCATAACGGGAGGTAGGTGGTCGAGCAGATATGACAATTTGCGCGCACGGTTACGACCAACTTCCATTTTTCCCCTCCTCCATTCATTTTTCCTTTCATCGACGTAATTTCATATTATAGCCGGAGAAATTTACACGAGCGGACATCTTTTATCTCTCGTCCATCGTTGATACCGTATGTATATATTTAATAAACATTCGTATCTCGCGATAGAAGCAATAACGGGAAAACATCGAATTCGGAGAAAAAATATTAGGGGTAGATGAGAAATGGGATTGCATGACAAATTCTCTTTGTTTTCTGCCATAGCAGCTCGTTCGATAAATTACCTTTTCCCGACTATTTTATCCTCGATATTATTAGATTTTTATTCGCGCAGCGAACCAGCCTTAATATACGATATGAGTCGCTTAACTCGACAACCTTAAATTATTGGCAATGCAACACGTAGTCTGCCGATTTTTCATGCGACGAACAGATTGCTGGTAATTTAACGTCGTCGAGCGAAGCGAATCACTCCTCGTCTATTGATCATACCGTGCGTTTTGTTTGGAATCGAATGGCGTGTGTCCGCGTAGGGAAACATTTGCTATTCGTTCGAATCGAAAAGGTCAACCGTCGATATCGCAGTCCAATTCCCGGCAACAAAGCGGTTTCAGTAATTACCACGATGATAACGGCATGATCTAAGCGTCCTCGTCGTCGACAGCGTACAATTCCGTGTGAATATACAAAGGAAAATGGGAATCGATCCCGTGAACGCGTTGTCCCGCAAAGAGAACCGTCGAAATCGGCCAGTCTTTATCCTATATCGACTCGCGTTTGCGTGGAAACGATCTCGACGCGAAATTGCGACCGGGTGTAATTCTTCCTCGAAAAATCGTGCGACAGCCGATCGACCGATGATAGGACGCCAGCCTGTCCGCTCGGTTCCAGTCTCTTCGTCCGATTGTCGTCGATTTCATCGATAAAAGGAGCCTGCTTGAAGCTCGCGAACGTCCGTGAACCTTCTCGCGAATATTTCTTCCCGAAGCGGTGCATCAAAAGAGTTTTTGCGCCGTGCGCCCTTTGCAGCGGACGCTTCCAGCCGTTCATCACCGGCCGAGTGATTTAGATTATAAATTTCGTACGCAGCCGAGGGAAAAAGAAAGGAGAGAAAGAGCGGCAACGCTCGAACAGGGTCTACCTACTCTTCCGACAAATCGATAATCCGATATCCGTATGATACATTCAATGGCACACACCGATAATTAATTTGCCAAACTAAACACAGTTTTGACGGCACGTGACTGTAATAAACTCGACAGACTGAACGACCAGATCGTGAATGCAACGCGACACCGCGTACCGTAGCCGTGGCTAGCCGATCATGTAAGATGTAAATGAAATAACGTAACCGATCGGTCGTTAACGACGAGGAATGTCTGATTCGCGTCTCGTACATTCCCGGAGTCGTGTGTATACGTGCGTTCACACGGCCAAGTCTCTGCACAACGCGACGTTTGTTGACGCCGGCTTTCGCTGTACGCTCGCCGATCTTCCGCGTTATATTAAGGCCGTGTATGATTCACACGGAACGAGACTGGTAAGGAACGAGTGGACTAGCGGTCAGCGGGGAATTACGCTACATAACGCACTCGTCAGCGATCCCATTGCCTCCCTGTTCCCATTTCTCTGGTGTTGCCTGGGCCGCTAACCTATGAGTCACACACGACTACCGACCGAACCATCGCGTCGTTTGAACGAAGCACGTACGAAAGATTAGATAATTCTCGTTACACTAATGCCGTGCGTGACACCGCTCCAAATCGTGGCTCAATGAAAAGTGCCTGGCACGATCGTCTGCAGGTATCAGGGATTCGCGTACGTACACGCGTTAAACGTTCGTTTTGCTTCAGCAGTTATTACGCTCGCGCACACTCATTCGGATTAATAACGTTGGGATGACATAAAGCTCAGCGGGTAGCTTGACAATCCGAAGTAGCTCATCCAGTATTCGTTGCGCAAAAATCGGCTCGCCATTATTTCGAAGATCAGAGTCGTATTCGCGGAAATTTCAAGCCAAGTTTGTCATTCGCATATTAAACGTTAGACAATTTGGTGACCCTCGGAAGATCCGAGTATGCAATTTACCGGGTATAGCGGCTATCTTGAAATCGGTATTCGCGGAATACACCGTAAGCCCGTGATCCATGGAAGTTTCACGGGATTCTGCGAATTCGTAGATCAAAGGAAGAAGTTTCAACCAGTTTCGGATTTTGCAGTCGTCACGACGATCGCGCCAACGGCCGAGTAATAAATCGTCGATATCACGATGAGCGCGTATTCAGCCGACGGATGTGCTATGTAATGGCACAATGAATCATGCAAAAACTTATCGTGCTCCGTCTAGGAGATGAGTGAATGCATGTTTTCATTAGTCGTTGTTATTTGCTGCGCCCTTGCAGATGCGTCGCGATGCGGTCTCGACGTCGACGCGCCTTTCCGCGCTGTCTTGGCTAGGTATTACCGAGCGTTTCGCTTTTATCTGCTTATCGGCGATCCATCGGTTACTGATATCTCCGAGCTATCAACGTGCACACCTTCGCGCAAAGAAAAATTCCAAGAACGTTCCAACCGTTCGCTCGAACGAAACCTATCGAATAAAATCGTTGAGATGAAGTTCGCAAAATTGATTAAGAATTAATTTACGGATAGCGAATTTGGTATTTCGAAGATTCTATTTGCAGGTTAAAGGACCTTTACTGTTATTCGCAGAAATAAATTCATGATTTTAAGGAACCATCGAGTATTCTTCGGATGACGTTGATCTAACTTTGATTCGAGCGACCTTAATATCCGAATTCCTGTCATCTCGATAGTCGTATATTTGCTCTGATTCGCGAATAATTTTCTTAAACAGAAATACTTTTCATCTTTCTAATAGCTTTGCCAAGCTTCTTGGTAAATTTATATCGATGATATTAAAAGTATAGACGATAGTCGTTCAAAAAAAATTACCAAAGTCTTAAATAGTTACGTTATTTCAAAGTGAGTTGTTCGAGATTGCAGGAATGTGCTGCGAGAACCAATAGAATCACGGGAAATTGCACGGTATCTGTTTAAGTGCAGCGAGTTATTTTATTTTACTACCTCTGTGATTTGCACGGATTACAATTGATTATTGTGGTTGACGTCCACGCGTGCGCAAAACTGCACGAGACCATAGAATGCGCGTTTTCATTAGTCACCGTTATTTGTGACGCGCGGCGCGATGCAACGCCGATGCACCGTGTAAATGCACGTTGCCCCGGGGCCCTTCGTGTCTCTTCTTTGACGCATCTCTCCCCGTAAGCCTACTAATAATAGCAACATAGCTAACACCGTTCCATAATAGCGTGTTAAATTATTCTAATTTTGTACCTGTGACACTAAGCGCGTAACGCGATTCCAACGAGACCGATAACGATTAAAAAGTGGTATCAACATGCTATACAGATACTTGAACGCATTTACATTTTTTAATTGCCTGCATTTTTGTGTTATTAGACGGCCCGGAAATCTACATTGTAAGTGAGTCAGGAATGATCAAAGTTAATAGGTTCGATGAATAAAACGGAAGCTAATACGTAAAATATTTGGAATGGTTACGTGCCCCATCGAATCGAGAAATTTCGTCAATTTAGAATTCTGTCATCTTAAAAACTTTTGTGCTACAAAATTTTATCGTGCTAAAGGATATCGCGTTGACGATACTCGCAGCGTCAACTTCGAATTAATAATAATATCGAAGAAGTGATCCGAAATCATTGACCGATGTAGTATGTATTTCAATTTTCTCTTGATCCAACCAAGGTCTAGCATATTGTTACCACGTGTTGCTTATTCTGCAAACAAACTTACGACAGCGATTCTACGTTCAATACACGGCTACTCGATCCTAATGCACATTGTTATTCGAACCGGTTCGAATAAATGGGAGAATTTTTTTAACAAAGTTGCAAAAGCCAAAACGATCGTAGGTTACACGGGGTCGCGTATACATTTTCATTAACCTTAGTTATTTGCGACGCCTTCGCTGGCGGCTAGCGTCGATGCAAAGTCGGTGTCGCGGCATCTGTGTGCGTTGCCTCCGAGGTATTCTTTCGAATACGCATTCCTCGCCTTGGCTCGGTCGCTAGTGTGTTTTGATATCTCGCGGGTACACGAGAGCCTCGTCATTCCTCTCGTGTAACATGTGTGCATAAACAAGTAGAATGATCAACAGGGTGGTAAGGATAGAGCAGAAGAAAGCAATGGAACGAGAAGAAGGAGAATGGGAAAGGCAGATCGAAGCTATGCAAGAACCTGGGATAATGGCGAACATGTCCGTGATATTACCGAGAAGAGAATTAAAGACTCTCGTCGAATTAAGGACTGGCCAGACGAACCATCTTGTCACGCTTCGAGCAGTAATTAAAGTTACGATATTTAGAAAATCGCGAGAACCTGAATATAATTGATAACCAAAGCCACTGTGTTCGTACATCTGCGGATCTTTCACGAGGAACCGTATAGCGAAAGTTTATTAAGTAATATAATATTCCAAAAAATACACCGGACGACGTAAGCCTTATACGAATCTTCTACAACTCGACGATCTCTCAAAACAGTGACAGCCTACGTAAAAGAAAACGATCGAAGGTCCGACCGCTGTTAAAAATCGACGTACAGCGCAACAACTTGTCGATATTAATTATCAGGATAGAAATCGGTGTATATACTTGGAAAGTAATGGGCCGTTCGTTTCTAACCACGCGTCGACTTAACGGTGTCTGGTTTCGGGGCAACCTTGGGTGAGCAAAGGATCCACGTGTAACGGTTTCGCTTCGTTAACCCAATAGGAAGCGTATCGTTTAGAAGGCGTGTATTACAATTTATAAGGATGAATCCGGGCCCGTGTGATCAGCGCCGATTAATTGCCGGCTCGATGTGATCTCGATAAAGCGACAGGCTCGTATAGAGCCGTGTGGCTCGCTTTCTTGTTCCGATCCAATCCGTCCGCTCGAGGGTAAGCGATCGGTTTGTAATTTTCGTGAAGACCGTTACCCACGCACTCGGCTATTTCCACGCGTTTTGCCAGTGTACACGACTACACGCACGCGCAAACCTTAATGCGTGCGCGTATCGTTTTATGCGAAGAGCTTTGCAACGCTTGCGAATGCGGAATACTAATCCAACGGGTGCGCGATAAGAATCGACACGGATCGACTTTGACGAGGTTTCCCGCGGCAGGACGGCGCCATTGCTCGACGAATTATTCGTAGACGACCGAGTTGAAGTATCGTCGGCGGATTTACAGCGTGCAGGAAAAATAACTAGAAAATTGGATTCTTCGATCGGAGAGAAAATTGGTCTCGGTATGACGATTAGTAGCACTTAGCGGAATGAAAACGAGGCGTTATCTTTTTTGCACGGCCGGCATAAACCTACGTTTTTCTGTTCCAACATCGACGTAATTCTGCAACTGCCTTCCAGCGTCGGAAAAAGCGGAACAACGTTTCGAACGTTAGCGGGTAAACGTACAGGGATCGAAACTCACATAGGTACGAAATGTAAGGAATTGCTAATTCCACCAGAAGCAGATCTTTTTGTTTGCGTAACGCTCGTGAAATAACTAACGAAGCCGATTGATCGAACTACGGCAGCTGAAAATCGGGCCGGACCTCCCGCGGGACACTCACTTTGCAAGGGAAAGAGGAGAATCAACCTCGGATAGGGTACCAATACTATCACGGCTCTATACGTCTACATCGATTATCGTTTGACCGACTGAAGTACTAGAACGTCAGTTTAATGAATAACGACGTACCTAATGACACACGACGTCATATCTCAACTCCAGCCGCACATACGACAGCTAGAATCGATTCCGTCGGAAAATCTATGTCGATGTTTGACGAGGTCGGACGTTCCAGCGACTCGAATTCAACCATCAAAGTGCTCCTCCTTTTTGCTCTGTCTCATCGAACGATCGTCAAAGAGAAATGCGGTTAATTGATATCCCTTTCCGCGCGCTTCAAAATATATTCCATGTTAGAATCGCGTTGGCCAGAGTCGACCTCGTTGGACCATTATGAATCTCCTATGTTACCAGTTCGTGAAAAAATCCTTTTCATCCCGCGTATATCGCGATGTATCGAAAAATCTGTTAATAAGCGCACGATAGAAACGAAAGGTATTTTTAATGGACAGATTTAGACACGTTCGAAATTTACAAATATCGAAAAGTATCGAACGATATAATTCTGCATTCGTTGAAACGTCTACGGTATAATGAAAAATTTCGACCGAATTACGATTCGCGACTCTGCCAAACTATCATTCAATGAGTTAACAAATTCTCGTCACGAGAATCGAGAAATTTCTAACGTAATTATCGGTTATAACGAGTGGAAACTTGGGATACATGGTCGCGAACGGTGCATTATCTCACACACGAACGACTCGCTTCGTTTCGGTCGCCATCCCCGCGATTCTGCCAGCGATTCTATCGTAACGCTATTACCGCGTCACCCTGTATCGACTAGAGAGCTTTAGCGAACGGTCCTGGCCTTTCGGTCGTAAGTGCCGTGTCCCGTGCTGTCCACTGCAGCAACACCTACACCGTTCTGCATTACTTATCGAGCCGCGGTCCGTGTCTATCGAGAATAGAAGCGGGAACATGCAGGAAGCTGAAATGCCCGATGCACCTGACAGGTGCTCACGTATTCACGGACGGACAGCCCTTCACTCTCAGCGCATCAATCTCTCCGCTAACCACGCCGCTCAAAGATAGAAGGCCGTTGCGTTGCGTGGAGTCGCGTCGCTCGGAACGAACCATCGCGTTTCGGCCGCGCGATTGGTGGCCGCGTCCAGGTCGCCAACGGTAGACAATGACCTGCCTCGGTCGAGATTTCGCAGCGTAACGTGGAACTTTACTCTTCTGCCGACTGACTCGAGAGAGACCACACGCGGGCCAAAAACGGGCGACGAGTTCGCATGATCACCGTTCCGCGATCGAGATCGCGATCTCGATAGGCCAAGGCACCGAATTGCGGCCGTTGATGTGTCATTACACGCGGCTTCTCCAACAGAGAGGGTTCTTGTCGCTGAAAGAACACTTTGTGCTCCTCTTCCGTGAATGCTATTCTCGCCAATCCCGATGCGCGCGGTGTTTTTTGAGTCAGTCCGGCTTTCGCGGTTTCCGACTTGTCTTTGTGCTCTCTCTCTCTCTCTCTCTCTCTCTCTCTCTCTCTCTCTCTCTGTCTCGGATGATTTACGCCCACTGTCTGCGGTCATTTTAATAATAATTCCTCGCCTATTTGTTTATCGCGCGCGCGAGTTGTACACCGTCCGCGGTTATTTATGCCTAGAACAATCGCGCGAGTGTGGTAAGCACGTCGCGTGGTTGGGTCTTTGCCCGGTTTTCTTGCGAAACACGCGAACTCAATGGGCGTACAGAACGGATCGTAACGTTGCGTTTCATAACGGGCCGATGATGAATTGTTTATTATTGCGCAATGGGTTAATTTATTTGACCGCGCGAGAAACGCGCCATCGATAACCGGTGTAATAATTTCAAACCCGTTCGAATGGTATCGTTACGAGCGCGTGTACGCCTTTCAGAACGGAGGAAACGCGCTCACGTACCAAGCAGCCGTAGGAGAAAAAAGTTTCGGTTACGACTAAAGGTTGCGACACACAGATACGAATCGAGTAATTTCACGCGTCGCAAACACGTACGAAATTTCTTATGAGTGGTTGATGTGAAATCGATGGTTCCCAGGAAAGAAATAAACGCGACGAAACGAGAGCAATAAGAAACGGACAGGTTACATAAAATTGTTGGTGCGTGAATTAATTTGTTTCCGAACAGGCGACCCCGTCTATTATATCATCGTGGCAATTTGTTTTCCCGTAATGACGAGCTTATTAATCTTCATGATGAATCATATTAAATATTTCAATAATCAACGAAATGACCGTGCAACAATTTCCTGTCATCAATTATTTAATAATTAGAGTCACATTACAATTATTTGTAATCACCGGCCAATGATAAATTGTACTTCACCAGTTGGCTGGGCATACTAATGACATGCAAAAACGTAATTTAAATGTGTAATATTCTTATCATTTTCACGATGCAACGGACAATACGTGTTGTTAGTATTTGTTTTTGCATTTAAATGTTCTACCTTCAATTTCGATTCATCATTCTACGCAAAGTTAATTCGGCCACTACCTAAGAGGATTAAAATCTAGTGATTATTACGCGAGATTTCGTAATACGCGCGTGCTCGTTCTTACATTTTCAAGAAATCGCTTATGAAACCCGCTACAAGTTATAGTTGGAAAGAGGATTGTAGGAAAATATACTATGCTAAGAGGTACCCGATAGAATGGCAAGGCGCTGATCTCAAAACTTATGAACGTTGGTGTATCCTCTCGTTTAATTTATGCCGCAAGACGTAATCGCTTGTTTGATAAGGATCTTCGAGGACCATTACGGTGCCTTTCTCTTACGAAAGAAAGTTCCGAGTTTAGGATAAAATAATTCAAACAATTTAGAATCTGATTAAAGATCGCAAGTTCAAAGCGTCGAATTACAAATTTAAAATTTTACATTCGACGTTTCAAATTCAAGACTTTTAATTCAAATTCGTATACTTCGTTCACGTGTTCAACAGTCTGTTAGGTCGGCGTCACGTACAGAAACCAATCTTTCGGGCAAACGATAGCCTTTGGCAGGCAAACGCAAACGGAGTGAGTAGCCTCCCGCGGCGCGTAGGTCGAAGCTGCGATTACGCAGTCCAGGATTTCGCGGGGAATTCCGTGAAACGGCGGACCAACAGCCACCTGCCGCCGACATTTACTTTGTGGAAATCTATCGGTGCAGCACGGCCGATTCCACGGCATCGGCACGAACATCAAAGTGGACAACGTCCATAATCGAGCGTGGTTCGATTCAAAGGAGCCTGTGCGTGAGTGTCTGTGTCTGTGAACCACGCAGCTCCGTGGCCGTGAATGGGCAAGCGCGTTCGCGAGTGATCGGGTTCGTATTGTACTGGGTGTCCAGGAAGAAAGTGACTCGTGTCTACTTTTAGCGATAATTTTCAAAGAGATACGTTTGGCTCGTGATTTAAATATTCTTCAACGCGATTTCTAATTACTTTCTACGTCAGATACATCGAGGGATTAATTTACCGTATCGATAAGATGTTATGATAGAGGAACAGACATTCAAACGATATCAGAAAAGTTTACTTTACCGTTTAAACGATCAACGTAATTATAAAATGGGTAGGTTTTTAAATTATACGTGGGATGTACGTGATATTCATACCAAATACTATGTACGAGATAGTCGTTATCTGAAACAGTAAATTGCTAGAATAAATATGTATTTCAGATTAAACTGTCCGAAAATCTTGCTCGCTATCGGCTATCTCTTCCAGAACACCGTGTACAGCCCCATCGAGTGGCGCGAGTTTATTTCAGTCGGGTCTGAAGCAAGAATATTTAGCGTCGAAATTTTTACTGGTGGGTTCCCGTATCTTTACCGATTCGGAACACGATCGTGTGAAATATAAATTTCCTTTTTATTTCGCCGCGATATCGCGAGGTCGAAGCTTCGCGATCGGACACGCTATGCGACATAAAACGCGTCATACACGCGTTCGCGTGAGTCGTTATATCGCTATGTGTAGGTGTCGTTAAACGGTGAATTCCAGGATTTCGGTTATCTCCGCCTCGAATAGACAGTGTGTTGATTAAATGCGAGCACGCTAATGAAATCCAAATACGATTCCGGTTATACTCGAATCGGTTAGATTCGAGCAAGAAACGCGCGCAAAGACGTTGTCGATTTGCCAGAATCCGATCAACTACGATTGCCATAACGTTACCCTTGGGGAAACGTCAGTGTCTATCTCGAATTGGCATCGAAAGACGTTCAACGCGACGAGAGCATTTACGAAAAGAGACGAACGAGAGGAACACGCGTGCTGCTCCTTGCTGGTACACCGTGTACGCGTTGAAAAACCAGAGGAAAAAGAAGAGAAAACGGACAAAGAGGCCAAACGAAAGAGGCGGCTACCATTGCCAGAAAATAAAGTAGTCCTATGACACGTGGAAAATCCTGGCAGATGGCGAAATACGGGTTGCCTACGGCATATGAGACAGTTTCCAGTATGAAAGTAGAAAGGGACTCGCATCAACGAGTGTAAATCAGTTTACTCTGGAGGAAAGGACGGGATTGCAATTCGCATGTCCCGTATTCATACTCGTCTCGCGAATTCGGGCCGTGCACTTTGTGTGTCGCATAAGGGACTGTTTACTTGATTACTCGGAATGAAACTTTTGGAGAGAAACGGACGATACGACGATAACGTAATAAATGGCCTTTTGTGGACAACGAGCAGGGGCCAAGCTTGGACTAAAAAACAGAAAGGGACAAGAGGTCGAACAAAAGGCAAAGTGTTGGAAATGCGTCGATGATTCGTATTCGTCGCGATACTACGATTTTACCCCTTGTTTCTTTCTCTACGAAATACCGTCGAATCGCGAGAAGCTTTACGACTGATGAAATTGAACATTTATTCTTTCAATCGGGACATGGGCGTTCTGTTCTTTTTACTTTTCTCCTTGGAACACGACCGTAATATGTACATTTATTCAGTGAGAAATCGGAAAATAATTATTTAGCTGTACCAAAGAAGCTAATCAGAAATTTAGTCAAGATAAACTAAGATAAATTTAAGTAAGATAAACGTTGGAATAGAAAACTGAGGTCTCTGATAATTTACACAGATTTACACGATCGCAAATTATTATCGTTTGGTTCGTATCATTCGTTTAGAAGAGCCGGTAACAAGTTAATATGCACGGCAAACAATACCATGCGAAAATAGATTTACGACGATTACGAGGCCGAACGTGGTCCGCTTGAAACGCATATAATTGTTTCACGGCTGAATACCATTGCATAATGTCGCGCATTGTAACAGATAGCAGATCGGGTGGCCGCGCGATGCCCACTGAATGCGTGCCGCGATTCCGTGGTAAAGCCTCGATGGAAAAACTAGCGAACAGGCCGTCTCGCCGCCTGTTTACGTGTCCCGAATGTCAGCTGATAAATGCCGATCGCAATTGGAATTCGGGCATTTCATAGGTTCGCCCTGTCACCTGTTACGGAACAAACAAAACATCGTGTTACCGCGCACCTTTTTTTCGCAGGTTTGTTTTCGAGACTTGGCGAGTTCGAGGCACGCGTGAAAACACGGCCTGTAATTTGTACAGGAAAACATTGATCGGCCGTTATTACGCTAGATGTACTAATTTATTTCGACTAATCATTTCGTCCGGGATGAATTCACACGAACCGGCACGCCCCTTTTCGCGAACACGAAACGAGACCCCGCGTTTAATTAAGCCTCCGCTGGTTAAATTAATAAACGGTGCTGGTTGGCGAGCGGTCTCGAATTTAAAACGATCTCGTTCGGCTGGTTGACAGCGATCTCTCTCTTTCTCCCTCTCACGGTGGTCTTTCGAGAGATCCGCGAGCCGATTGATCCGGGCATCGCTAACGAAAGACAGTAAGAAGCGATTCCGAACGATGTGGCGCGCGCAGGGGGCAGTTGTTTGCACCCATTAAAAGTTGAAGTATCAGCCAAGTTGCCGAGAGGGTATTGTAAAGAAGAACGTGAGAAATGAAACACGATTTCCGTCACGTATATAACCATCCCGTTTGAATGAGGGCCGATGAGAATGGCCGGTTCCGATTCTTAAGGATTTACGTGACGGAGTAGCTTGTTAGCCTTAAAAGCGAGCGTTCATTGGAAATCGATGCCTATGCACTCGGTCGCCATTACTTTGCAGAAAACGTTCTATACGCGCGATGCATTCTATCATCGTTCTTATTGCTTTTGATCGATATCCATAAAGTGTATTGGTTGTATCGCGTGGATTCCATAAAGACTTCTCGAGACTGAAAGGCATCCGACTACGATGCGTTTCAATCGGTGCTTCCATATTTTCATGAATATTTAGATGTCACACGAACAACTTTTCTCGAATACCGAGCGTCTGGTATCCGTGAAAAAGGTTCCGATTCGCTATTGTTGTACCCTTAATTTAAATTTTAAACCGTTCCAACTGTTATAAAGCGATAAAGGCAGAGAGATAAAAATTACTACTTTAAACGTTATTATAAACTCGACAGAGATTATATTTTGAATTTCTTTGGAATCACGTAGGCGAAACGAAATTCGTAGAGTCCCGTAGCTCGATCGTTTGGAAACGTTTTTCAGCGGGCTGATACGGCACGTAAAACGAACGGAACCATTATTCGCTTTATCGCCGGAACTTCGCGACGTTAGAACAAGTTTCTTAATCGCCGGTGGCGCATCTCCGTATCGACTTGCTGCAGCTTTGGTCGTGAACTGCAGCAACCTGCACCGGTTACAGCGGGTACACAGGCTTATGCAGAGATTCAGGATCGATTGGTAGACCCGGCAGCGCCAACTTCGAGTCAACTGAATCATGTTCCGTCTACGTCGATTTGCACGCCATCGCCGCATTAGCTATTGGCAACGGATCATAACTGCCTCCGGATAGCTCCCCGCATACTGCAAATCGCTTCCGTAACACTTTCCTTGAAATTTATATAGCGGCCCGCCACCCCAGCAACACGACGACGACGGCGACGATCACGACGACGTCTACGTCCAACCCCCGACACCTCACCTTCGGCCTCCGGTTCTCGCGTTCGACGTCGACCGAGATAATGGCGTTAAATTGGCAGCCAGTCCAATCTCTCACCGCGGCTGCATCGTTGGAAAAATCGTTTTTACCGTGGCGTCAACAAATTTACAGCCGTTTTGGAGCTCGAGCAGATATTAATAAACATGGGTCTGTAAATTTCTCTTCCTCAAAGTAAAGCTCATTTAAATTTTAGATGAGAGACCTGTGCAAAGAGTACGCATGGGTAAATTAACACAGCTGCTGTTTTTCTCTGTATCACTGATTTTTTTTATAGAAATCTGCGTTATTAGCTCAAATATCTTCATGCAGTTTCTGGATTTTTCCAACGACTCGTTATGTCAATTTAAAGGAAAGATCGCTTTCGCGAAGTGAATGAAAATGGAAGTACGCGTGAATTAGTACAACTAACCGATCGATAAATTAAACGAGGAAAAATTCCGCGATTACACGTCACCCAGTCAGACCATACGTTCCCACCTATGATCGTTTGCTCAATAAAATAATAACGTTGACAGAAGAAGCAGTTAAAATCTGCATATTATTTAAGGACGTCTACACGCGAGTCGTTTCTGTATGGTATGGCTTCGAGGCTCTATTTCTTTCTTCATCTTTTCCATTTCTGTCCCCCTGTCTCTTGTCCGGTTGCACCGCAGCTGCAACAACCACTCTTAACAGGGTTTGGTACGGCCGTTCGTAATAACGCTGGCAATAAATCGTGCACCATGGGAACGAGCAATGACGCTGTTCTAAATTATCTCCATTGACCACGAAATCTCATAAAGATTGACAGTGGCCGCCGACCACAACCATTTATTGGAAGTGAAATTTGTCGGCTGACTTCGTCTCTGGGCATTCGCTTTGACACGAACTGTTTCGTCGGACGTCGTTTCTACGGCTTTATGTTTCGTAAAACGCAACGTCCTCGTCCAGTCGAAGAGACGAAAGAAGAAAAGAAACACACGCAGAAAAAGAGAACTACTTAGAAGCACGTGCGCGAAAAAATTGAACGCAGCCGCGAAAGGCAACGAAACGATGCGACACCGGAATGGCCGGTTCTTGGAGATTTCACGTCATAAGAGGCTACGTGAAAATATCGCCATGGTTTCGCAGAAACATGCTCGCAACAGATCGACAAAGTTGAAAGCTTTTCAAACGCGACCTCGGAGTGTTTGCGCATTCTCCGCTCAGCTTTCGTCTTCTTTCGTGTCCATAGTCTGAGAAAAATGTTATTGCGAATCGCGAGTAATCGAAGATTCATGCCGCGTGGAATATTATTACGGGCAAGACTGAAAATTGTTCTAGAAGAGCCTCGACTGCAATAGATTGGAATAATGTCTAAGTCAATTTGGCCGGGGGAGACGCCGCAAATTTGATTTTTATAGTCGCGTTTATAACTCAGTTAGGACATCCATCTACCCTTCCTGACTTTCTGTACTCTTCATCCTCGGGGACATGGACGCAGCGAAGGAAGAACTCCGCGCTACGTCGCAGGTCTTTGACCCCGGACGCGCAGAAAGAGGAAAAAAATATATAGAAAACCAGGAAGAAGCCCGGCCCTAAATTCGCTGAATCAGGCCGTCTTCATCTTCCATGAGAACCAAGCGTCTCTTATTAATTTAATTTTTATACTCTGCTTCCCGTTCGTAAAATCTTGAACCGCTTACGTCGTGGACAGTGAGCTTACGCCGCAATGGCGCAACTTTTAATCCCGGTCTTAATAATTATCGTATAAATAATAAAGGAAGTTCGTAAAAGCGGCATTCTTGAATTTACGTTTGAACGGGTCACGACGACGCGGACGACTTTGAAAACTTGATTAATTTTTACATCGCGATAACGAGCGGATTAGCGCGAAAGGTGTTTTTTAATAAGTAGAAGCAAGGAACAAGGGACAAAATTGTAACCCCACCCATAACTACCCCCTACCTGCTCTTATAACAACCTCACTCCACACTCCCTGTTAAGTTTTCCCGGATAGTAGAAAAATTTCATTCCCGACTGCAAGATCCTTTTAGCCTTGTACTCTTCGGCCAAACGAAGTTCACAAACGAACGAAAATTCGATTTAGTCTTCCATATATCATACGCCTCTCTTTTCCAGTTCGCTCGTCTTCTCCGTTTCTGTTTCTTCGTCCGATTCTACGCAGCCGTCGCATCGCCTTTTTTCGCGAGAGGAAATTCGCGTGGCGGGACCACGGATCTCTCTCGGACGGACAACGGATATCTAATTTTTCTATTTCAAAAAGTTTCGGCTGTACCCCGGACGCGGTCCGCTTTCACCCTCGGAGAAGCGATCTGCGACGACATTCCGCGAATTCTTCGTGGCGGTCCCGAAGAGCGGAGGCATGGAAAGCCCGTAGTACGAAGGAGACCGAGGGTGGCTCGATCATTCTCGCGTTTCCGCTCACGACGACCGCCACGAATCGTTCAACCGGATTCCGGCCGCGGGCGCTGTTCCCTTTCAAAACGATAATAACCTGCGAAAAGTTTCCCTGCTATGGTTGTCTGGCTGAACGAAATCGAAACTGTCGACGTTCTTGGCTAAAGGTTATTTGTACCAACTTTCCGGGATGATCCTTTCTGTAATGCGACGATCGATAGCTTCCAAACGGTTTTACGTTACTTTTTGTATTACGCATCTCGATCTTTTCTCGAAGAATGTTTTAAATATCGACGTTTGTACTTTGGAATTATCAAACAGGAGAGAAATTCTGTACTATTTGTGTGAATTAGTCCAAAGTAATAGTAAGTAATTAAATGTTAATATTTGAACGGTCCTAACAGGTTTCTATAAAGAAGAAAAGGAGCGTAATCGAAAGAATAATTAAACCGTAGGAACGGTAGGATGTTACGTGGGCTGTTCAAAAATGACCATTCCCTTTCTCGTGTTCGTACAATTTCGACGTAACATAGAACAAAAACGTACGTAATAATTTCCTCCGGGCGTCGTACCGTTCCGGTTTCGAGGAATCCCACTCCTCCCGATAATCACCGGGTGGCAAAACCGAGCACGATAATTCTACGGTTAATTGCTTGTACGTTAATTAAGCTTCGGTTCATATTTGGTGGTGTGGCATTACCGCGAATAACCAGCGGTGCCAGCTCGGGCCCGGCATGCCGTGCTGTTTCCAGTAGCCGGTACGATGTTGGTACTTTTGTTAATGCCGCGAAAAGCGAGAATCGAGTGATACAAGGCATTCCCAAGATAGCATAATTGCTGGCGCGTACAGAATCTTGTAAGGTATGCGCCGTCGACTCGAATGACAGTGCTCGATCACTGTCAGATCGACGTTGCGAGCCGGTGGAATACCGGCGGGGCAAGAAGAGCCTCTTTAGCGGCCGAGAAAAAGAACGCGCTCTCCACCGGGAGACTAAGAGAGCGAAACTCGAGAGTCGACGTTCGAATCGATCATTGCTTACACGTTTTCCCATAGCTAATTATGCGAGTAGTACTACTAATAATAAGCAACGCCGATGCTACGCCCCATTAATCCTTGTCACGAGCTATCTCTCATCGACTCGCGAATACTTCGTTATTTGTATGTTATGCAACTGCTCCCTCTCTATTTCTCGTTCTCCCTATCTCGTTTTGTTCTTTTGTCTCTGTAGAATCGTTGCGAAACGAGACGTCAGAAGTGCAGAGTATGTCACTGCCTCTGAGAGAAGGTACGCGATAGAACGTATTTATCGCATAATCGTACTCTAACGAGATAATCGCGCTCGTCGAATATTTCTGATAAGCTGAAACGTTTCTTGGATGGACGTAATATTCCTCTCGGAGGATTGCGGAGAATCGATGGGAAGTACAAGTTGCGAGAAATATAGTGACGGCTCTACTCTCCTATATATCCTGATACTATAGGAAACGATTGCAACGTCCGAGAGCGCAACGCGCGTTCTTGCGCTTTCAGCCAGCGGTAACGTAGCCAGTGCGCTGAATGCGGGGGTGTGCGATAACGCGCGTCGAAAATTGATAATATTTCACGACGAGAGGTGCCAGGGACTCCCTTTTATAATTGGTTGGCATTTGCATGCGGTCTTTACACTTATTGAGGTTTAGCCGCGAACCGGTCGCTCCTCCTGTCCGTTTTTATCATTTATGCCGGCTACACAACCGGCTCGTAGCACGCGATCCTAAACCCCCTTCTCCACGCTTCTTTGGTCGCTTCCCTTTCTATCCTCACACCCTTTCTCGCTCCCCTAATCCCACCCTGCCCTTCCTCTCTCTCTCGCCAACCGCCCCCAGAATTGCCATTTCGCAGCCGCGTGGGACGTTTCAGTCCACTTACATCCCTCCATTTCGACGACCGCGACTTCAAACAATTTGCAACCTGTTACCAACGCTGATCCGCCGCCTTTTTCTATTAGCATCCGTACCAATTTAAGGTAATTAATCGTCGACCTCTTTTAAGTTTAAAAACTCTTCTTTTCAGCTGACCGTTTTCGTGGATGTGTATTAGCAATGCTTAAATAGAACTTATGTTTGCAAACCATGATGCAAATATTGATATTAATGTCGTTAAATATATTGCAATTATTTTTGTAGATTTCCTTTGTAACAACAACGATATACGAATATCAAGATGAAATTAACGAATTTGAAAGAAAAGTCAGCATCTCTCCCACATTGCTGCACCACATCCGTCATCCTGGATGTATTAATGTGATGTATTAATTATCGCGTAACGTGTCGTAAGTACGTAGTAATGACTATACGGTACAGCCAAAAGGATTGCTTTTAATGACGAGGAAGGATGCAAAGGACCGAGCGGCGCAACGGCAAGATGATAAGAGCCCACCGTATACGTCAAACTGCGATCACTAATAGTACACCTCCGGTTCGAGATAATTATCGGACCGGTTGCAAGGCTACTTCAGTCTTGATGCATACTCAGCTTCGTCGGGGAATCGTGCAGCGAAGAACGATGTATCGTGTGAGATGGAGAGCACCGGGAAGGTGATGGGAAACGAATTAAAGTTATTTGAAGAATGGAAAGCGAACCTTTTCATAGGACGCACTCACGACCAGATCTCTTGGAAGAAACGATATCAAACGGTTTTTAAAGACGATACTCCTTGTTAAACTTAAGTCGAATCATTATAGGTACGACTTACGTTACGATATAGAGGAAGAGAATAGGAAGTAAAAGAGCAAAGATGCTTGATATAAGCTCATAAAGTAGCATCGCTGGTTTTGTTATGAAAGAGCGAGCGACAATTGTCGTTTTCGTCTCGTAAAACGTCCAAGCAAAATGCAATCGGCCGTGTAGACTGCGAAAAACGAGCAAGAAGGGGAGAGGAAGCTGGAGAGTTATGTGTTTGAAACCTGCTCTTCGAGACTTCATACACGCTCCTGGCAATATGGGATGTAGGTATTCGAAGGAGATTTACATATTTTTCTAAACACCACGGCGAATGAAGCTATAGGAAAATGAGACTACACTACGAGTATAAAGTATCTCCGAGGATGTCAAAGAATCATAAGTTTGAATCAATTTTAGAACCACTAGAGATAGAATTATTAATAGAATACTAAGTTTTCGATGCAATCAGAATAAGAACGTAACGATATTCTTCGTTATTGAAATCGTGTATATCATAGGTGGTCAAGATCGCTTAAAAGTCATCGTTGGTCATCTAAATCGCGTCAAAACCGTTCGAAAGTAACGCTGTTTCAAACCGAGATTCTTCGTAAGTCTGCAAATTCGATTTCGCCAGTTTTCTAGCGATCATTATACTAGCGATCGTTATACTGACAACTCAAAGTCACCCCTGAATTCTGTTCAATGCCAGCGGAATAGAATCTGTCATGGTGACGTTGAGTCGAATCACGGGATAGGGCGTACGCCTGAATCATCGCCAAATAATTATTATCCTCTGAGATTTAACTGTCGCCTCGTCGCTGCCGTTGTCGTTGTTTGCGTACGGTAGTTAAAACTCATTTTAAGAACGCTCTCACGCGCGCGTACTCGAGCTGCCGCTCTTAATTTAGTTAGCCAGCAAGTTGGAGCGGGACGTCCGACCTTAAGACACTTTATCATTAAAGACCTTTCCGGCTCGTTCCGTCCGGAGGAAATTTTCAGGCCGTCGGCAATGCTGCATTTCAACAGAGAATTTTTCATTCTGGATCGACCCAAGAACGAGGCGTTAAGCGCCAAGCCGTTTTTCAACCTCGCAGATACCTCTTCTGCCTCTGTCTTTTCGTTACTTCTTAATTTCATTTATGCTGCTTTAATTTTACGCACGTAAAAGAATCCTAAACGGTGTTGGTTATATCATTTGCTTCATCCGATGCTCGAGCGAAATAAACGTAACAGTTCTATATAATCGATCGTATTCTCGGATTATGAAACTCTATAAACGTAATCTACTACGACACGATAAGCGGTAGCTAGCTATAGAATCTGTTCATACTCGATAAAGTTTTCGTTTTATCGTAGAATTTATTCCGAAGCAATTAACGTCATCATCGTCGTGTTGGAATAGTACATAGTTTAGTAAGGCGCGACACGTGTTTGTCGTTGTTCGTAAATACATACTGTGCTGAGCTGATTCGGTGAGAACACGTACACGTGACACGTGTACCTACCATTTCGGCTACCGACAGTGCACCACCTCGCGAAGTAGCTTTCCTTGTTAATTTCAATGACGATTCCTTTGCCGCACTTATTTCACCTCCCCTTTCGCTTTCTAGCGTTGAAACGATGTTCTTTGCTATATTATCGAGTAATTTGATAGCGTATAAGCGTTTTCACGCGTAATAATATATAAATATTATTTGCCATTGTTCTGTCGATGCCTCACCGGGTCTTTATCGATCCAGACGGTGGCGAACGTACTCCGACGTGCGACGACGAAGAACGGTTCCATCGCCTGCCGTTATTCGACGACTAAATACACCGTTAAATCATTTCCACGCGATTAGGGAACGCGGGAAATTCATTTCGCGACAAGAATGTGCAATTTATGCGATAACGAACGAGGAACGACTCACGCAATTCATTCAGATTCCTTTCCCACGTTGTCCTCATTTTCCATTTGATTATCGACGTAACAAGTAGAATTGTATTTCAGATTGATCGCACAATGCCAGTAGATATAACGATACTTTTATAAACATTCGATCGATTAAACGCGAAGATCATTCTGTTAATCGCGCGTCGTTTGAAGAACGAAAGCAACATCGCGTGGTTAACTTGTTTACAGGGACGTGGAATAGGTATATTGTTTGTCAGCATAACGTATAACGCGAACGGAATATTCCAAGAATCTTGAGGGATCCTGAACGTTCGTAGCGCAAAGTCTCGGTCACTCTGCCGGTTGATGCACGACCTTGCCTCGTACCTCGCCATCAGGCACAAATTCAGCCTCAGAGAGGATCTGCATAACGTCCGATCGGTGCAAAGAATGCACGAGTGGCACGCGCAGGAGGGCATGCAGTTCATGCCGACACTGGCCGCGCGGTTTTGCACAGACACAGAGAAGCAGCGATCGTGTCGGGCGCAAAACACACGTAAGTGCTATGGTGGAACCGTGCGAAGAGGAGAGAACGAGCGGAGAAGGGTGTACCGATCGGACGAAGGAAGGAACAAGGATATAAATGGAAAGAGAGAGAACGAGTAACGAACATTGGAGGATGCTCGACAAAGGCGCGCTACCCTCGTCAGCTAGTTTAAGTCGTACATGAATAAATTCAATCCTATCACGGCCATGCTAATTTCATACAACAAGATCCTAGTAGCTGTGGAAAGCTATATAACTATCCGTCCAGCGGGGGCATCTACATAACATATAGCCGCTTACGCTTTAACCCCGAACGCGCGCAACGCGACCGGCACGGCGCCCGTTAACTTTGCTTCGTCGCTTTCTGGCTGTCAAATGTTGTTGGCTTCGGGATTCAGGGTTCGAAACTCGCGCCGTAAAACTCTCTCTCTCTCTCCCTCTCTATCTATCTCACTCTCTCTCGCTCTTTCGCGTAGCGTCAATCCGACCGTACTTGTTCCCGCGACCCTCTCACAGCCAGCGCTCTCGAACGTGTCAACCGTGAAAAGTTTTGGAATATCAGTTTTGCTGAAGCACGCGCTCGAAAGCTGAAACTTCGAATCGGGACGAGATTGACTGTGCTCTGTGACACGGTAAACCAAACTGATCGCTCGCTCGTTCGCGAAACGTATGGTAATGTCTTTGCTGACTGCCAGCGAGAATTTTATAACGTCTCGTCGCGTGGCTGAATTTATCGGACCTGGTAATCTTGTAACGTCGTTAACGTATAACTCGTAAAAGACAATTAAAATCGCAATTAGCCATGATAACGTTGACAATGGCAGATAATTATTATTATATATCGAAGCGTTTATTAATTGGCCCAATCTCGCGGTACGATTCTACAAGGTATGCCGTAAAAGATAGTAAATCATCGCTTAATGAATGTAAAATGAACGTGCGTTAATGTTAAATAAATAACCGGCATTGTTACGAACGATGCCGACTGCGTAGAGAAGTTCGTAATCAGCATATGAATTAATACGTAATTATCTGAATATACGGTGCAGTGAGATAATATAGAGAAAACGTGAAACGATGCGGTCACGATATTTCAAAGAAAAATCAAGCTTGTCGCTGTAGGCGTGTTTTGAAACATGTAACTCTTTTATCACGTACGAACAATGGAGCCAGTATATTTTAAAGAATCACTCGAGCTCGTACACGTCGATGATTTTTAAAGGCGGTTCATTAAAAATAGAATAAATGGTAATTACGCTGCGTCGAATCTATTCAGTCAGATTACATCAGTGCGCTCGCAGTTTTGACAAAAAGCTGCCCCGGCCATTCAGTATGTGTAAATAATTTTAAATGAAGTTAAATATGAGTGATTTTTGAATATATCGAAGTTGAAATCAATATTCCTGATTTAAATATTCAATACATCACTGTGTACCTATGGGCGTTGAATTGGTAAACGCAATTACGAAAAATGAAAAACATTCATGTGATACATTCGAATCATTAATATCAAACAGCGAACGTTATCCTATAAAAGTATTAACGTGGTATTAAATTATAATGAGAAAAAAAAGGTAGCTGAATAAATGATTTTTCAACTAGTATAAAATTCCTTGAATGACAAAAATTTATTACGGTAATTTTTCGTCCGTCCACTTTTTATGATCGACCGATCAGTTAACCAACCAATTTAGCTAAAAGCAATTTTTTATTTAATTATCTTGTTTTATCGACGCTTTAACGAAACAGCAGATGCAACTTGATACTCAACATTAATTGCATGCAAATGCAAAATTAATGTAGTGACATCGTCTTAATTACCTGTCAAATATTTCGCAATTGCTCTGAGTGACTCCGCTTGTATTTACTTTTGCATTTCTTTCAAACTGTTTCCACGAACAATTTATCACGCACGATTTAATTATGGCTTTCGCTGAAAAATTTGCGATTTAATTTAAGCGGTAGCGACTTTAGAATTTCGATAAATTAATGGATGAATCTTGTCAAATAGTATTCCTCGTCTCATAAACGTTGATAACGAACAGCACGAGCACTTAAGGAGGAATTAAACATATTGGAGAAAGTAGAACTGTAATGTGACAAAAATATTCGTTGCAACTTTTACAGAAACCTAAAGGGCCAATCTCTCTTACAATCACGATCTCGTGCTAATGCGATTAATCTCAATGACAAACGCTTCTTATTTATCGCGTTAGAGATAGGAAAAAAAAACGAAAAAAGTAAAAAGTACGTTTTTTAACACGTACAGCATAGCTATACTTACTGTTAGTCATCGAGCGTGGATATAAATAGCGTACGTGTACAGAGATGGAAGTGAAACAGTCGATCAGGCTGGTAACGTACATATTTGTTGAAAACGTAGACAGTCGGGCTCGCAGACAGGCCAAATGGAAAGTGTAAGTAGAGGGGAAAGCGCGCACTATTGTTCCACCCTCTTTCCCAGGTTTCAGAAGCGTTCGCAGCAAGTGCATTTTGTTGTGTACTCAGAAATCTGTTATTCAATTTGAAATGGCTTTATCGCGCGTCTGAAACCAACCCCAGATTTCGCATTGATGCCAAACTACATGGACTATGAAATCTCTTCCCAACAGGCGCACATGCGTGGCTCTGCATGCGGCATGTAGCCTGGCTTTTCTCTACACTTATGTGAACTACCAACACCACTGGTAAAATCGAGTGCTCGGAAGTTCCCGGCCGATACTTTCCATGTATTCGTCCGAACATATGCATGTGGAAACGGAAACGATTGCAAACTAAAACAGATATGCAATGACGTGGTATACTTTGGCATACGTAACGATAAAATGATTAAACAAGAAATTTTCGACTAGCACATAGTGCTCGCAACCACACAAACATCCAATAATACGGTTTCGCGTAATATCGGTTGTTTATCCAATGGAAAATTCGTGTAATATATGTTCTGAGATAAAAGAACGGGAAAATCATACAGAATAATTATTATCGACATTCTTTTCCTGGATGCAACATATTCAATCGAAAAACGGTAATAGCATTTCAATTTCATGTGTACTAAAGTTATTTCTTTTCAATTGGATCATCCTACACAGCTAGGAAATTAATAAGCAGGACAAAGGCTGTTGTTAAATATAAATCCACCTGGTTCTATCGATCGGTTGGAGGACAGGATTGTAACAAGATGCCGGACGAAGCGAGATCGTGAAGAATAATAGAAGTTTTGTCATTAAACGAACGTTTAAATTCGAGACCTTAGATCAGCGTCTGCCAATTAGAGCGAAAGCAAGGTCGAGACGCGGCGCTGCGAATTCCGCGTTTGCTGTCCGCGCGTGCTACTCAAGTATGGTAATACGATGAGAAGGAAAACGAGTCTGGCCTTCCACCAGTATACCTGTTGTACTTCAATTAAATTGAGCCACCTGAGAGGCAAGCCCTTTTACTAATGTACTCGTTGTGAGCTTTGATCTACCTACAGTTTGTATCATACTCCTTTGTATTATTTTATCGCGTCACAAATGCTTTCTATAGTAAATGATTATAGAGAAATCTCATGGATAAAAAATATCTTAAACGTTACGCTTGAGACACAAGCGAAAAAGATTTACATCGTTTTGAAATATTACGTTTACCGAAAATAATGCATTTTATAATACAAACATATACATATAATAGGGTTAACAAAATACTGAGTAATTTCGTAGCACAAGCATATAAACTGACACTGTATAAAATACATTATTTAAAAATAAAAATTCAAAAAAAGCAAGTCACGGAAAAGTTTGAAGATTTAAAACGTATTACGTATACATATACATAACAATCCGAACGCGTCGAATTACTTTCGGTTGCCCGCCAAAAACTAGTCGAGGCGACACGACGATAGCGCCACGCTCTGTCAATGATAAAACTCGTTCAAAGATATTTGCAAAGTTAGGTTAAAAAGATTAAATGAGAAAATTGCATGTTTTTAAACGAAATACCGTATGAAAATCAAAATTCTCTGTGACTTGTCCCCAGTTACGGTTATTCCCCGAATGACAATTCAATATTGAAGATACCCGGCGATATTCGTAGCGAGTTAGAAAAAAAGAGGGAAAAAATGGCGGAACTGAAACAAAATCGTCGAATAGGACGCGAATGCAAATACAGAAAAGGTACTCACACAGGATCACGTAGAGGTGCGTGCAGTCGAGATTCAGGCAGAAAGGCAGAGGTGGGTTCTCCTCTCAGGTTTGCAGGTACGTGCACGTAGGTATACGCGCACTCGATTGGCGTCGACCGGCGTCCCGGGAGGGGCGCGACGCCAGCCAAGAACGAACGTTGATACTAAACCGCGGGCCGAGCTGCTCCGAACGACAGTTCAACGAGCGTGTGTTCCGAGGCCGGATCACGGTGGTCCATACGACCGATTCGCGTTTAAATTTCACTAGCGGCCGCGTGTTCGCGAAACTGTCAATCAGTGACGTTCGTCGGTCGGTCCACTGCGATGCGTTTCACGCGCGAAATCAATCTCGACTGAGAAGTATCGAATCGCAATTTCGAGGTTATCCACCTTAATCGAGAATCGATATTTACAGTAATCCCATCCCGATGGTTTCGAATTGCCTATTGGTAAGTGTGATACAATATGGTGGACTAGAATCGCGCGCGATGATAACGTGGAAATTTAACCTAGAATATCGATCGAGTAGATCCGTGTACGACTAGGACCAGTTAGACGTACACGTGAATCCTTCGTTGGAACGGTGTGTTATCGTGTAGAATACTTTGCAAGGAGTGTCGTCGTCGAGCGGGATTGTCTTCTGGAATTGATCGAAGCATGATTAGTAACTAATTTTGACGACAACGCCGTTCGGATTTGTGACACGACTATAGTGTGCGTATATAGTCTATGTATACGTGTGTGTAACCGTGTACGTGTGTGTGTTTACATTGAATCAGTGCTCGTTGGCAACATCATGATCCGTCGACGTGAGTGCGATCGAGTACTCTGGAGTGCTACAGAGGGTGTTTCTAGTGCAAGCTTCGGGGTTGCCGTCTGCGTGTGGGTTTCGAGATGCGTCCTGTGGTGCATCAGCCACGAGTAACTGCAATTGGAGGCCGGTGTAGCCGTATATATACCGGTAACTTGGCCACGAGTGACCGTAGTGTGCCGACTAACCGCTGGAGTAATTAATCCGACGTATGTGCGGACAGACATCCTCGTTTCTCTACGCAGAGTCAATCACTGACGTCGATTCAGAATCTAGGGCTCGTCGTTTGATTACAGCCTCGAAAGATTAGAGTCTTGATTGGAATTTACTTGATACATAGAGAATAATGACAATCGATGGAAAGATAACCGAAGGGCACAATCGTAAACGACAGAATCAAAATCACCGACAAGTTAATCGCGTGAGAACGATTAACCATTAAAGAGATAAAAAGAAATATATATATATATATTGAGAGAGAAAAAGAGAGTGTTATTCAAGAACAATGTTCCAATTCCTTCACGCATAGCTAATCAGATTCGATCTACCGCTTATGCAGCTGTAAAACGTCTATGTTACCGGATCAGCAGACGACTTCACTCTACGTCGCATTTCGAACGAGGAGATTAATTAAAATAGAAAAACACAAGTTTCGGTACTGTCAAACTCGTCGATATTGACACGATACTGTTACACAGAATTGATGTTTCGTGTTGATAAACATTGTCTGTTACTACGACGCGCACCGGTGTTTATGTCTTTTTCAGTAAGTAACCGACTGATCATCGACCGCGTGCCTATCGCACCGTCCGACGTCAGTCGCTTATCGCAATCGAAACAATGTATCGTATCGAAGATTAAAGCCAGTAGAGTTATGCGCCTCGTTTAAGCGACACGTTCGAAATAAGTGCACGATACAGAAATAATTCGATCGATTTACGAAAATATTTCCGACAATATTATATCCGACAAAGTCGTGCAGTGTTTTTATCTTGACGTTCTGCGCATCACGTGGTTTCTCGCCAGGAAAAAAAGACATTCTTCTTGACTTTTCGTTAAGTTAATTAACCGGCGAGCAACGTTCATCGACGTCCATATTTGAAAGTTGCTGAACACGTATCTTGGCGGACAAAGTAAATGAACGACGCCGATTACCCGAATAGATAATTAATCAGGACCAAGCGAAAGGAGGCATTCGTTCTGCACGACCAATCATCGGCCCGATGTCCTGATCACCTTACAGTGTATACATCATTCAGCTCGATTGGAATGGAACGTCTTAATTAATAATCACGCGAACCTATTGAAATTCGTGTGCCGTTTCGCATATTAAGAGGGGTAATTAAAGAGAAAAGGAGTAATTAAAGAAGCAAGGCGAACGAAGAAAGGGTCAGAAACGAAGCGTGGAATCTGCAAGTGGACTTGGCCGACCTCATCGTCTACTTTTTACCTCGTTTCGCGAACACCGAAAAAGAGTTCTCACACCGCACGCGAGAGGGACCTTAGACACGCACGCACGCATTCACGCACCCCTTTCGAGGGAAGAACTCGAGAAGCAGAAAAACCCCGTGCCCTCGGTCATCTCGATTTTTTCGTGGTTTTTTCAATCCTGCCCAGTGGCCAGTTTTGCTGTTCGTATCGTGGAATTGCTGCACGCCGATCGAAGGTGAGTCGAACTCGAACCAATCTATTCTTTTACCTTTTCGTTCTTCTCCATCGCATATTGCACGTTGCTGTAAATTGAACAATTACATTGCGGATCAATATTTACAGCATAACAACGATGATATTCGATTCGCGTATTTATTTTATACTTTCGCATAATATAAGCAGCATTATTGCATGAGAGCGTCGTTTCTCGAAACTCGACCACCGCGTACCATACTTGACCTTGTTCACGAATTACAATCATTTCTCTGTTCCGGTAATTCTTTTGACAAATTGCGTTGGCGTAACTAATTTCTGTAGCTGTCAGCCGGCCTGGTATATTAAACCAAGGGAGTATTGTTTCGATTGGCAGTAGAATCCCCATGCGACCCAAACATGTGCAACATGAAAATAATCGTAGCTCAAAATTGAGGTCGCATAGTACATTTTTTTGCATGTCCTCGAGCAATATCGCAGCACTGCGATGCCAATTGTATAAATTCGCGATGGTTATATGTATTGTTGTTTTTTATTTCCATAGTTATCGTAAACGGGAAATATTATTAAATAATACTTCCCAAATGATACTTGCAAATAATTCGCGTTCTAAATAACTCTCGAATCGTATCGGTAAAAAGAATGGAAATAAACTTTGTTTTAATACCGATGCATAAAAGTAATGGAGTACGCATACGTGTCTAGACGACGAAACGCTCGAGCTTTCGGATATGTATTACGTATAGACGTATCGTCATTGACGAAGAGCAGCAATAGCTTTTGTACCTGTAGAAGAGTTTCGTCTCTCCACTCATGCTGCACTATGCCGCGAAAGTCGTGTATTCGTGTCTGTCGCTAGCAAATCCTTGAAATCGAATTTTCCGAGACGAGGGTCCTCTTGGGGATGGAAAAGGAGGGAGAAAGAGTGCTGGACTGGCGAGTGGGAGAAAATTTGTACGTCAGTATGGCCGGGACGAAAAAGAAAGTACTTGTGTCGAGCGAACGTGCCGATTTTGCGTGTCGACGTTTCCGTGCAATTTAGTCGCATACGATTTATAAAATTGTGAGTGTAGCCACCGCGGGGTTATAGTAGCTATAAAAGAGCACAAACTTTATTGGTCAAATTTCTTCGCGTTCGAGAATGCAGAAAGGCTACATCGGTAGTTTGCTAGTCGAATTGCGCTTAGACGGTAGAACAAAACGACTTATACATTCGCGCGTAAATTTAGAGAAAATTAGTATCGTTGATCTTTGTACTACACAGATTGTCGAAAAATTGGTACTCTTTTATATAGATTATATTTCACATTTGACGAGAGTTCTTGAAATTATATTTGTACGATATCGTTACACGATGTTCGGGAAACGTGCAATCTTCAGGTAAAGTAGAATAATGGAAGCATTTCGCGTTTAATTCATACAATCACGTATTCGAAGCATCGAAGGTTCGTACAGGAGTGGAAAATTCTGATCGTACGAGAATGTATCGACTATTGTCGGTTAAATCGAGCATTGTCTCTGGCCGAAGCTGCAAAATATAATACATTTCTACAAAGCCGCACGCGAGTCGACACGTCCATTAGAGGCGAGGACGTTTAACAGAAATTGTGTGACGTTTCGCATGGGCATTGTATACGGCGGACAAGCGTAGGTATGCCCAAATAAATAGACCGTGTTACATAAAGAGCCCTTGTTTAAATTATATCCACGAAGGTATTGCGCTTGTTCTCCCGCGCGGGGGAGACAAAATTGCGCCATTTTCCGGAACAAATGGTTCCTACGTCCGGAAGCAATACGCCAACTGTACGAAATTATAACGGATATATCACAACTTTCACCCGCGCTAGAACGCATACATGTAATGTGTGCATGTACGTCTTGGTCTTTCGGCGTGAACACATGATTCATGGTTACGGCACGAACGTAGGAAGAAAATTATCAAACGGCAAGAGGGATCGTTTCCAACTCGGAAAATAGCGTGCATGTCAATTACCGATCTGAGTCGGTTAATCATGCTACTACAAATCGGCTTTATGATATCCAGAAGTGGACTCGTCTGGCTATAATTTTAATCTAGATCCATTTCACGCGATGAATCCGTTTATTCTCGATATAAACGAAGCTATTGTTTGAAAGTATTGCCTTCTGAATAAAAATTTGAATATAGATAGGAAATAACGCGAGATCTTAGATCGATCGAGAACGTCGAACAACAAGTACATTATACTCAACCTGCTTCGTTTTTTATTCCACTGGACGGATCATCGTTTAACGAACCTCCGTGCGGAACGAAACGAGGCTGATGGAAAAATTTGCGGATAGATTCGACGCGTAAGCGATCGCTGGAACTAATAACCAGTTATAGCTAATAACACTCGTGAAAAAAGAGAGGCATCAATTAAGGACATAACAAACGCGATACACCGTTCCTAAAAGTCAAGCGTGGCAACAATGCAACACTATGCCTCCTGGTGTTAAACGTGGATCCACAAGCGCCCCAAGTGGCCGTATATTTAAGAACGATGCGTCTCTCCGAAACGTACAAACTGGTTTCGGGATACTCCTCCCTCGTGCTCGGCTTATTCTCTTTCTCGTACTCCATCTCCCTCGAAGGAGAGTCGATCAAGCTTCTCTCGAGTGCGTTTCGGGGCCTCCCGTCTTATTTCCGAGGTTCTATCTCGGCGAAAAATCTATGTCAACCGACATGTTGACACGTGTTTATACGTAGACCGGTCGTGCGAGCGCGAGCACACGTAAAATCAGACACGTTAGAGTAGAAAGTGAGAGAGGTGGAGTAGATGACAGAGTAGGAGGAAGAGTTGGAGGAACGGAAAAGATGGAGGCGGGAGGAAAGGTAGACGGACGTGGCGGAAGAAGAAAGAGAGGGTGGGCGCCGGGTTGGAAGTCGAGTTACTGGTATGCAGTGTCGGATTTCGCCTCGTCCGTCGGAAGAACGCGCTAGACGAAGAAGAGAACGGAACGTGGTGTACAGAGAGGAGTGGAAAAACACAACACTCAAGGTGTGCACGCACACACGCGTAGCACGCATGCTCAGGTTACACCCTTCTCATGAATCAAAACTATTTGAGACGGAGAAAGAGATATGGAACTACGCGCGAGAACGAGGCCAAAAGGGAGACAGGCTGACGTTAAAAGGGATAGGCAGAGAAAGGAAGAAGTACAAAAAGGGTAGATGAAGGAGACAAAGAAAGACGAACTAGGACATACGTGTTTGCTTACAATAAACGGGAGGTCATGCCGCGGTAGCTCTCTCGCGTTCCCTTGATCCCAGATATGAATTTAATTTTATTATGACGTGAACCGTCCGGCACTGCTGCTATCTTCGAATCGTTCTTATGCTCCCCGCAGAGGCGATCGTGTGCGAGTGAGACGACTTTCCTTCGCGGTTAGCTTAGAATGGTCTATTTCACTTTGGTGCTCGGTGACCTTTCGAAATACGGCAAAAGCGGATCGAGGGAAAAGGTGTAATTGAGATGGAGGCGATCGATCGATGCTGAAAATAATATAAATAGATAATAGGTTCTCTTACTCGATGCCATGCGAGCCGCGCAAGCCGTTTTGCGATTTTCAAGGGAGTATAATCAGAGATAGGACCAGGGATTATTGTTCTTCTCGATCAGGCGGGCATATTCTATGAAATCGACGAAACCGATCGTGATCGAGAATCGTGACAGATAGATATGCATGCCAAGGTTTTCTCAGAGAAATGAACGTTTCTAGTGGTACAAACGAAAGGATGAGCAGAACTTAGCAGGAGTTTAGTTTCGCTTCTCCGATATGTCATATAGATTCTCAAACGATTAAGAAGATTTAAAGATTCTCTTTTGCCATCTGAATCATTCTTTTTTTACATTGACGTACAGGGAATATCAGTTCTTGAAATTAAACAAAAAATGTTTTCAGCTTTCTCGCAAATACATATTGCCCGTATACATATATCTTGACGAGCTTATATATTAATATGTAGTACCGAGTAGGTGGTAATCGCATTGTGATTTAGAAATAATCTTCCACCTAGCCTTTCACTGTAATCGTTGATCGAACGATCGGTGACGCGGCGTGTATAATTTGCAAGTGAAACTCTCGCGTAGAATCGAAGGCGAACAAGTTGCATACAAGTAACTCTCAATGGTAGCTTGCTATTATTATTTTAATTAAATCTGGCATTATGGTCTAGAAATAGGAAAGCAATTTTATTGCTTTCATGAACCTATTGCTTATCTACGCATCTTAACGTCCGTGAAGAGACTCGGAAGAAATCTGATAGTTGTATTGTTGCGTTTTAATTGTTACTCAATTGCTACGCGATTGTTACTTATTATCGATTCGTTGCAGCGTGGTACGTACAGTGTGTTCCACGAATTTTATTACCGTAACGCCTGTAGGAAAGCGTATTACCGGAAAAGTTTAACCACGCGCGAGATCATTGAAACGGAGATCGTCTCGGTGCGTTTCTATTTAGAGGAACGTAGGGATAGGAGCAGGTCACTATACAGCCCGGTAACTAGATACTTCAGAAGTCCTCGTTATAATAATTCCGCGAGTGTAACAGTCGCGCCTCGTGAACCGATATTAAAAAGGCATTGTCGTTGGGCGTATCGGTGAATCACTCTTACGATTCCGTCGAACAATGCGACGTCGACGTTATTAGCATTTTGCTCGATCTCAATGCAATTCAGCTGGATTCTATTGATCCGTGGAAAATACTTTCGCTCGACAACGTTGACCCCGCCGACGCTGCAATACCGATGTAATTAATTCTTTCTCAGGAATTTCATTGGGCTTCCCTCGCGACACGCTAAGAACCGCCGGCAGATTTTATACGCGGCTACTCGCCATTTTTTACTCATTAACGTAATGAAAACTGGCTGCTCCTTAACGCTGGGTGTCTAATTAAAGAATTCGAAAGCGTCTAATCGACGAATGACGCCCGTTGTCCGGAATGCACATTTATACACGATCAGTGTCTGTGCATCTATATTATGAGCAAATGCATCCTTGGATCGTAAACGATTCTTCTTCTGCTAGCGTGGTATCGAATAACGAAAAAGATCGAAAGCACATCGCATGTGTTCCGTGCGTATTCTTTTCGTTACGCAATATTCGAAGCTGGTAAGTTTAGTAATAAGAACGATCGGAAGAAACAACGATGGGAAAAAAAAGTAAATGGGACGGCTGGCGAAAAGATTGAACGCGAACAAAAACCGAGTTATCCGATACTTCGAAATGCCAACGCATTATCGTAATGAAAACAGCAATGAAAATTGGATTAACGCCATGCTTTATTTCGTTACATGTTCTCCGGGTTGGGTGGCAAAAACGAGATATTGGAAGATTCATCTTGCCATTAAAAACGATCGTAAACTTGCATGTTTCGGTAAAAAATGTACTCGTTAATGGCCTTGATGATTACGCGCTGTTCCTCCGATCCGTCAGTTAAAAAGGAGAAGGTATTTTACATTAACCAACGTCGTTGTTGGACGCCGCAAAAATGAACATTCCTAACGGGCTGATATGAAGCGTCTAGTAACAGTCGACTTTTTGTCGATAACCCGTGTACATTTAAAATTAATGGTCATGTGAAGAATAAACAAAAGAGAAAGAAAAAGTATAGAGAGAAAAGAAAGGATCGACGAATATTCCGTTTGTAGCAGAGACAAATATTCGAAAGATGTTAGACCGATAAAAGACGATAAAGTTGGTTCGTCCGTATAACGTGATTCGATTTTCTCAGCGATTCGATGATTCGCCGTGCGCCGTGATGGCGTAATTCGCTTCCACTTACGTCAGTGGATCAAAATTAACGTGGCCCTTGATGCCACCAAATTTCCATCCCTTTTCGCGTACCAAAAAGGTCCGTGGTTGAGTGCTATCTCTGAAAATCCATAGTGGTTGAGCCCTCGCGGAAGGTGAAATAGCGTGGAATTTGCATTACTAATGTGCAAACTACGTCAAACGAAATACACCAAAGTATTTTACGTTGTATGAATGAATGTGTAGCTTCGGCGTATATGCAGTTACGTAAGCGTGAATAAACAGTCGGAGAAGTATTGTGGCCCTGCGCACATACACGCGTGCACGATGATGTTCGAATAGATACGGGGGCAATACACACGGTAGGAAAATGCGATACGACCTGACCCGGGTATACCACGACCAATCATTCAATTAACCCCGTTGTATACGATCCTCTTGATGCGATTTTATTTAATAAAGCTAATGTCAAACGTTCGGTCTTATAATAGCAGACAGACGAACGCTTCTGCTTCTAGTTCATTAATAGTCGTGCAAGCGCGTTCGAAGGTTCGATATAGATTCGTAGCAAGTAACATGTTCTCTTTGACGCAATCAAGCATATTAAAATGCTATACTGTTTACTATGGTCTAGCGTTGAAATTTTCGATGAAAATACACGATCAACGCGAAGGAATAAAAAGCAATTGGTCACTGCGAAGGCGTTAAAAGAAAACTAAATTATAATCTGACTCGGAAAGAGATCAGAGTGAAACGTCTACTTAGAATCATTATAGGTTACGAGTTTCTTGGCCATGATTCGATTCACTTTGTCTTATTCAGCGGGCTGATGAATACGCGCGAACGAAATGAACACAAGTCGATCGTTGTACGTGTAGCTGCGGCATGCTAGGGAACGTTCGTTATAGACGTTTTCAATGACTACATGCAGCGTCAGTATTAGTTCCGTTTAATTAGGTAGGACGGGTAGGAACGGGGATTGGATCCGTGTAAAGCGTAATCCAAGAGAGATCCCGATTGACCAACTCCGCTGGACCAGAGGCAGCAGCACCAGAGCGGCGGATACTCTGGCCATGCTACGAGTTCCTGTTCTCGTGATAATAGAATCTGCACGTTCCATCGTACCTCGCGAATATTGGCGACCTAGCTGGAAAGAAACGTCGGCTTTGTTTTCGGCTGCGTGTTTAATTAAACACGCATGGCAAATTTCATGTTATCGGATAAACATTGTCGAAGAACGATGAAAGAAATTCCGTTCCAGGCGAACGGTCCTGAATTTTGCAAAATGAGCCAGATAGGAGTAGAAGCCCGGAAAGAAATACTTTATACGTACGACGAGATTCGATGCTTAGGAATCAACAATTATGCTACCGAGATTGCTTGTTTTATATGCATTCGGTCAATTATTTAATTTAGCGGTTCGTGTTGCTGGTATAAAAGCGAACGTACGAGTGTGGTGATTGACTTTTCTCGCAATAAATAAGTAATAATTTTGTCACGCGAACAAGCAGCCGGGTTGTTTTCTGTGGCATAGGCGCTCATTCGCGACAAACAAGAAGCTAAAACGTAAAAATATTTTCCTCGTGAAACAAATTTTCCTAAAGTTATGTCACCGAACGACATTCCGCTTTTAGCTGTACCCTTGCCTATCGGGTGAGCCAAAGTGGCATAGGCTCTCTGGAAGCGGTGTTTTATATCGTCTCATGTACGCGGTTCTATCTCGTAAAATTGTTGTCTCCGCAAAAGCCGCTCTCTCCTCTTCTTTCCTTTCCTTCCAGCGACTGTAATCCACCGGTTCTTTGTCATATTTCCGTCTGTCGCTCATATTTTCCGTAAGACGAATTTTCTTCGTTTTTCTCTCGTTATCGTCATTTCTTTCGCCATGGATAAATAAAATCCAATATTACGCGTTTCGTGCAAGCTCGTTCGTACGCGAATCTTAACTTATTCGATTTTTAACGACGATCTCGGGATTATTGTTCGGTCCGTAACGTGGAATTAATATCGGAACGAAGTTATTCGTTCTAATACAGAGTGAATTAATTTTATTAATAGCTCGCATTGTACGAGTGATTTTACAGGAGTTGCGTCGTCTGCTCGAATGGACGATCGAATTAAATCCCGATGGAGCTACCCGGCACACGACAGAAGGTAGTAGTTTTCGCATAGGCTGCCGACTTGCGCACTCTTCTTTTTCTCCCTTCCTCTCTCCGGGCTTCTTCGTTTCTTCGCGGCAGGACGCAGCTACCAGTCAGATGAATAGATAGCGGCTAATTTTCAGCGTTCATTAGAGCTTGCTTGGTCTCTCTCTTCCCCCCCCCCCCCGTCTCTCTCTTTCTCTTTCTTTTTCTGTACGCGTGTACTTCTCGTTGCGCTCGCGAGACACGTACCACTGCGAGTATACCAATGGCTGTGAATCAGTACAGAGAAAGAGAAAGAGAGCCCGCACCGACTAAACGGGCACACGTACTCAGCCTCGTAGCAACCGCGGAGATCGCAGCGGGGAACATAGAGGCATGCCAAGAGAACAAATAAAGAGATCCGGCATCCAGGAGAAATCTAATTCCTAATTGGTGCTTCGCTCTCTGTACTCTGCTCGTGTCGGTTATCTACCGCTATCGAAGCGCACGACCGGACTCGGCTATTACCGCCAGCCTCTGCAGAAAAGGATACAACGAACACCGCGACCGTGGAAAGGGTGGCGCGCGGACTTGCCAAGAGAAAGAGGGCGAATAATGGTTGCGGTTTATCTGTCAGACACAAAAGGGGGTCGAAACTGCCGAATCCACGCGAGTATACAGATAGAAAGAGAAAGAGAAAGAGAGAATCGGTACGATGCCTGAGGGTAGGAGGCTAAAGCTCTCCCGGGCTCGATTACAAAAATTGAATGTAGCCTCACCTGTCAGTCGGCGCAACAGACTGCACGTTACCGCGTTAGATACAGCCGCGGATCATTTTATATCAGCGCACCGCCGGGACCGGGACTCGGTCGTTCGCATATTAAATTGGTCCGCGAAGGGGCTGTCCGGGTGTCGTTTGCAATCATCGGGAATCGCGCACGTCGTTTACGACCATGGTAATTTCCATCAGCTACCGCGACAACTTTACCTCCGCGGTTATATTTTTCATCGCGGTAGTCTGTGATCGCTTCGCTATTAGGAAAACGCGTAACGTTATCGATCTTTTAAATATTTACAGAGACGTTCGGCCGAGCGACACGCAAAAAGCTATCAATGTAAGAAACAAGTTGTTACGTTCGCGTGTCTTCGATCTTCCGTATATGATCCTGTTACCAATATACGTCCATTAAGAGCGATATTACGCGTAGGTAGGTAGATATAAATAGACAGGTTCGAGCTTCGTAACGTAACTTCGAGTTATGTACACAGATACAGGAATTCGACGCGTTAGCCGGTGGTTTTAATGGAATACCTTTTGTCTGGCAGACACTTTCCGCGAATGAAGACGCAAAAGTAGCCCGTTAACCGGCCGGCAAGTCCCTCTGACAGCGAGACGTTAGCCACAGTTATTATTCAGTCTCTCACCTCCCACGTCCGTGTTTATTCGCATACAAATGTGCCGTCGGGAGTGTCATAACTGCACTCGATCACGACGTAGTTCACGGCACCGGTGACGCCGTCTATTTTTCTTCTGGCCGTTCCTCGTGTTAGCATCCGGGCCGGACAATGAACGTACAAATACAAGCCGGACCAGCGCGCCGCGGCGAGATCTCGGTATTCTTATGCTAAAATCGTTGACGTCCGAGCTGACACGGTTTTTCGAGCGGCGATCATTCAACGCCTCGGCCACGGACCCGACGCGTTGTTCCCCTGTGTGTTACTCTTCGCATGCTAATCAACGAGTCGATGTTAAATTGCGCGTATCGCGACCGACTGTCCGCTTTTCATAAACACGACTAGGCTCCTGTAAATACCTGGCTATTCCGCCGTACGACGTCCGCGCACCGGTGAAAATATATAACCCTCTGACTTTTGTGGCCGGATTAACTCGTGGAAATATTACTGTACCAGCGAAGAATTTATTGACCGGAAAAGTGGCATCGTTGTTCCTTGCGGAAAATGAGGCGAGCATTTTTTAGAGGACATAGAGTGACTCGATTGTTACGAATATCGAGAATTCCGGAACTGTTCCGTAACACGCGAAATATTTTACATGGAGTTTGAAAATAGAATTGTAGATATATGTATTTCTACGTGTAGATTCATTCCAAGTGTAGGTACTCGAAAACTACTTCCGATTGCAAGTCGGTAGTTTGAACGAGACAGGCAATCTGAAGTACGTGTTGCAGAGTGCTGCTTCGATTTCAGTTGCATCGGTAATGAATCTTCAGTCACGCAACTAATAGAAAGATGCAATTTGATCAATTATCGGACAAGTCGAAGGACGTTCCTCCGGCAGGAATATAGCCATTATCTGTCATATTCAGAGTTCAATCGTTGGTCTGGCAAGGTTTTTTTCTCGCGGTGAGACACATCTGTTTATCAAATTAAGGCGCAGTAGTGTCATCTGATAGGGGTATGACTCACATCGGTGCACGTTGGTGTGTTCGTGTCGTTGATAGTTTCGAGTGTGCAGCGTATCGCGAGCGGGCGAGAACTCGAAAAGCGGTGTTCCTAGTAATTTGCATTCGAAAAGGTGAAACGTAAAAAGATTGAGAAAAGATTGTAAAGTGGGATGGGGGATGAAAGAAAGAGGAGTCGCTTGGAAGAGAGGTATGCAAAACACGGGGAAGTATCTTTCTGAGAATAAACGACGGGCTACCTGTGGTGCTCTTAGCCATTCTGTAATTGGCCGCGCAAAGTGAAACGCATTCTTATTTTCCCCGTTGCGCTTGCTCCCATTTGAACGGGACGTACACTCTTAACTGCAGCGGCTTCTAAGCACCGGATATACGATAATTGCTTGCAACTGTCGCGAGGGCAGTGCAATTCTAAAAACAGGTCTCTCTTTCCGCCTTCGTGCTGCAACGAAAATCTCACTTGCTCGGCCTACTGCCTGTGATTTCCAGAATTGCGACGGTTGGTCCGTAATTGCGGTCGAAATAATCGGCATTAGTCTCGGTGACCTCTCGACAGTGGACCAATTTCGTTTCATAAGGCGAACAACGTTCTTTCCAAAGAATATTAATTGTTGGTAAAAATTTCGTGAATCGATCAAACGATAAGGAAGAAATTTATGGCAAATACTATTTATGTGAAATTCGATGGGGGTTGAGGAATCGTCGAAATTTGATACCCATTTGTCGAATGGGTGTAACGTCTACCGCGTAGCCTGCACGAAATACTTTCCCTTAGTTTCTGTTTCGGAACGATCGGGCGAAGCCTACGAAATCGATATGCATTATGGATTTGTCGAGCTATGGTCGCGTTTCAAAATAAATCGGCGTACAAAGTGCGGCGGGAGCAAAAGTTGATCTATTCTATAGTCATACGTATAGGACGGCGGATCGCTGCCGACGCTCGTAATGCGAGCAATTTATTCGTTACAGTCGGCCTGATTCAAGTTCGACACGACGACCCCGTCCCCACGGCCCTCTTATTCAAATCGTATCTTCCAGGAGCCATTTTCGATCACAACAACGGTATTGACAAAACCGTTTCCTCATGTAAAATGCATGAGGACAGATTTTTTTCTCCTTTTGCAGTGGCGGCGGCTACGTAAAAGTCACACTTGGAATTTCGCGCTTCTCTTCTGGAAACGCGTCACCTTGCCGCCCGTCTGGAAAACGCTCGGTTCTCATTGTCATTTTCTCCGAGATTCCACCAAGCCCCGACACAACTACGTGCAACTTCCGTTTCGTTTTTGTTCCATTTCGTTTTCCCCGGATTCTCTTTCGTTTATCGGCCCCATCTCCGTCGAAAGGCAAACAGGAGGTAGCAACGCGGGCACCGCTGTAAACGCAATTTTAATAAAACGCCGACGCATCTCGCAATAACGCGGTAAACTCTGCCGGAGGTACGATCCACCGGTTGTACGTATCGGCGAACGATGAAACTCGATTTCGAAAACGTCGGGGAAGCGTAATGGGGAAAAATGAGTTTTAAAAGTAAATGCGGGAAAACGCAAGAGGGGAGAGGAGCATTCCCTGGCTACGACGGCTGGTGCGGCCTGAACGCGGCGCCGAATGGCGCCCACTAAAAAGGTCTCTCGACTCACCCTGCCGCGTCCCTTCCTCTTCCCGCCTCTCTTGGGCCACAGAAAATTGCAGTATCTCGGATTAAGAAGTAAAATAGCTTTTATTGGCGCAACGTAGCACGGCGCACCGTGGCTCGATAGAAAAAGGCTGGTCGAGAGCGGATGGATAATAATGCCCGTAACTTTTGCAATTCCTGCTAAATGTAGTGAGCCGGCCACGTTCGGTTAACTACAGGTATTACGGTCTATCGCGCTTTTAATAGCCGGCTTAACGTTCCTCCCCGATGTACCTTGGCCAGGATGTCTGCTAAATGCGTACGCTAAACGCGTGTAACGCACACTCGGAAATGCAGCCGGTATTCTGTACCGAGAAGAGAATATCCTTTGCGCGAGAGAAAAACGTGCGAACAACCGGGACCGCGAGACAAGTCGAGCATGGGTTGTTCCAACGTTTACTCGCTCGCTTTACACGCGTCTCATTACCGAGAATCACGAACAGGCGCGCAAAGTGAAACGCTCCGCGGCGATTAAACGTTCGACGACATTCGCGACGAGGAGTATGTTTGAAATTTTCTTTACCTGAACAGGGAATAGTTGAAGATAGAAACGCTCGGTCGAACGTCGAACATCGGATGTCGATAATAAAATTCCGCGGTAGCTGGGTGCATCGTTCCGTTGGCTGCGAGACGAACAGATGCAACCTTCAAAGAGACCTCACCGCCTTGACGCTGGAATCCACCGCATCGCTGTATCTTCTCGTCCAGCCACTCTTAACTCACTTTCTCTGTTTCTCGGGGCCGCCACGCCGCGCCGGTAAGAGAGGTAGCCGATCGTTCTAGCGATACACACGGTGCCGGGGCCCACGGAGTGCGTGTATTGCGCGCGATCGCGCTGCGTTCGGTTTCGTTTGTCCGGCTATTTCGTTAATGGAGCCGTTTCTCGGAATAAACAGAAGTGCGCTGGTTGCTGCTTCTGCTGTTTCTTCCTTTTTGCGAGGCTCGTCACCGGGCCCAATCGCCGGCACCCGCACTTCCATTCCGTTCTTCCACGTTTGCTTCTCCTTTGCTTCCCTCTGGACGAACCTGAAACACGCTGCTCCTTCTCGAGCCAGCTGCCTTTGTTACGCCGACCATTTTTTCTTTTTTTTTTTTTTTTTCGCAACGTCTGCAACCTTACATATATCTCGCGGCGTTCGATGATAACGACGATCGATAAAAATTTTCATTTCTTGGAACTAATAACGCGAGACTGCGTCGCTTCCTTACCACTTTGAATCTCTTATCGAAGAAACCTTCAACCGGTATACGTATACTTCAGAATACAAAATCGAAGTAGCGTCGACTAAAAAGGCGAGAAACGAAGTATGTATGTGTTTCGAAATAAAAGGTACGAAGTACATTTCCAAGCAAAATGAGCCTCTGGCGGAGCTTTATCTCGGCGAAGTTCATCGAGAGGAACGTTTTTATGGACAAAGTATGCGACGCCGAAGAATATCGCGGTCCGGTGAAATTAACCTTTTTAGATAGAACAATTTTCTGCGCGTATAAAATTCGTTTTCCGATTCCACAGGGCTGCGGTTAGTTTATCGTTGCACGAAGTGCATGCATACACGCACATACACGCGGATGTACATACACGTTCGTGTAAAGACTCGCCAGATCTTGCTCGAATATCCACAGATTTGCTTCTTATCTGGCCGGTGGTATAAATTCCGTTGCATGCGAGTCTCCATTCACGGGCCGCTTTACATACCCGTAACGTTCGAGTTATCTACTTGTTCCGAATCGTCTGTGTGCAACGCGAACGCTCGTTTTCGAGGGTCCACTCGTTCCGTCGTAAGTGGCTCGCTAGTACAAGGGGAGGAAACTCGATTTCTCCTTATCTCGATACGAGGAAAACGTTTGTAAAGAGGCTCGCGAACGCGTCCGGTCGTCATGTACGCATCGACCCCATTGGCCCCTTCTTCTAATCGGATACTAATAGGTCCTCGGGGATAGTACGCCTGGCCACGCAAACTCGACCCGCTGAATTTCATCGCACGATCTCGTTCACGTCCAATTACGGCCTACAAATATATATCGCGGCACAATCTCGTTTGTCGGTTTTCCCTTTTACGCCGCGATTCTTCGTACGTCGGAGAAAGGGTCGGCCGTTTCTTCTTTCCACAACGAAGGCAAACTGCCCACGGCCGTTGATCCGTGCCCCACGTAGAAAGAAAATTAGGATATAGAGGTCGAGCGTAGATTTCATCCTGGAACCATTCCGTGACGAATGTTTGAGTTAGACTGGATGTAATGGAACTACGTGCATATTCGGGGCACTCCGTATACGATATTCCGCGATATTATCGGAAAGTAGGCTGTTCTAGCTGGAAATTAGTTGAAATTAGTCGAAGTTAATTAGTAGATTAAAAAGAGGGATCGATACAAATATTATTTTGTACTAGCAGTGTGTTGAACGTTTATTCGCTAAATGGAGATATTTGGATACAAGCGTGGGAAGCGTACGATGCATGGAGTATAGATACATTGAGCGCTGCTGATAGGGGAATTAGTCGGTCATAATCGGACACGGCGTCCTGCTCCACTAAACTTACTGGCGCCAGCGAATTAATCTAGTTCGTCGTTCCACTCTCGATACGTTTCTCCTGTTTACACTGCTACGGTCAAAGATTCTGGCAGCGTATCCGGATTCGCCGATGTTGCTGAAACGCATCGTTTCAGACATAATTTCAACGAGAAGGCAAGCGATCCACCGTACACGGTTGGAAGTAAAGAAAGGAACAGAGTGCCGTGGAATAGGGGAAAAAAATAGCGGAAAAAAATAGCGGAAAAAAATAGCGGATCGGTAGATGAAGGCACGTGAATGGAAGATGAAGAGAACAGGTACGGAAGAACAGCTTAAGAGGGAGGCAGAAAGGTAGAGAGGAGGAAGAAAGAAACTTGCCGCGGACCGAATCGATTGGAAATAAGCCGATTGCTACCTGCACGGAGGTCCGCGTGCAAATCCCGCTTGTTCGTTCTGACACTCGAGACCCGTAAAAAAGAACGAAGAACAAGAAGAACCACCACTTTCTTTCGTCCCGTAGAAACGCCGCCGCCGTCGCTGGTACAACAGCCCGAACGCCACGTTACCATTATCCTTCGGTGAATCGACTTCGAGGAAATTTCATCCGGCGCAAGAAAGCGCGACGATATCATCGTCATCGAGCGAAGAAACTTGTATCTCTCGTGAATTCACACTCTGCATATTGTACAGGCGGTTGGCTAATAGACCGAGGAAACTGAATCGGATAGAATCGTTTGGCGATCTTTGCCTCGTGTTCTTCGATGGTTAAACTACGATGCTATTTCCTATATCTCGATTGTCGGTGTTAATAATACTACCATTCTAGCAGCACCGTAGTATGTATGATAATATTCTATTCGCGTGGGTTATTATTTTTACCGATACCCACGAACGACCACTTAACCAAACAGCTTAAAGAGAATAACAACGCCTTCGCATTCAGACAGTCGCGCGTTCGGTATCCATAGAAAATATTCTCGCTCTATTGTTTCGACGTGTACGGTCACTTAGGGAAGCTGGCGTCGCGTCGCTGCTGACTACATTCGCTGTGCTCGTTATATCGGTCAGCTTATATTTACAAGCGGTAAGTGGCGCGAGTCAGGGCAACCTGTATCCGTGTAGCCGGTGGAATTCAGTGGTAGTCGCGACTTGGACGACGGAGAGAAGGCAAAAAAGAAAGAATAGGAACGGTGTAACGAGATGGAACTTCGGACGTGTCCATTTAATACTAAATTTGTATCACCGTCGAGGGAGCCAGCATTATACACCTTCGTTCGGCTTGTTTCACGTTTCGAGGCGAGCCGGCTTCGAAACGAATGCGTCGAAACGCGCTGGCTTGTATTTCCATTATCCGCGAACAAGTTGCCTTCGGAAAGTTCGCGGGGCGACAGCGGAACGTATATACCCGCGTAGGTACGTGACAGAAAAAAGGAAAGTGCGGAGCGGTATAGAGGAAGAGAAGGAGAGGAGCCAGAAGAAGAAAGAGGCACGTTCCCTGAATTACAACGCCGACGAGAATTGACGTTAACGAGGATTTCCGTGCGACAAGTACGCACTTATTTCAATGCGCGCGTAAAGTCGATGCAAAGGGACATTTTCGGTACCGGAGAAGACTTTATACGAGACGCAGCTTCGGAACTCCCTTAACTCGTGAATTCGCCGGTTACATTGTTCCAACCGTAATATTCATCCGACGAACTCCAGCTAAGGAATTAAAGTTTCTTCGGAAAGAGACGTTAGTAATTTTATCCCCGTCCATTTCTTAAAATCGAAAGCGAAAATAACGATACGAATAAACATGGAATAAAGCGAACGAATGTTTCTAGTCAGCGCGCGATTTAATATCAAAATCACGCTACGCACGTAAATTCGCTTCGCATTCGTAAATAGATCAGAGTACACGACGAGAACAGATTTCCCGGGAAAAATCCGCAATAGCCGGATTCGTAGAAACGCTGGCGAGCGTAGAGCGCATACCGGACGCTCCTCTGTTTGCGTCGAAGATAAAACCGATTAACAAGGGCCGAACAATGTTGGCTGAGCGATACGTTGCGAGTACGTTGCTAATACGATAGTTGGAAAATGCAGGTGGCGTAAAAAGGCCATGTAAATGTCGTGGAATGTTTTGGCCGAGTTCGGTTGGTCGCGAATTCGTTATTCGTTGCGTGGCTGAGACGCGCTCGCGCCGATGCAACGCAAAATGATAGGGGCAGAGAATGCGTACGAATGCGAATCGGGGACACGAAGATAGGGGGACACGCGAGAAGAAGGAGATGGAGTGCGGTTTGAATTACGACAGCGACGAGAAGTGACGTTAACGAGTATTTCCGTGCGCTTACGCGGCGTTCGCCGATGCTTACGATACATACGTAAGAGGCTGGCGAACCTCCGAGGTTCACCACCATCGGAATAAAAGTAATACTGGCTCGTCGAAAAGGCTCTCGTTACGTTTCGTGTCGTACCTTGTTGCACCTGCGGAAATGCACCAATCAGACCAACGACGCCGGACAATGCACGGTCGTTATCCCGTCGCGGCGCCGCTACCGCCGTTGCCGCACCGCTTCCTTCAACGGAATAGAAACGACAGATTTTATCGTCTCTCTGTCACTTGCGATTTCCTGAAAGGCACTTTTTCTTCTTTTCTCCTCTTCTTCTTTCTCTCTCGGTTACTTTGTAGCCGGTTCGTAGCTGGTTCGTAGCTAGTTCGTAGCGTGCTGGCCTAGTGTACCGTCGCCGTTACGATCGTTCCCGGGATCCTATGGGAATTTTCTTTCGGTGCCCGTGAACGGTGAACCGGGTTCTAATATCGAGGATTTAATTCCACGAACGGGTCCCTTTTGCGTGGCGTCGATAATTGAATTAGTTTTAATCTTCTCGGTCGCGTTCCCCGCGTTTCTTTTTTTCTTTTTCCGTTCTTTTTCGTTTTTCAATTAAAACGAGCTATCGATTCGTCTCGGTGACGCGGAAACACTCTGACCGTGCGGGAAATGGTAGAATCATGGTAGTTCGGATCTTATCTATGGCACTTTCGAAAGCGTGTCTTTTAAGAGTCGTGAGAATCGTATTAAGCGTGAGAAGCTATTCTCGCGGATCGATGCTCGAAGGTATTTCGTGATTAGCAAATTGTGTTTCGCGATGGGACGAAAGACGCTGGCTCGTAACGATTTCTAATAAGAATTAATAGTCCGCTGTATGTCAGACATTCCGTGATTACGTGCTGTATGCTGAATCGGTGTTTATTACCGGCGTTGAATTCGAAATCAATCTTCATTAATGAGACTTATAATTAGGGACAAGATATACCTAACGATCTATGAAGCTGATACGGTATAGGGGCTAGAGGCTGGATGCTCGGATCATTATTCTCTGCTAAATTATTAATACCGTCACAAAAGAACTTTTCTTTTTCGTCGTGTAACAAACGAGAGGCGCACATGAACGAACAAGCATCGATTTCGGAATTTCGGATTTACGTCGACCGCGATTATCGCGCACAATGTTGGCGATTGTTATTATCAACTGACCGTTAAATATGCGACAAACACGTTACGGCATAATGATCACGCCGCGCGTATCATCGACTACATCTATATACGTTTATTTATTTAATACGCGGTATTATCGGCGAATAAAATTACAATTAAGACGATAGAACGCAATTACGGTTATGATTATGATCGGTGGCAATGCAATTACGTGGGTTTGAGTGCGATTCATTCGGCCGGAGCAGGCTCTGATTTAGAACTTAAGTTAATCACAAGGGGCTATTGGCAAGAAGCGTCGGAAGGTCGGAGCAACGAGTGCTTCGACGAATTATCAGAGGGTGACTCGAGAAAAACGCGTCTCTCCGTTCAGGCGTAGCAATTTTTTTACCCACTTAACTCGCACTCGATACTCTCCCGAGAGACCGTTAAGCTGTTTTACGAGAGTCCACGTAATTCCTTCATCGCCTTCCTCTTCTTCTTCCATCCAACGTCGACTGGCTTCGTAACCAGCGAGAGGCGAGCGGCCCGCTCTAATTGACCGCGACAAATAAATCATAATGAGGCGGCTTCTTTCTCATTACTAGCGAGCGTCACGCTTTTACGCAATCTTCATCACCATTCACCGGCTACACCATCGTCCCATTGCTTCGAAAATAAATTCTCTCGGCCTCGATATAATCTGTTTATGGGCCACCGGTAATTACGCTCTCTTTGTGTTAAATAATAACGATTATTCCGTTGTAATTCATAACGCCTCTAATTAGATACGACTTCCCTTCCGATCTAACCGATGTTAAGTCGTCGATTGTTCACCAACTCGCTGTATATCTGTTCCCGGCCACTTCCGATTTAATGTCTTTTCATTTATCCTGTAATTCCACCGCGTCTCAGTTTGATACTAGAACATTGGTCGTTGTTCGAGATCTCATACACCAGTTGTTCTATTTCGTAAGTTTCTCGATGTTTAAAGGGTTGTCAATGTCCTTCGCGTAGGAGCAGGACGCCCACGATCACTGGTGAACCGTGCTCGAGGCGAGCGAACTGTAAAGAGAAGTATTTAAGTCTTTGGCACGGTCGATTTCCTCTCTTGCCACAACGTACTCGATATCATTTTGTTTCTGCCAAAGCCCGTCCCTCTCCTCCCCCTTTCTTTATCTTAATCCCTGCGTCTGTCTCTGTTTCACTCCGAAGACTTCCCTTTCCCCTTAAATTTCTCAGCACCCTTCAGCTCGCCACTTCTGCGCGCAGCTCCCTAATAAAGATCCATTTCTCAACGTTACGACAGGCCGATAAGCAAGGCCACAATTTCAATTACGGCGTTAAGCCCCGGCGAGATCGCCGGACCGTAAAAACTGCGAGACTATAACCGAGATACTAAGCAAGTAAAAATCGACGATACGTCCCGCGGGCTTCCCTCCCTCCCCTCACTAGTCCCCACTGCTTTCTCTCTCTCTCTCTCCCCCTCTCTCTCTCTAACTCTATCTCTACTCACCTCCTCCCATCTTTGTTCCTTTCGTTCTTCGTCAGTTGTTTCATCCCTTTTTCACCTGGCTACGCAACGTTTAGCCGTGTCCTCGTCTTTCGACGATGTGTTCCTTCTCGTCGCGGCAGAGAGAGCGCAGAGAACCGAGGTTTGACTCGTTAATATATCAGATTATGCTGGAACAGCGAGTCTAATTTATACCACAGTAAACTGCAGGCTGCACCTCGGGCCTCTCCGCCGCCTGCCATTTTTAATACGTCCTTAAAGCGTCGCATCTCTTAAAAGATTTCTTAACCCCCTTCTTTCTTTCGTTCTTTCTGCCTCTTTCTCCCCCGCGCTCTCATCCCTCTATTTCACAATCCCACCTGTCTTTTTCCCTCGTTCTTCCGCTGTTTCTTCGCGTATCTTTCTTTTTCTTATTTCCCTTCGTCATATCCACGCTTCGCGATGCCTCCCTCCGTTCCGTGCAGTTGAAATCTACGTTTCTTCTGCCACCACCCTCTTTGCTTTAGCTCCCGAAGCCCGGGACTGCACCCCTGTCGACAAACGCGAGACAGACTGCGCTCGCTTTTTCCTCCTCCATCCGGGGGCGACATACGATTTGCGAGCGGTGCTGAAGAAGGGCGGGGAGAAACGGTGCACGAAAAGGATGACCAGGACCGAGACGGCAGAGAGAACGAAGAACGAAGAAACTTTTCCTTTATTGTTAGGCGTCGCTGTAGAATACACAAACGATAAGGGATTACGCTTTTTCCCCGATGCTTATTTATGGCTCGCGTCCTTCCTTCGTCGCCTTTTTTACCTCGTTTCTCTCCCTTCTGTTCCACGAACCTTTTTCTCGGCCCGGTCTGAAGCGGCTGGCTGCAAAGAAACAGCATCGTTGATAAGAAGTTTCGACGATAATGGCTGTACAAGTTGATCGCGAACAGATCTGCGGGAATGTTTGGCTATAAATCGCCGGCTAAGAAGATCGGGAGCGGAGAAATAGTTCCGCGGCCTCGTATCGCCAACGTTTAATTCGTAGTTTCTGTCTCGTTTTAAGTTCGTTTCGTTGTGTTCTATATTTCGCTTCTGTGTTAATACTTGGCGATCTGTAGCTCTCGTGGCGCACGTAGAATTTTTATTATGGCCGGACGTTGCCGCCGACCGTAAAGTTCTTCGAGCTAAAATCGTGGAAATGAAAATGTAGAAACGAAGGCACGGAAGTTGGTCCTGTGTTTTATCCTTTTTCTACGATTTCTCGGCGAACGTTCTGTCCCGAGCAAAAATTAAACGTTTCACGGGCAAATGCTTGCTTCTGATTTATAAACGCCTCCGTACTATACCCGACGTCAGATAGTCATTAGTCAGATGATCAAGCTGAAAGAACAAAAACCTATTTAATTTTCGTGCTTTAGACGAGATGAGCTATTAGCTGCTCCGGAATGGGATATCGTACGAAATTGAACCATGATCTCGCGCGGGAAATCGTATTGGTTAAATTACTAGTACGATAGTCACGCGTCGCGGTATGTGTACCGTTTACCGTCTCCAATTAACGCGATAATTGGATCGGATAATTACGAAGATTGAGAAACGAGATGTTAATCTTGAGAGATTGGATTTAATGAATTACGAGCAAGCGAAAACTAGATAAATCATCGTTTCAGGATAAAACACGCGGCAGATAGATGTATCTCGGAAATGCGCTAGTGCCTCGAATTCGTTAAATATTTGCGCGGCTATTCGAAACGTTGCTTTATCCAATTTCGCGTATGTAGCGGGAAAAACGAGTTACCGCGAGCGCGTTCTTTACGACACTGTTTTCCTCGTTGCGTTTCACCGTGATGTACGATTATTACCGGCTGAAATAGAAGACGAATTTACAACGACGCTGTGTTAATAGACATTTGAGAATAACCGCGGATGAAATATTAGCCAAATGTCGAAGAAGCAAGCTGGGGAGAGAAAAATGAGAAGGAAGCGTATCCAAGTTGAATCGGCCGCAGGAGGGCTGTAATTCATTTTTGATCTATCCAAGAGGTAGCGTTGCGTTTTAAAATCAGCTGCAATTAGAATACCAAAGTTACGACCGACGATTCTAATAACACCGAATTCGCCAACCACGAAATTTGGATTTTACGTTGAATCGTTTCGTGAATCGGCTCGCGTGTTACCTTCACGTTCGCGTTGCTACAAAGCAGGAGTCTTCTCGAGCGTTGTGTAATAATATATGCAAGCGAAATGCAGCGAGGATTTAAGAAAGACATCGATCGAAATATACGCGTTCCGAAACGAGAAAACGACGGAATTCGAGGGTGGGTAAAACAGACGTCGTAATCGTAGCCCGTTTTCAGCGGATTGATTTATGAACTGTGAAGAGGGAAACGATCGGGAATATTTTTTGAAACAATAACGCAGGTATAAATCTCTCAAGACGAAATCCAACGTCGATGGCTTTATGAACTGTAAAAAAAGCACGCGTAGGTTATACGATCGTATGAAGAAATAGTTGATTCATCTTGGAATCGTTTTGTTTCGGTTTATCTGTGATTCGAGAAAATCAGAAGGCAAATAGCCGCGGGCAATTGGTACTGATTGGCCATCGTATCGATATTATTCTTTAGAAAAAAAATCACCTCGCCGGATAATTCCGCGAAGAGCGATACGATTGGTCAACCTATGGGAGATATTATACCTCGGTCGGAAAAAGATTGCCATGGAGTTCTAATACGTGTAGGGGAATGGAAGGAAACAAGGAAAGAGGATCCGGAAAAATCTCGATTTTCAGTAAAACGAGCTTACTCGTTGATAGGATTGCGAATCGTTCCCCATCGATCAGAGTAGGATATCGAGAATCTTTTAGTCTCTTGTTACTAGCTACGCCAATTGGATCGCTAACCCCACCGTTGTTTCTTATTTTCATTCTGGTCTGTACGGCGATGATTTTACGTTCATTTTCGCCGAAACACGCCTCCGATGCGTTCGATACGCGAGCGTAGAAAGTAACGATTCCATTGTAGGAAACGTAATTACGACGGTAATGCGAGAGACGAGGCACGGATGGCGAGAGAAGGCAGCTGGAGCGACGCGAGGCTACGCGCATAAACGCAAAATAAGAACAGGTTTCTCGGCTGTGCGCGGAGCTCGAAAAATTCCTAAACTCCCTTTACCTTTCCCTCGCTACTGGCGGCAGCACACTGCACGGACCGAACATACTGATGAACCAGTTCAAGAAAAGAAGGCAACCGTGTGCGCGAAGGAACTTGTAGTAATTTCTTAACGGTTCGAGAAATTATGCGCCTTAATTATGCAAACGCGCGAAACGTGGCAACGGGAGAAGAAAGGATCGGCAACGCGAGGGAAAGCACCACGGAGAAAGAGAGAACCGGGTATCGCGTTTTAGAAACATCGAGGAATGGTTAATTGCCTGGCTCTCTCCGCTGGTGTTTGATTATAATTCTTTCGTAGGCGTCGAGAAAGGGTTGGCAGAGGGAAGAGAGGAAAAACGCGCGAAAGATTAAGAAAGGTGGCGAGACGAGTTAGCGAGAAGGACGACGTGGAAAGTTCTCGCCGGAGCAAAGGCGTTTCTAACGTTTACGAATAATTATTAGCAATAATTTTTCATTACCAAGACATCGCGAGATAATTATAGGGCGAGGTGGTTTTTGTGCGCGAGATGTACGTGCGTACGTACTTGTAATGAATAGTCGCTCGTTACTCGCTGCGCTCGCGGAGTTGCCCTGAAATTATAATCTCGGCAAACGTTTCGCGATGTTTCCCATGGAGCATCTTCACCGAGAGATTCTTCCCGTTGTTCGGTGATCTCCATTTTTCTGTCTATGCTCGAGAGATTCCGGAAGTTGGGCTTTTTCGGTGCATATTAAAGTTCGGCAGTTAAGGTTCATCGTTAATGCTATCCCCCATACCTCTCGCCTTTATTATACGCCATAAAACAGACGGAGGCCAGATCGAGGGTCGCTTCACGCAAAAGCTCGCTCGAACTCGACTTTTTTGGAAGACCGATTCTTTCATATCATAATAACACGGCTGCTGGTCCCGTGATTCGATCAGCTCAGAAAAGAGAATACATACTTTTTTCGTGGTACTCTTTGTGCGTCGGTTCGTTTCAAACGAAGAATTAACGTAACTCAAACGGTTGAACGCTGATTGGCGTGCAATACACGCGGAGAAATTAAATATCAATTTTCTAGCTACGATTCACGCTTCGGAGGAAGCACGATTCAATTTAAAAATATTGCGTAAATTAAAAATTTGCGTAGCCAGCTGTACGACAGCGTGACACGCCAGTGTAACGCTTTCCTACGTTCGTATTTCATTCGGACAAATACTCGCCGACGAGATCTCGAAAGAGCTGACCATCCTTCCGATCGTTCTCTTCGCAAAGACGGAAATCGTGAAGAAAAATGGGCAAAAAATCGAATCGATTTTCGTCAAAACAGTATCGTCGCGGGGTTGGGCATCGCGACGAATTGGTCTGCGTCGTGACAAATATAATACAACGCTCGTGAAGCTCGCGACATATTCACCGCGCCGGTTCATTACGGTGTTGGCGTTGGCGACAGAAATTTTTGCTGGTCCGCGATCCGCGTGCAACCACGTGCATCGTGTCGCGGTCCGGAAGCGGCGTGGTCGTAAATAACACTTTCACGAGCGTGTCACATAACGTCTTCTTGCTACACGGACTTCGTTTCAGCGTCGTTTTTGCGAGCGTACTCGAGAGCACCACGAAAGCCGCCCCCGCGGCCAGGCGCCTGGCGCCGGTTTCTCCTTACCAGTTAATAAACTAACGCGCCAAGAGAGAAAGAGAAAAGCGGTCCCCTTGGTCTGAATGGAAAACTTGTATTAAAGTGCGCGTCTCAGGGTCGGACCTCGACGAACTTTCAAGCCTGGCCTGAACTTGGCTTCTCACTTTATGAAATACAACCCAATGTCCGCAGTGCCTCTTTGCTCGTAGAACTCGACTGCCTTGAGAGGGTAGGGGGGGCCGAGAGAAGGCCACGGAGATGGAACGTTGCCGATGGGATTGGAGAGAAAGAGACAGGGCGGAGAGAGAGGAAAACACGGGTCGAAATAGATAGAGGAGGCAAGTGCTTGCCGCACCCGTAGCTCTGAAATCATTTCGTGCTCAGACTTCGAGTAAACTATCTATCTTCGAGTAGTAAATCGACAAACCCTCCAGAATTCACCTCTCCTTCGACGTACGTCTTCCAATGCGCTCTCTTTTTACTTCTCTCGCTCTGTTCCCTTTTCAACATTTTCCTCCTTTCTCCTTCACCCCTTCGTCCGACTCTCTGTTCGCCCCGCTTCGTCGAAACGCTCGGTTTCTACACGGTCCGACTGTCGCGAGAAGGAAACTGTACGGACACACGTTGCAGCTACGTCGGAATTTTTCAAAAGAGACCTCGCCGATACGCGCAAGTGGAAAACTCGAGAAATCGACGAGCCGTCATGACCAAATAAAACTCGAGGGATTTTTCGGCGATCGCATAATAATTTCCGTGGATTCTTCTCGCGAGCTTCTCCATTGTTTCTCCTTCTTTTTCTCCAGGCTCGATCGATCTCCTTTTCCTAAAGAATCGCACGATATTACGCGCTCGATCCCCTCAACGAAATTTACCGCTAAACTTCTTATTCCTGTGGACGAGGCGCGCGACGCGCAACCCGAGATACGGACGAGGTCTTTTCTTCAACGAGCGAACCGTAGCCAACTTTCATCGAACGAGTTCGTTCGAACGACTCGTCGATCTGCGAAATCTCGGCTAGCTTTTTGCCGTGGATCCCGCCCCGTCGCGAAAGTTATTACCTTTTCGGATGTTAGATGGACGACGATAAGTTATCGTCGCGGTATAGCCACCTATCGGGCACTGTCACTGGCCCGTAGCAGTAGGATATTGTTTTTAGGCTGCGGTTTTGCCCGGTATAACCTCCTGGGAAATTGGACCTGGAGCGGGCACGCTGGCAGCGTGCTCGCCGCTCATTTATTACCGTTGCTTTACCTCTGGGTGGCCAAATTTACCAAACGCTGCGGTCCGAGCTCCGAATGCCTGCCGTACAACGCGCCGGTTCAACGACGTCATTCGGCGTTACACGGTTCAAAACCGAGCGACGAATTGGCACGTCGCCCGCGGACCCCGTCTATTAGTCAAAAAACATTTCAAAAATTCTACGCTGTTCGCGCCATGGACTCCCTTTGACCCACCTACGTACGCTTTTCAACTCCGGGGAACTACTGCAAGTTTGATGGAGTTCGATCAAATTTGATCAAATATCGGTGTATTATTGATATCCAGGCGACCGATATCGTTATAATTGAATAAAATAGGCGAATCGAAACGCGAACTACGTACGTGCGTCCGATGGAACGGCATAGTTGGAAAAAAGAATAAAAATTTCTATAGATGGGCGTAGTGGGAACCGGTTGAACACTTCGTTTCAATTTATCAGCGTTATACGTATACTCGTATATCCGATTCGATGGAACTTGATCGCGCGATCTATTAGTCAGTTTTGAGAGATAAAAAAACGTTCGAAAAACACCGTTACTTCTCCACAGAATTTAGATAATTGAGTAACGTGGAGCAATATCGAGCACACAGCGTGGCATCGCTATCATCGTATCAAATTGGCTACTCTCGTGTTCTTGCGGCGAGCATAACCGAAAACTAAATTTCTCAAACGATTACCGCTAACCCGTCCGTGAATAGAGTCAATCTAGTGGAGCTCGAACGAGGTTTCGTTTCCGGCGAGACCAGTCGCCTCGTACATCCTTTCGACGATTCGCAGAACCTTTCTAATCATCGAAACGCGAACATCATCCGGAAATTAGCGGCGGTAGCATTGACGAGGATCGCAGACGTTCGAAATACTTGGAGCATGAATCGAAGACTAATTTAAAAGCGAGATTCGTAGATTTGAAATGTTCTACAAGCGGAACCGGTAACTATAGTACAGGACCTATAGTATAGGTCATGCAACCTGATTCTATGTGACGGCAGAAATATCAATCCGTTTGGCTATACTTTTTTACGTATTGCGCATTTTTATACGGCTATTGTATGGTTTCGCTTCGCACTGTCTCTTGCTTGTCGTCCGAAAATGAAATAAAAAAAAAAAAAGAAAAAAAGAGAGGTAGAGAAGGGTGGGAGATGAAAAAAGCAGAGAAAAAACGATGAAAGGTGGCGGTAGTTCTCGTGTACTAGCGGCACTTTCGCTCTCGAATTCCCATCCATTTCGTCAGCGAATCGACTGCAGATCCGGTCAAACTCTCTGGTCCAAGCGTTTTCGAGTGTCGGGCCCTGATCGTACTCGCGTGTATAGGTGCGGTCGCACACCAAACAATCCTGCACGCGGCGCACCGTGTGCAGGACTGTGTGCCACGCCGTGTTTTCGATGCTTGTTTTTGCAAATTCCGCATTCCACCGATACCGAATCCGATCAAACGCGCGTGACAAAACGCCGGGGATATGGAGGAAAAAGCGCTCGGCTGGATCTTGTCGACGATCAGACGCGGTGACAAATAATCGGTCGACAGCGACGATAATCGCCGGGCCCGGTGTATAAGCCGTAATAGCAGGCGCACTCGGCCGAGAAGAGAGGGCCTCTGTAATTTGCGCTGTAATTAGCTACACGATTCTGGGAATTAATTGAACCGAGTGTTGTCACGGGAAGTATTTATATTAATAGCATGTTCCGCTGTAATAACGACGCCCGGCGACGAAAACTATCTCTATCGATCTGACGATTACACCTACCTGTTTATTTATCGAACAAATAATTAAAACGCTTCAGCGTGCCAAAGCTCTGCACATACACGTAGGAAAAATGAAAAGTTGCCGAACGAGAGTACGGTTGTTCCCTGGAGCATGCTCGGTTCTCGTCGATAATTCAATTCGGTAATAAATAACCGGTCCACGAGCGATGATAATCAATGACCGATATAGAGCAACGTCGGCGCACCGGAACGAGGAGAACCTCTGTAATTTGTGTAGTAATTAGTCCATTCTAGATATTAATTGTATCGAGTATTGTCACGCGAAGAATTTATAGTGACCACCGATTATGTCCTATTCGCGTGATAATAACGATAACCGTTGGTGCAAAGCGAGCCGACACATTCTAATCAAAAATATTTCAAAATCGAACGCCAACCTAGTAGTCTGGTTAAATTATTCGATTCAGGTGGACAAATATCAATTCGAGAGATAAGAACTCATCGAGGAAGAAGAAAGGTATATGAATTCGATGGATTCATATTGAATCTCGATACGCGATTGATCTATCTTGTTTGGGAATGTCTGGCGAAGCGCATTCTATCACGATCTAGAGCTGTTTTAGAGAAGCCGCGGTACGCGTCGGAAGGTAAACGTGCTTCTCGTCGCGAAGAATTCGCTTTTACGAGATTCCGTTGGAAAGTCCTGAAATCGCACGAAATGAACGGCGAGCGGCAGTTGGCTGCTGCCGGAATCTTGTAGATGCATATCAATGCAGGTTGGAATTTTCATTACGGATCGAGTGATCGGCCGCGATCATTGCCGGATCCTCGTTCCACGAGAAACAGGAAACGAGCTGGATTTCCGTGGCCAATCCCTTTTCCATGTCCAAACCCGCGCCCCCTCTCCACCCGCTGTGTTGGGATTACGCGCGAATAAAAATAGATCAAAAATCATGGGTACACGTAATGACTGCGGCACTGTAATTGGTACGAAATTATAATAATTCCGACGAAATTAGCAACAAGTGCCGTATTAAGCTTTGCTACATATTTATCTCTCAAGATAGGAAAATTTCGGCTGGTAATACCTGAAATTATTCGGACGATCGCGTCTGTAAATTTCGGGACAGACCGTGCTGTTTGTTGGGATTACAAATGTACCGCGTTACGATCATCCTCCGGCTCGCCTACTCGCGAAAAACGCGAAATTCGAAAACTGTTCCACGTTTCTTTCTTTCTTTTCTCTCTCTCTCTCTCTCTCCCTCTCATATTTTTCGTTTCTATTCGCGTCGAGTGCAAAAGCACGCGGAAAAATTTTGAACGTGGAAAATCTTTTTTTAAATGTTCTCTTTTCCTGGAAACGAATTAGCTTGATTGGAGAGATTAATTCTACTTGCAGCCGCGTCTGCCCGGGTAAAGGTTTCGTCGGTTTCCTTTCCTTTTCAGTTTTCTCTTTACCGGACTGAATTTTAAAACGATGCACGCGAGCTTATATTACGCGGGCAGATTCGAGTGACAGGTTCCGCTGCTACAATTTTTAAGCCAGAAAACTGTTCGCTGCAGTCATTCGGTAGAATAAAATATACGTTTCTATAGATCGACCATAAGTCTGAATCTAAATCTAAATCCGACTATAGATCGGACAGTAGTTTATAATCGCGCTTGACAATCGACTATGTCGAAGCGTTGTTTAAATCGACACTGTAGATTACGCTCTATCAGAATAATTTAAATGTCGAATAAACTGAAAGTCATCGACGATAACGAAGGCCGATCTTGAAATTGATCTTCATTTCGTCGCGTATCTCTGACATACGTGTATAGTTGTCCCTGCAAACACGTTGCAATGCTTTTAATGCAAAAACCGTGGCAAAATATTGAAAGAAAATATTTGCCTTGCGACCTATCGCGTCCAGTCCAACGGGTCAAGAGATTCCTTTCGCAAGCGATAGAGCCATTGTCCGACGAACGATAGCAAGCTACTCGTTTCTATCGTATTTGCGTCTAACCAGTGGCGTCAGCAAATCGTCAGGCCCCTCTATCCCCTGATCCGCTATTATCGCGTCGCTGATAGTCGAATAAGCAATCCTCGGACGGAATTTCTAACAGGCGGACGAATATCTGGCCAAGATCGGGAGTGGTTTGAAACCGTGTCCGAAAGTTTGACCAAGTTCTTGGCGAACGACCGGTTGCTTTAACCTCTCTCCATTCCCTCGTATTCCTTAGAACGTTTCGCAAGTCTTCGGTCGAACGCAATTTACGAGAGGACGCTTTACCACTTGGTCGCGATCGAACGCGGCGATATTACGAGAGTTTACAGACAGCGAACCGTTTCATCGAATATTAAATCTAGACAGAAAAAGCTGCCGACAGCGTGAATAGCTCAATTGGTTAGAGCGGTCGTTCGGTAAACGAAGAATCCGGTTTCTACTTGCGGTCTACCGATCAGGACTATCCTGTTGCTCCCTTCAATTTTTCAGAAGTGAGATTGCCTGTTATATCGTTTCGTTCCGCTCTCCTGTTACATCGGACTCGGGGTCCAACGTATAGACAAGATTGATTACATTTGTCAGATTGTCTGAGTTACTAGACAAAACAAGATTTGACGAGTCAATTGGTTAACGTGCCAATGGATTCGTACTAAGTCCACGAGAAATTTCGTACAAAATTTTCAGTTCGTACGGTTCGTACGTTACCTATTTGGTTGTTAGAAAAGAGACAAGAAAGAAACGAGAGACAGAAGACCAAAAAAGATCGTAGTAATTGGAACCACGATCGAAGCGGCAATTTTCACGATGACGAAATCCGAACGTAGATGCCAGAATAGGTCCAGAAGCGGTTAGAGAGGCAAACGTACCTGTCCCTTTTGACAGGTTACGATATCGCTGACGACAGAGTAATGGGCAACGTATTGGATATGGGATCGCGTCGAGGTCGTAGAAACAACTCGGTATGTCCGTTCAGAAAGGGCGATATCTCGTTTCCTATGGTACGCCGAGCGTACACCGGGTTTAACGAACGAAAGCGACGCATCTATACGCGGGATCGAGCGATCCTGCTGGTCTCACTGGCACGGTGGTAACAGATCTTGCATGGTACTTTTGCAGATGACGCGATAATACTCTCGAAGTCATCAATACTTTTCAGTGCGACGATTTGTATGAAATATCGACGATTCGTATTCGTGTCGCGATGCATCACGGCCATACCGTATGTAGAGTAGGTACGTATTCGTCCGAGTACGTAAAGGAACTGTACGGATGGCTAAAAGGATGTACGGACGACGACTAATGGAATGCAGCCGAAGAAAAAGGAATAGAGGGCCGCGAGTTAACGACATCGTAATGAAAAAGATCGATTAGAGAGGAGACAGAGTCTGGTGCATCGGGCTATGCAGCGGTATTCCGCTGCAGGGGCATTTCGAATTCATTTCTGGCTCGGCTGGTGGACCACAGGCAGAGCCAAGCTGTTGACGATTCGCTTGGTCATAGAGAAATAACTAAATACACGATGATTGGTTTATATGGAGCTATGAGCTGTCGATTAGCAGGATTATTTAATCTCTGTGGATACATCGATGCGTTATGATTATTCGGTGTATTAATGCATCGATGTGGCAATATAGAAAGAGACGCAGATATGCACGAGGCAGCATAGAGAAGGATAAAGTTAGACGGCGATTTCAAACCACCGAGTGCTATTTTGCATCTTTGAAAATCAGTTATCTGGTCTAGCACGAGTGATTAACTTCAGGTTTAACGAATGGTCGAATTATTTTCCGAATTCGATAGTCGCGACCGCGGTAATGAACCGATCGTACCTAATGTACCGGTGATTAAATTTAAACGCTTAGTACCGATTGTTTACCGGCCTTCTGCAAATCCCGCAACTCTATCAAAGATATCGAATTAACGGTTTACAAATTGTCCTTTATACCGCGATTACGATGTAATCTCTACAATTACCGATCGGCGGTATTAATTTTATCTTACAACGATCCACAAATAATTCTCTCGAAGGTGTTTACGTTTTGCGGCTCGCAAAAATTATCCTGCACAATCTCGAAGAAGTAATTACAATTCCATTATGTACCAACAGGTAGCAACTAGCGAGTCGATTTCAGAAACGGGTGTATCGTAAAATCGATGCGTGTTGCACAACAATTTCGCGTACGCGTGCAGCCTCTCTCTCTCTCTCTCTCTCTCTCTCTCTCTCTCTCTCTCTCTCCTCTCTTTCCCTTCGCTCTCCTCAAGTGCATTAAATCGCCGAGTTACGAAACATCGGTATCGCCTCGCGGAGCCGCGTTTAATGAAGAAATTACCTCCGTATATAAATTAACCGCTCGCCGATTCCTCGGGAACGGTGGTCGGCACACACGAGACGATCGCTCGACGATTCCGTAAAAATGGAAACTATCGGCGCCGTATCGTTTCGCGGTTACGCACGATAACTTCATATCGACGCAATATTGCCGCAGTTACAACGATACGATAGGGGTCCCTGATCGTACTCGGAACTCGAGGTGGCTATGCAAATTAACATAAGTTCTATCGAACGAGATTGCCTCGAGTTAAAGAGGGGCGTGCAAAGAGAGAGTGAGAGTGAGTGAGTGGGAGAGAAAGAAAGACTAATGGAGGGGAGCTAAAAGGAGAGGGAGAGAAAGGGAACGCGCTGGAGAAGAGGTAAGAAAAGGAACCAGTCGGAACGACAGAGTCGAGTAGAGTAAAAGAAGAACCACGTAAAATCCGTTCTCGGTCGATTAACAAATGCGTTTCCCTTTTTTTTCCATTGAGCACGCGATATTTATGCTCGTGCAAAATAAGATATTAATAACGAGCGGTAGATTGAGCGTGGCGATACACGAGACCGGTACACGCATCGGCTAACGCAGAATATTTGGTCTCGCTCGCGTTCCATCTTCCATTTTCTTTCCGCGATTTTTCATTTCGCGATCTTACATGGCTTCTTATTTTTCCTCTTCTTCGAGAGTCGCAGACAGAGAAACTCGAATTACGCCGCAACTCTGGCGCACAGGCCGGTATTCTCACTTTTTCTTCGATCGAAAGTGGATTTAACGCGAGATATTTAATGGCAAAGAGATACCCGGCTCTCTCCCCTTGTTTGCGTTTCTCCTGTTTCGTTTGCGCGGTTTTTATCGTTCCCGATATCTACCGCGTCGCCTCCTTCCTCTTTTTTCCCTCCTCTTCTTTCGTTATGAATTTCTATACGATCCCGAGAGTCTGAATTATAATTGGCCTCCCGGTTCATTCACGATACAGACGCGAGAATATCTCCGCGATGCGGAGGAACGGCAGCGACAGGCCAAAAAGTGGAATTTTATGGTCACCCTCGAGGGATTCGGTCGCAAATTACTTTTTCGCGTATCCACCGGTCGATCTTCCTCCGAAGGAAGAGCCCCGTCCCCGTTTCTCTGCCTTCCGACGCGTTATTTCAACGAGAGAACTTCGCCAATAACTCATCCTCCTTCTATACATACGTCGCGTCCACGCATTAGACCGCTATCTGACAACCAGCCAATCGTCCGTGAGAGGAAATGTCGTGTACGCGGTTTTGCGAGTGAAATAGGGTCCGTCATTTTTCAGTCTTCTTATATTCACGAACGTGGAAAACGAAGCTTGTCCCATCCATAGCTCTGTGCGGCAAAAAAGGAAAAAAAATCGACCGAGTGTAAATTGCATCGAACGATCCGCACGAACGATGGACCGTCGTTTGTTAGGAGATATCCATCGACGATATCACAGAGGAAAGCGTATCGTAAACGATCGTGGGGAATAATTGCGACGCGGTCAATAAAACGAGTTTCATCGTTAAAGAAAAAAAAAAAAAAAAGAAAAAAGAACGAATTAAATCGACGATTGCTAAGCGCGAAAAGCTGTCTCGAAAGTTTATGGAAAGCTTTATCTTGCGCGATAAGTCGGCACAATTGGATTGCTTGATTATGACCGGAAAGAAAATGTACCTTTCATTGTTCGTGGGCAGACCGGCGTCTCCGGGAAACACGATCCGATCGTTAGACCGTCGGTTTTATTATTGCATCGTTATAAGCTGACAATGGCTACAGTTTCGAGACGAGGGAGACCGTCGCCATACCGTCGAAAAACTTCTTTAACTAGCTGCCGCTGTGACAGCCGCGCAACAGAGCCGCCTGCTTGTCCATTCCTCCGTTCCTCCGAGTCTCGCGTTTTCAATCTCTCTTCTTACCTTCTTGTTCAATTCTGACTTGTCTACTAACAACCCCCAATGCCACGAAAAGTTTTCACGGAAGAACGACGACGAAACTATTGTTTCTCTCTGTAGCTTATCGATCAATCGTTAACCTTTTGCCATAGCTTGTAAAGTTCGATCTTTTCGTCCAAACACGATCGTGTATTTTGACCATATTTTTAACGAACGTGTCTCTTTAGTCAAATCGATTATATCGACGTTTCATTTCGTTCTAGCGTTCTAGCGATACGGATTTTTCTCGTAATAACAACGCGATAAGCGGGCAATTCGATGATTCCGCGAGAGAAATGGCAAACGATATTCGTCGAACGATGCATCCCAAACGACGAAATAAATCGCGCGTCAAATTTTATGTCACTCGTCGATCATTGTAAATAGTGTTCAATTCTTTGTTCTATCGAAATCAGGAACATAGATAGCGATTTTCCAACGAGAGACTCTGGTATCTTGAAATTCTTAACAAAATCTTCAGACGAGCGACGAGAGGATTTGCCACCTCGTTCGCGAGCAGGGACGATTAAAGTCGACGCGGAAAACCCTTTTATACTCGTTCGTTTGTTCCGTTCCTCCATTCGAACGGATTAAAGACAAGACAAACAAGCGTTTCTTCGGTGTTTCTACGAATCAGCTTTCGTAGACGAGGAACCCCGGCAGGGGAAGGTGATTTCAGCGTAGCGACGATCGAAACAGACAGCAGGAACGTTGAAAGACGAGAACGAAGACGACGACGACGACGACGACGACGACGACGACGAAGAACGAGAACCATCCGAGTTAACTCGTATATGTAGCGTATAAAATACAACAAACATTTCCTTGCTTCCGCGTTTCTTCAAATTAGCGATGATTCGGTAAAACGAGTATAGAGGCGTAGATAAATTGGAAGTTTCACAGGGTAATTCAGTCTCGTGACGCTGAAAAGCTCGCGTTCGGCGAAATGTTTATTTTCGGTGCATGAGCAACTTGCCACGATTAGATGCTTACCCAAGCGTCGGTAGTTTCACGATTGAAATACCGTTTTGCAAAATTTACCTGTCCTTTCAGTTAGTAGCCCGGACTTTATCGAGTTTCGTTCGTTACGTTTGATTCTTTCGGTCGTCCGAAGCAAAACGACGCAGAAAGAATTTGCAAGAATTGAAGAAGAAAGAGACCGATACCCGAGTATGTAGAATCGATATTTCCGTCGAACAGACAAGAAAGTTGCACGTTCGTCTTTCGACCAGGATGATTGAAGTTGGGAATAAACGACGAAGGAGAAAGTTTCTCTTTACGACCCCTATTCCGCCTCTATCCCATATCTTTTTGTAGGCGCGATGGAACAAAGCTGGCGAGTCCCGAGCGTACTTTTGCACCGGAGAAAAATACCGTCCAGCAATTTTCATACTTTTCACCGACGTTTTAGAGATATTCGGGGGCTTTTTTCCTATGCGCGGAGAACATTCTCACTGCGACGCAATGGTTAACACATCACCCGGAGCTCCAATCTCGCGCATCTTTCCTACATCTCTCGCCTAATGTCGGTGAAAATCGCGGAGAAAAAATTTTTATCGGCGCGGAAGCGCGTCGCTGCGCGAACTATCGTTTCTCACTGTCCGGCGTTCTCGTTCTCTTCTCGATTTTCCCAGTCCTGTTGGGTGAAGAGACACACGTACGTCGTATACTGTATACAATAATACGCGAATCCATCGACAACGATGAAACTGACGGAAAATAAAATACAGTTGGGTGTAGAATTTTGTGGCGCGAGATATACTTTTCGAAGGAGAGGGATGAAATGCACTTTTGCTCTTACGCTCGGAGTCCTCTTTTCTATCCTTTCTTTCCCCGATACACGTTCTCTGTATCTCTCCGGTTGAAAAGTGCATCGACGCGACGGAGAGAGGAGAAGGTGCGCTTTGAGGAGCGGAACGGGCGAAATGATTTTCCCGAAAATAAACGGGAAAGAAGAGGATCGTGTATCTGAAAAATGTTACATATTACCGTGGGAACCTGTCGAAAGTTGAAATATTCAAAACGCACCGTGGCTCGTAAAGGATTCGGTTATCGATCTAAAAATTACAAGTAAAAACCATCTTCTTTCCACTCGACTGTTTTCATTCCGATGAAAAATATGTACTGCGAGCGTGCGGCTGCGGCTGTCTATAAAATTAACGATCGACCCGATATCATCGAGACAGATCGTTTCGTAATAACCGCAAAAGAAGAAGCGCGAGACACGGTCGAAGGGAAGTCGGTAGCCGCGTTACGATTGCCAACGATTTGCAGCCGGCTAACGGTTCGAGAGGATTCGCGTCGGCCGCCGCCGAAGAAATAAATACACCGACAGTTCACGAAACGCGCAGGTGAAACACGGCTCACGGGCTCTCGATTCTGCTTCGTTCTCTTTCTCTCGTGTGTATGCGTGCTGTTCGTGTCTGGCTCGGGCCAAGCTCTTCGGGGCGCAATATGAAAGCGGCCCGCGGAGCCAGACTGCACCGTGAGAGAAGGATATATAAAGAGGAACGCGGTCGAAGAAAAGGAGAGCAAGAGAGATACGGAGCACGAGAGATATACGGCCTCATAATTCGCTTCTAAACATCGCTAATTGCAGCGCTGACCCTCTAAATCTTTCGGGATGCTATCTGCCCGCTCGAAAATACTCTCCACTCTCGGCTATCCTCGACTACCTTCTGCGTTACCTTCTAACCACCTTTGTTCCGGAGAGACGAGGTGGCGCGAGGTACCTCGCTTACACGCTCTCTATTAACCCCGCCACGACATATGATTCGCATTTCCTTAGTTGCCAACCCAATAAAATACGTACTTTCATGAACTTTGCCAAATGGATGATAAATTGGTTTCTAAACAGATATTCCTCTCGTCCAGCAAATGCTCGACGAGTATACGCGACGTATTACGAATCTTTCCGTATCTTCGTAAGTCTTTATGTATTTTATATACATTTTATTCGTTTGGCAAGTGAAGAACGCGGATTAGTCGGTATTGACAAAATCCACGCTCACTTAGTTGCCAGCTTGAGAGGCCGCACCGACTTAGTTGCCACCCCATATGACCCGCATTTTCTTAGATGCCAGCTCATACGACCCGCATTTTCTTGCCGCTTTTCGGCTTTTCGGATGCAACCTCGAACCGAGGAACGAAATGAGAAAATAAAGAAGGGATATAGAAGAGAATCACCATTGAGAAAAGCGGTTACACCTTAACCTGGATGATCCGCGATGGACGCGAGTGCATCACGTGCAATTCTTATCGGCCGAATATAGTGCGCTCTCGCACGATAAACTTGCTCACCGAACGGGGCAAATTGGATGAAGATTGAAAATTGAGTCACGGAACAGTAGCTATAAAAAGGAAGAAGCAAGAGAGCCAGCGGAACTGGTGTAATTATTTTGAATCGCGCTATTAATCCTTGGCAGTACACGTGGAAAATGCGTATTTAAGGGGTGGGTAATTCGAGAAAAAAAACGAGCTTCCTTTCGTTAAAGGCCTCACTGGGCCCATTTAAGTAATGAAAAAGCGCTTGAGCGCAACATGCAAGTTATCGAGATAGTATTGAAATTATCTCTGATCTTTGCCAAGGGAAACTAATTCCAATAACTATGTAAGAGTCGATTCGTTTTAAGAAAAGAATAAATGCATAAACTTGACGAAGCCGTCAGAGCCACGCGATGAAACTCGAAAGAAGAAAGCAAGTGATCTCCGTCACTCTGTCGATTCTAGTACACTTCCCTGAAACTTTTCTTGAGAATCAGGAAGGGGACAAGGTTGATTGAAACAGGGTAAGAGGCATCTCGTTTAGTAATCTTGTCTTTTGTCGCCGGTGGTCGGTGAACGGTCTTTCTTCTCTCGTTGCTCTCAGTAACTTAACCTCCAAAGGCAAACACGCGGTCGCGAGCCAAGCAGTTGCATCGTCAATGAATCTCCGCAGTTACTTTCCTGTCGGTTTCTCCGATTTCACGTCGAGAAAACTGTTTCTTTTTTTTCTTTTCCTTTGGTAAGTTTAAGATCAAACGTTCAACAACATTTTCCTATTCTAATTACGCAACGTCGTAGAATGAAAATTGATCGTGATTTTCTTTATCGCGCAGTTTCGTCAATCTGAATTAGACGGAATCGGTTTAATACGGACGGTTTATCAGCGGCTTCGATGAACGAAACGAAACGCTCAATGAAGAGAAACGATCGCGCAAATGTTATTTTGGCACGGTTCCGGCACGAATTTTTGACGAAGTTACGTGGCGAAACGGGGCTAGATTCGGTATACGTTGCCGCAACAAAATCCGGCCGGTTATAAATCTTTATTAATATCGCGGAGGCAACGGACGGCCTCTCCTCCGATTACACAACCTGCCTCTAAATTCCTCGCTTTCCTACCGCTCTGAAGAAGCCGCTGAAAAGCCCGTGGAAAGCCGAAGCGGGGCACAAGGTGGAGGGTTGCTACGTCAGGCTAGCGCTTTTCAATTTACTTTACGAGACGGAGGGTCCCTGTTTCGCGGAACGAAAGGGATTTCTTTGTTTTATCGAGTCGTAGTGAAATGCGAGCCGGCGAATTTCTCTAATACAATGCTTCCACGAGCCACCAGTTACTTGCTGCTCTATCTTTCTCACGGTTACGCTTGCTTCTTTTCCCGCCAAGGGGGAAAGTACTGAAAAGCATGCGTTCTCGGATCGACGTATCCTCTTCTCATCGTTCCACTTCACGTCGGTGTAAATAATCGTTTCCTGCTTCCAGACTCCTTTGCAAACAGAAGCTAAACACTCCTGGCTCTCCCCGTCAAATATTTTAATTAAGTCACGTCCCGGGAAACAAATGTTTTGCCATGCTCAGCTGTCTGGAGCTCTCGTTCCAAGTATCGACAGGGAGCTTCTACAGGAATTATGGTATTCCAAGATACAATTTATTGCCAAATCAATATTATTTCTCTGATACGTTTTCACTTTCGATGCGCTACCTCCAAAATATTTCGCACTGAAATTTTCTTTATCGACGAAGGACGCTACGTTCTTACTTCTGTACAATGACCAAATTTTGTAGGTTTTCGTGGCAAATCGAGAAGTTTTAGCCGCTTACTGGGAAAAGAAGTAACCGAACGTTTGACGAAAGTTATTTCGGTTTCGATCCGCTCGTAGTCAGAGCACCGACTCCGAAAACGAATGTCTTTGTCCTATAAAAATACGTTCGCGAACAGATCCAGCTCGTTGCTCGTTTGCATTCCATCCTCGTCGATTCGTCCGCACGTCGATCGGTTATTTTCTCATACGATCGATTCCCGTACGATAAACTGTAAACACTAGACCGTCGAACCTCTCGTTTATCTTGTTCCCCGTATTTACTCGCGGCTCATTTCTCGAAGGCTACCCATAAGGAGGCGAGCCTTTAAGATGAAAGAACGTTCGGGTCCTGCAGAAGCCGTGCCCGAGGACGAGCCCTAGGACGAGCCGGCCGGATCGTGTTTGTCCAACTTATTTTGGTTAAGTCACGTCTTCAAAACAAACTCTGTGACACAGTGTATAGTGTATATAGGACTGAAGCGGACGATAAGTCCAGTTTCGTGACGAATACCATTCCCCCGGTGGAAAACCCGAAGCAAGAGAAGAAGCACCCACTTGTGCACTCTCGTTTTCGCCCCGTATGTTTCCTTTTACCGCTCTTCGTCAACGTTCTGGAATGCGAGCACAGACCTCCCGGAAGGCAGCCCACCGCGAACTGCGATCGTTTTGCGTGGAAATACCGCGAGTTTAGTCCGACAACGGTAAAATCGAGACCGCGCAAAATCGTTCGTGGTCGGTTCAAAGCTTTCGTGATGCGTACGGAAGCGGACAAAAAGGTATTGTGAAATAAAGCTAGGATTTTCTACAATTACGATCAAAATGTGCTTCTTCAAAATTAATAAGACACTTCTGTGTGTGACCACTGTGTTCAATTAAAATGCAACTTATACGTGTCGCGTAAGTCAGTCAACAACGTAACAGTCAAACCGGGACTTTAAGGGCTAAGAACGAAGAATTACAAAAACGATATGCGATGGTTATGCGATTAATTAATTGCCGATAACCGAAAAGTTTAGCTACTCATAATCCTGGTTTATCCTTAAATTATTACGAAAGTTCGACTACATCTTTTTCACACAACGATAACGATAAGGAATCGCGATAAAAATAGCGAAAATCCTGTTTATCGTTGGTAGCGCTTAGAGTTCCATTAGGATGACAGCCAGTCTCTTGATTTGCATCTAACGAGGCTGCAAGTCGCGAAGTATAATCTCTTGCAAGTTAAACAATAGGTTCGAGCGATTTGCGTGGCAAAGGGCGGGAAAAATGATTCACACTCGACGTTACTGGGAGCCGGAGGTTCAACATTTATCACTTGGTCGCATAGAGGAAGCAGGTTGCTCTTTTAAAAGAATTGCTGCGGGTCAACGAGCTGTCGCTAAGGAGATGCGCCACCTCGACTTAATTTAAATAACCTTCATTAATCAAATTATTCCACCGCCACAGAGTGGTATAATATTTTCCATGACAAGCTTCCCTTCCCACGCTGAACGACCATAGCGTCACCCTGTTCGTAGAACCATCCCCTTCGACGCGAACTTCCGGCGATTTCGAGTATCACGAGGTTCGCGGATTGGCCCCCGACTGAAATAACACTCGTTAACGCGAGGGGAATGCGAACGCGCAATTACGATCGTCGCGTATAGCCTCTTTGAATCGGTTCCGCGAGGGAATAGCAAAGCAAACACACTAATTGCTCGATGAATGAACGCCGGAAGAAGCGTGTAGGAATACGCGCGTATTACTCGAACGCTGCGGCTTCGATCGTGCCATGTTCTCGATGAAGTAAAATTCATTATCCTTAAGAACTCGATTCACTTTGAAAAGAGACGAGATCAACGATTTCCGCTCGACTGTGGGGGAAACTGTATACGGTCGAGGTTATCGCGAATCGTCGTAAATTAATCGTCAGACTGCAGATACTTTCAGAAGTAATAGTCGGTGTGCCGCGACGAAACAAGATATCGCTGCGACAGTGTATAACGAATACGAGAGCTGCGGAGCCGAAGGCTTCTTAGGCGCGTGCACGCACGCTACATACGTGGAACTGGTCGGTAAAGGGAGTGAGTGGCACAGCTTAGCCAGCTGGAAATATCACTGCACGATTAGGGGTGCGTCGCGTTTCATGGCGAGTTGGACGACGTCGCTTTTAACTCGTCGTCACGGCACGGTATGGCAATGGGAAACGTTATTTCTCATGTTTTCGCGATACGTTAACAGAAAACACGAGAGTTTCTAGTATGTACATATTATCGCGGGGTGGTTTGCCCCGGCGGCCGCGCCGGGAATGGGGTTTGAGTCTGGAATCTAATTGTTCGGATACACGCATTTCACCGAGCGCCACCGACACACTCGCAACGCCGCGAACACCTCGCTGTTTCGCTTTTCACCTCGCGGCACACATGCACGGACCGCTTGTACGCGCCGAATTTTAAGCCCTCTACATACCGGAGCTTTCCGGCTCTAGTTTAATGAATTATTAATCGATCGTTAAGCGATTAAATTTCTGGTTGTAGCGTGGAAGTTGGGGCCACTCGAAGGCACGCGATACGCAAACTTGAAAAAGGAAAGGAAAGAAACGCGAAGACGTTATCTCGCTTCCGCAAGCGTATCGGTATCGTTGTTTAATTGTTGAAAAATCCGTAGAGTAAAAGGAAAGACTAGCGCGGTAAAACGATTAGATCTACTGGAGCGATCGAACGATACGATACTCGTAAATGGAACGCGTGTACGAGATTCGTGTTTCGCATAATACTTTATTAATAAACCGTTTGGTTGAGCGACACCGCGACGATTACGTCACGAAAGCAGAACGATACCCTTCTGCGATTCAGCTAATTAGCTACTCATGCAAAACGGCGAATTACGATAACGGCCGGGGGTATAAAGTTTCGATTGTGTTCAAGGCGAAAGTTAATCCTCGGCTCGGCGTGTTCGGTGTGTAAGAACCTTTACAATACACGAGCTGCTGCGAGCGGCGCGTAGGTAGCTGTACGTATGTAGGTGTACGGGCACATACACCGGGGACACACGCTCATTATTCTGTACACGGGGTTTCGATCAAGCGCCACGAGCCACCGGGATTGTTTTAATGAAACCATTTCCTCCTCCCTTGTTCCTGTTCCCTCGCTTCTAGCCGCCATCTTCCACGCTTTTCTACGTTGCACCCGTTACTCTCCTTTTCCTTCCACTCTGTCCCGCTTTCTTCCGCCTGCCTCCGCGAGCTGGTACATCGATGATGCAAAGGGAAAAAGAACAGCCGATTGATGGAGCAGATAATGGAGCTGCCAAGACGCGGAGACCGTCACGTCCGCAGGAAACGGCGCTTGACGTCGATCCACGGCATCCTCGATTGAAACTCGTTCGATAAAAAGCACCAACACTTTATTACGCTTCTAACTAATTCCGGTACGGGGTTGAATATCGTGACGCGACGTCGCCACCGTTCAACCGTATTCCTCGATTAATGGTCAGAAAATTGCTATCGTTGCCAAAGTCGAGCGAGCAAGGATTACACCGTATTTAATAGGAAGCGTCATCGAGTCGGTGGACGATAAAATAACGCGAATGTTACATACGCGGACGCATACGTGTACGTCAATGCGCAGCAAACAGTCACAGAGAGATATAGAAAGCTGTAAAGCAAGCTTACGCGACATATAGACGTTCTCGTAAAGTTTTTGTTGTTTCCAGCTCGCGACACTATTTCCCATAAATTAAGAAACATCCTGCGCGCAGTTTGGCCGATTTCCGCGCGTTCGTCATCGCGATGTTGCCGCGAGTCAGCAGCGACGAAAATCCGCGCGCATTTCCGCACGGTGCTTCTCGCGTTCGCCGAGCACAGCGGACGGCCGACACCGGCGAAGATTCTTTTTTGTTCGAAGCTGTCACTTAATTTCCTGAATAATAAAAGTAACGGACACTGGCGAGGTGGTACGCCTGCTTGAAAAACAACGCATATATTAAAAAGATATATCGCCGCAGTGTCATATGAAAAGAATCGTCGGTAATTTTGACCGTTTTATTCCGGCCGAAACTCGCGGGTGGCGAGCACACCGCGCGCGCACCGTTGAGCTGTACAAGGTGATATTCCGTGAAAAATATTCCGCGGCTTCAAACAGTAGCAGGGAACGGCGTAAAAGCTGACAGAGTCCGCGGCTCGTCGCGGGAGATGCGTTCTTATTTCATAACGCCAGAGAACACCTCGCCGGAGCGTAACCTGGGAAAAGGGAACGACACTTTCATATCTTTCTGCCCATTAATATCGCGTTACGACAAGAAGAACCGAAATCTAGGACACGACGTCGGCCAGCCACGAAGGGTAATGCGCTCGAACGCGAAATATTAATGGGAACTCGACTTCTTCCTGTCGCGGTCTCGATTGTCTTCTCGGAATTGTACCTTTTGTCGTCCCGATACGATTACGCGCTCGATTCTCCGAATCGACGATCGTATCTTATATCTTACGATATATCTTATAATAATTTAGCCACGATGCGATCAAAGAGCTAACGAGGACGTTATACGAGAGTCGAAGACTCTCGTGACGTTCTCCATCGGATTCTGATTGTCTCGTTATAATTACAGGTCTGAAAGGCGGAATATCGTCGCGATTATCCTCGAGACGGGCCGTGACCTCGTTCGTTTGTACTGTTCCACAGACGTCGCGTTCCTGTCTACCGACTAAAATGACCGAGAATCGGAGAGACAGGCCTCCACAAAGAGAGAGAGAAAGAGAGAGAGAGAGAGAGAAAGCAGAAAGAGAGACCAGCTAGTCGAGTCTTATTTGCACAGCATGTATATTTAATTTAGCTTGCATATACATGTCCCCGACTGGCGACGGTTTTTTCCTCGCTAGGTTGGAGCGCACAGCGACGTGCACCGCGCGGAGCACCAACCATCCACGACGCGCTAAACTTTTAGGGATTGCGCGGTCGCGCGTTCGTCGGAATATATTTGCATGCTCCAGTTTTTCCGCGTTTTTATTTACCCTGCAGTCGGAAATTTGTGGTTTCCCGAGTGGCGCGACCCTCTTCTTCCGTCGTTTTCGTCGCGTAATTCGCAGGATATTCGCGAGCGCCTGTGCCTCTCTCCTTCTCTCTCTTTCTCTCTCTCTCTCTCAAAGATTCGCGGAACATGGTCGTGGTGGAGTTCTTTCGTTGCCAACAAAGGCGATCAAAAATTCTCGCGTCACGACCGGTATCGCGTTTATCTCCTAATTAATCGGTCGGAACAAGCGACGATCAAAGAAAATTCGTCTAGTAATGGAAGCTCGAACCTGTTACCCTCTCGTATAGCAACCGCTTGGACAAAAACGATGCCGACTGATGAACAAGGGTTACGAAGTATGAAGTTGGGTCGATGTGCGCGCTCATAATCTCTGATAAAGTCGATAGAACGGCTGGATTTACATGGAGAAGCAAGAAAAGTGACGGAGGGTGGGGACGCGACGTCGCGCGATATTTATGGTCAGCGAGAGCGGTGCTGCTGAATTAACGACCGGTCGATACTTCATCAACGTTAATGTATTAATTGCGCGTTTAATTGCCACACGCTTTGATCGAGCGCTCGTTTCTGTCCATACGAAGCAAATCGAGCAGAAATCGCTCGTTTACGGGTAGAAAGGAACAACGTGGAGGTATTTATGCCGGGACTTTTTTGGTCGTGCCGTGTGGCGCAGCGTGATGCAACCGGCGCGTTCCGCGTTCGTTGCTGCTTTTGTCGAGCTCCGGTCGTGAGACTTGCCCTCGAGTGCCGCCACGTATTCAGCGATTTTAGGAATTGGAACGGACCAGGATGGAAGTTGGCGAGTGGAAACGTCCAACGACTACGGCGAACGATCTTTTTATCACAGTTTTTTCCTCGAACGCGCGATACATGGCTCTGTTTCGTACATGGATATCTTATCTTTTCTATCGAATAACTACTTCGTTGGAAGGAATTCTGGGAAACGTTGAGTATCCCCGCATCGCCTAACATTCTGCGTACACACCGTGTTAACCAATAGTGAAAATTCAACATCTGCGGTATAAAAGATATGCCGTCGCCGATGTTGCGTATATACCACTCTTCTAAATAGACAGATACGCGCTCGTACAGATCCATTTTATTATCTAATCGCGCAACAAATTCCATGGTATTGGCAGCATTCCGTTTGTATCACCTTCGACTACGGATTTCGCAACTACTGGCAATTTCGCTTCCTGGAATTACCCCGTACGCCGCGTTTATGTAAACGTATGCCACGAACTCCGCGGCAGTAAAGCGATAATCACCCAACAACAGTCTTAAACGCCGCGTATGCTTCGCCAAGGTGCCAGAGGTCTTCCATTCGCGCTACTACGTATTCGATTGGACGAGCCGTTTACTCGATTCCCGGTGTTGATCACACGTCACGCTCTGCCGACACGAAAATTTTTCCCGTTGAAAATTTTCATCGCGGAAATTCCCGACGAAAAAGCTTCCGCGTTCCTTGGATCGACCCGCGTACACGATTCGATCGTGCTATAGTCGGCGTGTATTCGGTTAATGAAAACATTGTCCACGCCGGAATAAAGCTGGACGGTGAACGAGAATGAACAGCCAGCTTGTAACACACGATCTCGAGCGCGTGACACACGGATGCGCGTCCACTCCGCTCGAACACGCGGCCACTTGCTCCGCGACGACGCCTATTCTCCCTATCGTCGTCGATCGCGGTGCCAGTCTGGTGGACGCGCATGGTAACACGCCAGCCAAAATTCGAACACGGCCGGATGTGCGAGAGCTCGTCAAGCCCCGATGCTCGAACGCGTTGTTCGCCGCGCGAAGCGTCGCGCTGCCGACCGTGTTAACGCGCCGGCTGATTTCCAGCGAAAATAGAGTGGCAGTATCGCGCGGAGTAACGCGACGGGCGCGGCCGCCACTAAATCATCCATACAATAGGGCGAAAAGATTAAAGCCGTAACGAGCAGGGTGAAATCAGGGATCGCGATAATCCGGACGAATTCGACGAGGCACGATCCGTTAATAAATAAATGGACGTTGACGGGACGCACAGACGGGGCGAGGGCGAGGGCGAGGGTGAGGGCGAGGGTCGCGTCGATTCGTTTTCGCGATCGTTTACACCTGTCCTTCGTAGCAACGCCTCTGACGTCTCGTGATGCTGTGTTCCCGATCGCTAGCTGCCGGCTAAATTTTCAATAGAGAGGGATCGGAGGGGAGAAACCAACGTGGAATTCGATCGACAACATTTGAGAGGAAAATCGGACGGATTCGTTGAAGCGGCGGACTGATTGCGAGTGGATGTTGGCGGTATCTCGCGTTTATTATATCCGGTCTGGCATCTGGGAAAATATAATACACGGACTTCGAGCTGATCTATAATTAGATGATCAATGGATTTTACATTTTTGCGATTCACGTTCCGCGCAAATAATACAGTTGGGATACGCGCAGAAACTGTTGATATTTTATACGTGTAGGGACAGTGTAGAGCGAAGAGACTTGTTCGTAACATTTTTCTCGGCGAAAGTTACTTTCCGTATCCTTGTTGCATTAATAAATTAAAAAACAATTCTTTGAGACACGTATAATCAAGTAAGAATGGAGAAAAAATATTCTCGACAAATCGCTTTTGAATTCAAATCGAAGAAGAAGCCAATTTGCCTGATGTTGCTGAAATTATCTCGTGTTACCTTCTCCGTGAGTATCGATCGATAGTCCGCAAATCAGAGTCGTAAGAGTTACACTGTAGTGACATATGATAGTGATTTGTCACGAGGACAAATTACTTAATAAAAATACTGCAATTTAGAAATTACGCAAAGTCGTACAACAATTTCATTGGAAAGGCGTCTATTATACCTATGTACCAGCGACGTTCCAAAAGGTCGGCACGACTCGGCCTATACCACTCTCGCTTATACCACTAACTTTTCACATCGTGAAATATCCGTGTTTATGGAATATGCATTTCATACGTGATTTCACTTCCGCGCCAACTTTTTCCTATTATAATTCGAACGAGAAATGTTGGCTCTAACTAAAAGAGCATGTATAATACATCCGTAGAGTTATAGCGTCCTATACTCTTGTTACGCACCTATTTTGGTAGGTTGAAGTTTGCAACGGCTGCGCCAGCCTTTTTCGAAGAAAAAGTATGGAATATTCCTTCCCGTACTGAATCAATAAACACCCATTTCCGTATTAGGAAGAATTTATTTTACTACGTGAAATCAGTCAACGGAAAAAGCCACAGATACCGCTAAGAATACACCGCAACGTCATCGAGAAGATAGTCGGTTGTCAGAGAACGTGGATATCACCGACAATACACAGACTTATCGCTAAACAAACGATAAAAATATGTTAAAAATATTCTTTCTATTCGCATTTCCATTATACAGTGACGCAACTTGGCAACGAATCGTCGTTACGTATCGAAAGTTATGACTTTTACGGGACTAATTTATCCGAAGAACGTCTCGAGAGAGGATCGAACAACCGTGATTTCAAGTACCGACAAATATTCCGTATTTACCGCAGACTTATATCGTCGATCAACTTGCACCGTGAACTTTGTTTTGCGTTATCTATGGGATACCATCGTATCGATAATTCGAATCGAGTTATCGCATGTTATTAACCCACGATCAGGTCAATCGTAGTTTCTCTGATTCTCGTCGTATGCGATGATACTAATTCCCGTTAATTACTCGAATGGAAGAGCGTAAAAAATGAGAGAGAGAGAGAGAGAGAGAGAAGAGAAGCGTATCGTGTGTTTGATGTGGCGGCATGGCATTTAGGTACACGAGATCGACAAGGCGGGATTAACGGCACGCTCGTTGACCAATCGGCCACGTCGCGATATATTCTCCAGCACGAATTATTGCCGAGGCCGAGTTAAAGCTGAAACCAGTCGTATCGTACCAGGTAACATCGTTGACCCGCGATTAGTAACGCCGGGCAAGAACGTACGGCCGATTCTAATCAGTCGTCACGCCTGTGCGTACGTAACGACGTCGTTATCGGCGTCTCCGTACGATTTCACGTCGTATCGCGTCTCTGTTGACCCTCTATCTCTTTGCGTTTCGCTCTCTATACCCTGCTTTCTCTGATCAACCAGACAATCTCTCGTAGCCTCTCTGTTATGCTTTTGACAATGATTACGGTCGTTTGTCGAGGCAAAGATCGCTTCGTCACGGTGGAGCTTCCCTCGCAAACGACCGTATGTACGACGATGCACACCTCGTGTTTCGCTTGGTCCACGCTCGATCAGGTCGTCGATGAAACGATGCTGGTTTTTTAACAAGTTCACTAACGTCGTGAATAACGATCGAACCAAGGTTTTGTTCCAAGGTTGAACTAGGTTTTTGCCATCAGATCGTAGTGATAGCCGCTCGAATTGGAACTCTACATGTATTTAATTCCATCCCTACTCTGCTTCACGCGATTTCCGGATTACCAAAGTAGAACAAAATCTTTGTTCTCCACATGTAGATTTAAATTACCTCGTGCTACTTGGTTGCTACTTACCTAGCGTGACTGTTGAACATGCTCGGGACACGACCGACTAATTCCTTTCGACATTTGTTTCTCTTATCGATCGCCCAGTCGCCCCGTGAGCGTGCACGGGCAGATTATTGCGCGAAGCTCGACCGCAGCTGTCGGCTTTTCGAAAATTTTCGAAAGATCACGACCGACCGAATAGGGTGAAACCCCGGGTTCGTCCATTGAAAGTGCGCGCATGCTACGTAACCGCGATGGCGCGTGATCCGGCGACGTAAAATTTCTCCTAGGATTCGACGTAAATTTCCGGGGTGTTTCGCGTGTTTTCACGGGTATAGAGACCGCAGGCAACACCTCGCTGATCGTCTTCGCCGGGTCGCGTAAGTACGCGGGGAAAACTCGGTGCAGCAGCGACGCGATGGTAAGAGCAAAGAGACATGAATATGTATGTCGCGCCCGCCAGGCTAGGCCGCTAAGATACGACCGCTATCGCGTTTATTCATGCGACTTTTAATATTTAACCCGTAAGGTTATCTATCCCCGACGACGCGCAACCACCTATTTTTTTTCTGATACGCGCTCGGTATTGTCTCGATGGCGCTTCGGAAGTTGCAAGATGGTTGAACGTTGAAAACTAGGGGAGAAACTGTGCGAACCGGAAATCGGTGACTCGACGATAGCCACTGGGTCAACGATAATTTTACCATTATAGAAACGAGGTCGGCTATGATCTTCTCGTGCATGTGTGTGCGTTTATACAGTAGGGAAGAGAAACGGAAAATCGTTTGAAGTTGTCTGAACAACTTCTATCTCTCGAACCTCTAACAACCTCTATCAAGCGTGATATGTAGTTGCATCGGTGACATAAGTGTAAAAGGAGGAGGAAGATTGGCGAGAGTCGAGGCGATCAGGAAATGCAGCCGGTTGTCTGTTTGCCGGTGTGGAAACTAGATGAGCACCGATAGGATCGAATGTATAGGCGAAGCTTTAATAACGGGTTCCCGCGAGGCGAACACCAAAAAGAATCGACCGGCGAACCGTCGAGAACCGAGGACACGTTCCGATTATACACGGAGATACCCTTTGCACGGCTTGCTAACTGTCGCATGCAGGATTAAATCGATAAGATCCCCGAGACGATTAGTTAATTAGACGTGCATCGAGAAAGATAGGTCCGGCCTAACTGTTCCTGATCCTGTTCCAAGCTTCTTCGTATTAATTACATCGAGTCCACCCTGTTTCTTTCGACCATTTTTCCAAGTTCTCGTGAACAGGTCGATTACGAGAAACAGGACGATTCGTACGAGTTAGTTCGTCGTAGTCGTGTTTCCACGCGAAGTTACATGGTTCGATCCGGCCGCGGCCCATTGATCCGAACCGCGTACTACGCTTCGTCCAACTGCCAGCCCCGAATCCGATTCGAACCGGATCGCGGTTAACTGTTCGCGGAGTCTCTCGATCGCCTACGTTCCCGCTATTCCATAATTTTAATCCTGGCTTTGTACCACCCTGGTTCGTCCTTTTTCCGGCCGCGTATTTTTCAACACCGTTACCACCTAGCACGTATGTACACGTGCATTCATATGGACGGGTGTGGCACGCCTTCGTTCAAACAAGTCTACCGGATTTTTCATTCATCGAACGTCAAATAAACCCCGGTAATATAACCCGGAAGTGCGCACAGTTATTTGTGAACGTTTGTTATCTTTCGTCGAAATCGGATATTTTTCGCTCGTTCGCGAGGTTCCGTTGCCACTGTGCTCTCCCGTCCATTTTTACGCATAAATTCCGGTTCGGGTAAACACGCAACGAGCGATATATCGGTGAGCTGCCCTAAAATATAATAAAATTCTCCCGTTGCCGCGCTATTGAAACGCTAGTTTCGCGGAGAGGTAAGCTCAATCAATCGTATTAATTACTCGCCGCTCATATCCTCCCCTTTTTTTTCCGTCAATCTAGATCAGCGTAGCTCGCAAACACCGGGTTACGTAAACAAGCCTCGCCTGGTTACAGGAGAGAGACGGGAAAAGCGGAACGCGAGAGACAGGCTGAAAAGGGGGCGAGGAGGCGCGTTATCAGTTAACGAGCCGTTCCGGCGTTACGTTCGTGGATGCGCCGGTGCATTTTTAAAAGAGGGCGATATTTTATTTTTGTTGCGAACCCTGGGACTTTTCTAAAGGATCCTCGGGCAAAGTCCTCGTGCTGCACCCTCGTAATAACTTGCGTGGTCTCTACGGCGAGAAAAACACCGCTCTCGTACATGTTCTGTGTGTCCAACGTTATCGCCGGCCTCGATTCGAGCCGAGGACTCCGGAAAAAGCAGCAGGAATTCAACGATGTAAAACATCCACGCTACGTATCATTTCCCTTTCAAACTGTTAATGAGCACAGGATGCTTGCCATCGTTGGACGGCACCCGTGCTGTCAGGTATTTCTCAGTTTTACCGACCGAAAGAGTCTCCAATTAGAAAACGACGCGCACTCGTCGAATAAGTTACGCCAGTCACTTTTAATTGAGTGTTGAATTCAACGGTGTATCGACGCGGTTCATTCGTGGCAGAGAGATTACAGGGACTCGGTAAATACCTGCTTCTTTACCTTGGAACGTTTCTAGATTCCATTATCTTCTCTTTCTTTTCTTTTTCCTTTTTCTTCGTTTTCCAATCAAGAAACATTCGAGCAAATATTCGAGATAAACTCGCGAGTTTAGAACGACAAGATCGAAAGGTCCGACGGATTTTAACCCGGTTTTCGCTCGTTTCCCGGCTGCAACCTGGCAAAGTGACAAGATAACGCGTTGTCAAGGCGAAACGAAATAATAACGCGTACCGAGCACGAAAAAGGGCTGCCGGTTGCTGCTACCGCGTAATCTAAGGGAAAAAGGTTATGAGCGTTTCCCTGCATCGCAACCGTTATCGCTGACAAGCTTTTCACCGAGCTTTACGCTCGTTCCGTGACACTTTCCAAGGAACACGAAACCGTGTCTCTGGCTGGTGTACACGGAACACGACCCGGCGTGTCCCGGTTCGCGTTTTAAGCCCGTCACACCGATATTAATTACAGCATGTCGAAAAGCGTGTACCAGATAACCCGATTCGGAGGTTCTTTCTTTTTTCTACGCTGTAACGCTGCCGGTTATATAATCGAATCGCGCGGATAGGGGCGGTTTTCTTCGGCTCTTCGTGCCGCCGACTTTTATAAATTTCATTCAACCGCCAACCTATCCGGCATCGTTGTTTCGAAATTTATTTTCCCGCTCGCACGATTCTCGCCTTCGTGCAATATCGTTCCGCCGAAGAATCATCTTTTCAACGGCGTTGCGGCTGCTTTCTTTTCCGACAGGGCAATTGATACTTCCGGTAGCAAGAAGCTCGCCCCCTGAAAATACTTCCCGCGCGTGATTTTATCAACATAGAACGAAATTGACCGAATTTCGCGTGCGCCACGTCCATTCTTCCAAAGAAATGTTTTACGTTACAACGAACGTAAAATTCATAAATCGGCACAGCTTTCACTTAGACAAGCCTTTTACATTTACATATAATACCGTTTCATTTGTACACGTAAGAAATGATTAATAATTGTTGGAGGGAATAGCAGGTCGACGACGTGTAATTTATGATTGTAGCTGGAAAGCAAGAGGAAGGAATTCTTCGAAAAGTTCATTTTATAATTGAATCGAGATCGTTGCGTGAGCTAAGGTTATAAAGATACCGTCCACCGATTATTTGATCATTTGAACGGCAACGAGCGAAATATCGTCGTTCCTGACAAACCAACTCGTCGCTTTGCGTTCTCAAGATCGTCGATGGAACTTTATCCACGTTTGTCCGCTATCGTTTCTAAAAGTGCCTTTTCTTGTCCTGCGGTTCGAGATTTAACACCGTCGTTTAACGTTAGCCATTTCCTCCTATAATTGCGCACTTAAGTTAACTATCGTTTTTTAACACAGGCAAACAGAGTGCTTCTCTTAAGCTATAAATATCTTTACGAATATATCTTTGCAATTATCCATCGAAAGGACCAGAGATACTTGCGATCGAACTAAATTAAACGATATTAAAAATTCATAAATTATAAAAGAGTCGGCAAATTAGAAAAATCGTTGCCAAACCAACGGACGGAGAATCAATCGCGCGACAATTTTATTCAAGATTCCTCTGATTAATAGCAGGAACAAATTGGCAAACAGCATCTCGATGTACCAGCTCCTTTAGTTTTTCCTTTTGTCCTAAATCGTCGACGGGTCGTTCCAGCGTGGTAACCGCATCGTTTACCCCGGCCATTGGCTGCTGGTGCAGGCGTCGCGTCGCGTTCGTTGTCTCCTTTACCCCCGAAAGTTCAAAGAAAACGCCGTAAATAGTGGATTGCGGGAACCATAACAAACTCGAATGGTACATTTCGCATTTATCAAAGAGCCCTTGTTCCCCGCCTCGCATTACCGTGCTTAGAGGCACCCGAGACGCTTCTTGTAATCCGTCCTATCCACCCCCGATGCCGGGCTCCCGTTTCCCACCCCCTGTTCGTTCTCTTATCTATCTGTGCTACAGCCCCGCTAACCGCTCTTCGAGGATAATGCCAGGAGAGGACTTCAAACGGAATACCGTATCTTCTTGCCGGTATAAATAACAATCCGTGGGGCTATATTGATTTTGGAAAGACGACGTGGAATAGGAAGCACGGCGCGTGTATCGTTTCTCTAAAAAGAAAAAAAGAGAAAAAGGAAAAACCTTCCTTCGACGAGCCATCTATACAAACCGGAAAGGCACAGCTTCTTTTATACGTCGCGGATCGGCATCGCGCATTCGGCTATGATCGACGACAGAATTTCGTCGGTGGCGCGGAATTGTGATTGAAATCGTTGGACCGTTTCGACGGAGCGTTCGTGAATTACAAGTCTCGCTCTCTTTTCCTTGAGGTTTCTTGCCGAAGATGAAGAGGATGATATTGTACGTTGGGAAAATGAGAATGTATAACGGCGTCGGTGAACTGGATTAATATTCCAATTAACTTTTCGATATTAGTTCTTCCCGAAGAAAATGATAATTCTGCGACTAGTAATAATCTGACTACGTCTTACCTCTTGTCATAACTCGGATAAAATACTCAGCTGAATTTTCAAATATTTTCTATAATATATTTAGAAAAGATTTGTGCGAGTGTTCAAATGTTCGCGTGAATTTGCTGTACGTATTTGTAGCCTAAATCTGTTCTCGTATAAACATTGACACCGCACACGATATTTGGGTTTGTCGTCAATCTGAATCATCCCCCAAGAACGAAGAATCGAGTAGATGAACGTTAGTTGGAGTCGTTTGTGGGAGGCAGTCCATAGAATCGAGCTCCTATTCGCAGCGGTTGATCGACGAAGAGAGGTCTCGGGAAGGTCGGGCAGCGTCGCGCAAGGGGTCTCTTGTCGGAGGCCTCGATGTGAACTCCGCCACCTGTTTCGCTGAATATTTCCACCGAAGCGTGCGTCCGTCGACACGATATCGCCTAGTCCGCGCAAAACTCTGAATCATCGCGGGCCGGCCATTTTTCAAAGTTGCCCGAGCAGACCGAACGCGCTGCATTAATAACCAGCGGGTGAGACGGCCGCTGGCCGGCTTCGTGGCGTGCTACGAGCGACGATAACAATGAGAACAAAGAGGCCGAAGGGTGGATTTCAATCTGTAAGTTGCCGACCGGGCTACCGGGGCTCTCTTGTTCCTCCTTCGTAATATTTTCTGGTCATTAGGGATCACGATACGCTCGGAAACTTTGAGATCCGCGTGTCTGCCTCGATTTCGATTATCCCTTCAACCTCGTGTCTCGAGTCTTTGGTAACTGTCACGTGATAACGTCGCGTTGATAATCGCTCGATTTCGTGTCCGACGTAGTTTGCGTAATAAGCATATTTTTCAGTTTAGAATATTCAGTCTGACGATGATCCTTTTGTTTGCTGCTCGTTATTAAGAGTTCTCGAGAATCGCTCGACCTTATACGCCATATATTTTAATAGATATTCTAATGTGAGCTGCGGGTAATAAAAACGAGTTTAGTATTCAAGTGTAACAGGAAAAAAATTAATTCTAAGATCAAAGATTAGCCGATGGTAATTCATAAAACCTGAAACACGCAAAACCGCTTATGCATTGCGAACGATTATTTCTTCGTCGTGTAATTAAAGGCGATGGACCTTCGATGGAACAAACAACAGTTATGAAAAAAACGTCCGAGAAAAGAACGGCAGGCTTGCCCGCTGCACGATTCTCAGTCTCCTTTCATCGGAAACTGGTCGAGCTAATCACAGACCTTTCCACCCGACCACGACACAAGAACGCAACATTCTGCATCGATACAACCGGGACAAGGACGATAAAAGGTTCGTCCTTCGACGTGTGTTTCGGACTTGCAGACACCTGTGAATCGTTGCTAAGCCGCGGTGTTTGAGGATCAAGCGCGCGCGACTCGCTCGTGACTCGCTCGTGAGAAGCGATTAGGCCGTGGAGAAAAAGATGATCAGGTACGGGGATAATGAGTGGTCGGCGAGGAGAATAGCAAAGGCAGCGCAGCGTAGTGGAGCATATGACCGTGCCATAATTTTCGGCATGAATTAAAATTCTTCGGCGGCACCTGGTAATGGAAGCTCCTATACTATCGTTCCACGCCTCGAAAGGAGGGCAGAAACTTTAGATAAAAGATATTGCATCGAGAAACGCGATATATCTCGCTCGTGCACCCGTCGATACACAGTCCGATATTTGCGAAATTTTCACAAAAAGTTCCTCTTCTATTTCCGTTTTTTCGCGAGCAAACGAACGAGTAAATTTCTACGAACCACTTAGAGCAGACAAAATGTTATTTATCGCGAAGACGGGAGAGTAACGAAATAGAGCACGACTAAAGAAAAGCGCGCTTCATTACGCTAAAGTATTTCCGGAACGTGTGTTTACCGGACTCGTTTTGTGCATTTCTTGTTTCGGGTTGTCGTCGCGATGCTCGCAAACCCACGAAAAGGGTGCCCGCGATACACGCCGACGCTCATTGCGCTTAGAAGGAATTAAAATTTTAGCATTGGCGATAATAGCTCGTCCACTTTGTTCCTAAATACGAGCCAAATAACGAGTACTAGGAAATAGTAGATACGAACGAATATAGTATGTGCATTTTAATAACCATTCGTCTATTCTTTCTGCAAAGTCTTTTTGCGACTAAAGCTTTACGTTAAGTTGAGCGATGTTGAGTAAGTCGATGATTAATGAAATACCGTTGATGTTTATTCATGGCGTAAAAATTCTAAGGGCTCCGTAAAAACTGCAGAAGCGTACGATAACACGAGGACAATTTATTTTACTGTACACAAAGGGCGGTGTTCGCGAGACAACCGCTCGAAATCTCGAAATAAACGGAGAAACGTGCCACGGAATTCTATCGATGCACTCGACTGTCTCGATAATTTACATGCCGACGATGGCGTTCGATAATAAGCGTCGAGCATATTTATAGAAGGGACTCTCGAATCTAATTCCCACGATTTCCACCGGCACGTCCGTACCTTTTTCGTCCACGTTCCGTGTCGTTAAATGGTCAATAGTCTTGATTCGCAATCGATCAACCGAGCCAAAGAATAATCAAACCCGCGCAACTTTAGAATCGAAAGAGCATTCGTCTCGTGGAGTTTCGCGTATCGTCTAATCGGTGGTTCGATTACGGGAAACATTAACCAAGACATGTAAACGTCAACGGGTTCCTGAAAAATGCAAACTCGACGACTTCATGTAAGTCGAACCGTGATTCTCGTGGAAGTACGACGAATCGGTAGTTAAAGCGAACCGGTGGCCTCTTATTATTCGTTACACGCTCCGTATGTGCTGTATGATTTAAACATATTCTCGGTTCTTGATTGCGATTCAGACACTTCTCGCGATTATAGCTCGCGTCTACGCACAGGGCGCCGCTCATTAATTTGAGAACGTTTCGGAAGAGAACGGCATAAACGCTAATTGAGAGTAATTTACGTTGTAAGTTTGTAAATTAGATTACCGGATAATTATGTTACGGATAATTCGGCTAATATCCACGCCTCGCGGTACCTCGTCGATGATACTGTCGGTTGATATATTAGCTCGTGCTCCTTTACAGATGGAAAGAAAAATTATACCTTTGCCTTCTTTGTAATACGTAAAATTGCTTAGTGGTGTTTCAAGCGATCCTCTTTCATCAAGTTTTATCTCTTTCGTAATAACGTTATTCGTAATCGTTCGTTAAATTACGAGCTCCATCGGTACCAAAAATACGTACAAGATTGTATCAAGCTATACGCATAAATATTTCACGATTTTCTTCGATACCTCAATATTTTAAATTTACATTTCAAACTTTCTCTTCTCTTCGCGATGGATATTTCGCATCTATGTGTACCTCGTCCATGATCTTTTACTAATCTTGTATCTGCTTCAGCAAGTATCCGTTGGTTTGACTTTGCGCATCCGCTTCCTTTTTCATCTTTCTTCGCTCATCGAGCGACCGTACGAGATCGTTCGAAGGTTGACGGAAAAGTAAAGGATCGCGAGCGTAAACAGGAGCCGTTTTGACGGATCGACTTTATGAATATTAATAGCGGATGCCTTGCATGCGCATATTGTGATAATTATGCATCCTGTAGGCAACACAGAGTAAAAATGTTGTATAGAATAGAAGGCTCTTTTCCGGCCGACGATAACGAAAGTATGTTGTAAGGAGATAAGGATGAAAGGAATCGATAATAAATCCAGCGGCACGACGCGTTTATGGCCGTTCGATAACTTCCTCCGCTTCCTTTTTACTAGGCAAAATTCTTTGTTCTCTCCCGCAACCCCGTTTTGCTCGGTGAATCCGAGTGGAACGAAGAAAGGGAAGGGCATCCAAATCGAGCGCTTTGAGAATTTCATAGCATTTTATCTCGATACCTGTTCCGTTTTCCGCGAGAGAGTGCCGACCTCGTTCCGATGAACTTCTGCTCGTCTTGCTCCGCTCGAGTTTTACCTTTGCAATAGAAGGCAGGGCTTTTGCGTAAACTCGATGAAAAGAAACGAGTAACGGGGTAGGGAGCTGGCATGTATCTAGAAATAGATAAAAATATATATAATAAAGATACAAGGAAGGTATGAGGAATTATTCATTCCCTTGAGAAGAATTTCTTCAAATTACCATAGTTGCGTTGCTTGAACTGGATGCAACGGACTGTTCACAAATTTTATAATTTATACTCGGTTATATTCTCTTGAAATGGGAACGAATGCTTCGACCACGATTTCAACGCTCGTAATTGCAACAGTAAATTGCCATCTTTTTTTCTTCTTTTTTTTTTCAAATAGCTACATTTTCCACGGTGCTCCAGTGACAGCTCTTGTTCCACTTTCTACGCGCAACGTCCCCGCATTCCTCGTTATTATCCAAGCATCGAACGACGTAATTACGGGCCAGATTGTATATCGTATTACGGGGTAAAATATTTGTTAACAAATGTCGCGGATGTACCCCCCGGCGGGATCCGTGTACGCAGGGCCGGGCGTGTCGCGTAACCGGATAAAGGCGAACATTGTGTGGATTGTATAGATATAGATGGTCGCGCGTAGAAAATGTGTAACCGCACCGCGCGTACCCGGCAATGGAAAGACGCGGCGTACAGCCCTTTATGCTTACGGTCGCTGTGGATCGTTTCTTTCTCAGTTTTCTTGCTCTCCTTCCTTTTCTCCCCTTCGGCAGCCGTTCTAATAATTTCGCACTGGAATTATTATAATTTAATACGATACTACCCCTCCCGTTCTTCGATCGTCTCGCGCCCTATTGCAAAGCCACGGCCATTATTCGGCGTGTTTGTAGCCTCCGGCATCGCGTAATAAGCCGGCTTATATACCAACGTATCCTCTCTTTGTCGCGCGCACGCACAGTGTAACGCACCTCTAACGCCGCCACGACACGCCTACCTTATTCTTCGCTTGTGCCTCGGCTCGGTATGTCCAGCAGTACGTACGGCCAGCCGGTATCTGCATCTGCCGATGTAACGCGACGTGATCGCGAAAAGCGTGAAACTTGTCTTTGTCCGCCACCTCGGAGATGCCCCGGATTAGATTTTTATCCGAGAAACCTTCTCCAGCGAAACTCTGTCGCTTCCGGCCGTTTCCTACCGGCGACTGAATTAAAGAAGCGAGAGAAACCAATAATTTGTAGGATTCGTGGATCTCAGACAGAGTTTTATTCGTTTCGTACAAAATGAAATAGTAAGACGATAACGATAATAACCGTTAAAACTCTCTTTCTCGATCGCGAGATTGGAATTTTAGGGAACATACATATATACGCAACACACATCGTATCCACGTGATATCATATCTGTGCGAATACCGTGAATCACTGGTCGCTGACTAACGATACTCCGGCAGCGATATTCGCTCGGTTCTCAATCATTTGTCATCCACGTGAAATCTCACTTTTACATACGAATGAGGAAAACGTAATTAATAGGATTCTTGGAACGTGATATAAGCGGACATTGGCAAACGATAGTGATTCTAAATTTTAATTATTCGTCACGTTGAAACGATTTCGTATCGGTGAAGACACGTACGTTACATATGTGTACCTGTACGATATTTCCAACCGAATTCACTGGCACGCCTACCTCGTTTTTCTCTCACGTCTTTCCAGTTGGTTTCGCGTGTGTCCAGATCGTGGAGACCGGAAACCTGTCGTTTACGCGTCCGTCATACCTGCATTGAATGCCTGATCCCATAAAACCGGACACGCCGATATAACAGCAACCCTCTTCTGACTACTTCGGCGACGACTGTGACGTTCCGCTTGCGACAAAGAGGTTCTTCCTTCATCGTGAGTAATCCGAGCCCCCTCGTTTTCAACAATAACGCTGGAATCGTAATTGGTTTCTTGGTATCGTACATAGGGTTGCTTTCGTAGTTACGAAACCGAATAGGAAAGAGTTGCACGTAGGTCGTCAGCGCTAGGTATTCTTTTCGTAGCGTACAAAAGTTGATTATGTAGCTTGTTTTTTGAAAGGACACGAAGGTTTAGAATCAGCGAGTATTGTGAAACATGAGAAATAGCATGAGACGTGAATCGATGTTGATTTCCTGGAATTCATCTGTCGCGAGTTAAATATAATAAAATGTTTCTGTATTCGTCCAGTGGCAAGACAATTTATATAACTAAAATACACCAAGTTTCCTCGTTACTTGTTATTTCTCGTTCGCATAATAACAGTTTAAAAAACAGATGCGTTAAATTCTCGTCCCAATAAACGGAGCTCCACCGTGGATAATTCCACCAACCTGCACTTTTTAAATAAAACTAGGTTACGAACGACGATAATTACAAGCGAACAGCTGACAGGATCAAAAAACAGGGTAATATTACGTTTCCAAGATCAGGATTTCGGTCCACGTATTCCGTTTAATAATTCCTACGATATTTTGTTGCGGGCTCACCTTCGTTTACCACGTGCGCATTGTTAATCGTAGAACACTGCAGGACGGAAGGGAGGAGCCGCATATATATATATATATATTTACAGGCGGGTTGAATCAAATTAGAGCTCTCTCGTATATCATTCTGCTTGGGAATACGTCGACAACATTAGCAATTCAATTTTTTACGTTTCTGAACTTGATATTAATGCAGGCGACGAGCATCCCTTAAAATTTCAACTGTAAAATTCTCGTGAAATTAACGGTACTATGAAACGTCGGTTTATACACGTGTATTCAACTTTCTGCCGTCTACCCAGTGAACGTGCATGGCTTGGTTGCTTACGTGCCGATAGTCGAATATTGCTTTAATAAATAGAACGTGTAGCTTCTTATACACGAATCGCGAGTAGAAGCGTGGTCGCGTAATCTTTTCCTTTTGAAGGAAGAAAACGGAGGGAAAAGAAAAGGAGAAGCTAAACGAGCTACGTTCGTATAACGCTCGAAGAATGCATGGATGTAGAGTGTGAGAAGAAACGTCTAGACAGATAATGCAGTCAACCGACGACGCGTTAGTGGCAGACTTGCAGTCGCGCGAGCTTGTGTGCGAGCGCGAGGAATAGCAGCCTACATTTTGGAACTGACAAAAAGACTGATAAAACTTTATCGTCCATTTGTGAGGGACAGCGCTGTCACGAGTGTGAGCCGATCGTGGAGCAGTGGGAACGTCGCGTCGCACCGGTCGAAGAAACGGATAAGAATACCTCCGAGAGATAGGAAAATATCTTTGTATTCTTAAAAGATATCGAAAACGAGCGTCACTTAGCCATCCACCAAACTTCCCCCCGCTAAATTTCATTTATTTTGTCGGACGCGAGGCCTACGTGCTTAAGTGGCGTACGATCGTATCGCGCTCGATAATATTTTTCGTGTATTTGTGCGCCAGATGACATTGAAATTTCGTAAATTCCACGATATATCTCTCCGTTGCGTTTCGTCTTTTAGTCCAGCGATTCTGAAATCGCGAATACCACGATCAGCTTCCGTCTCTGTTTCGATAGATCACTCGTGCAAAAATAGGAAACACGCCTGAGAATTGTAGTGTGAGAATAATGCCGATAACGTCGTTTTACAGCTGTACCAGATTATCTGTCGTAATCTCGGTTCGTAACGGATCAGGTAATACCCTTGTTGTTTCCGAACGTTGGAAAAATCCCTCGGTTACGGAGACATCGGTGTTGGCCGATTACAGCGGGAAAAGGGACGATAGGGTGCCGTCCCGTGGCCGTGGCGCATCACTATTTTCCCAAGTGTGTCGTCTCTATCGACAGCTGTCGTCGTGTAGCCGCGCAACCTCGTATCTGAACAAATATTACCAGTGAAGAGATAAGCGACGTTAAGGGGACGCGTAACCGAATTTGATGTAATAACCCAATGGTAAAATGTTTGACTTGCCTTAATCGTCCTTCGAAACGCTTTCTTCGAATCGAAGTTTGCTTTTTTGAAATTATCTTAAGCTTGCAACGTACGCGTCCGCTATAACAACTAAACTTATACGAGAATTCTTCGCTCATCCATCGATTTCTATATACGTTTCCTTCTTCTAATTCTACAGAAGCCCACATCTGTCGAGTAGTTGTATATAATAGCTTACAAAATATTTTTCGTGCTAAGTATGCGAATACTATCGTAAGCCGCTATATGTTTTAGAGATAAGCGTGTTAGCATATGACAAGAGGAAGAATATCCTATTGATTCTTCGATTGAAAAGGGAAAAACAAATACGTATATCTATAGCCTTATTGACAAATTCATTAGCAGGCGCTAAACGAAACGTATTCCTTCCAACTTTGCGCATACTGTTCTTCCTCTTTTCCCTCTTTTTTCTATTCCCTACGCGATCTTGCTCAAGGTTTATGCGTCTATTAAAAATAACACGGGAAACTTGTTCCAGCAGCGAGCTCTTTTAACCGCGCGACTAAAAATTATTCCTCGGAGACCGATGAAAATCCTCGCGCGGAACACGATCGAATTATAATTCAGCATCAAGGGGGCGCGCCCTCTCACCCGGACCAACTTATTATTCCCGGCAAATGGGCGTTTTCGATAGAGCGAAACGATCTCGATTATCGGTGGATACGTGCAACGCACTGGCGTTAGGGTGTGTTTCGCTATGGAAAAAATGTTCAGCCGTGCAGGGTGGCCCAATATCAAATCAAGATAACGCCGGAAGCGATGCAGGCGGCAGTTCGCGATGAAAATAAATCAGTACGGGTTTATCCGCCGGAGGTGTTTCCGTCCGAGAACCCGTCGCATTAATAAAACTCCGATCAACCCTTAGACGACTGTCTATCGTTCAGGACGTCTGACGTTAATTAGAAAGGCGTTAATTAATCGAACAATTTCTCGACTGTTTTTCTTCCGATACGTCGAGACAGAGCTTCGTAATCTCCTTCTATAACAGTGTCGGTATTTCGTTAATCCTTCTTCGATGGTTGCGCGTGTACAAGATAATCCTGATAAAGCGTCTGGAGTAAGTATTCGTACGGTAGTTACGCAAAGGAACGTTTAAAAAGTTGTCGTTGATTTATGAGACATCGGTAACCGCAGGTGAGAATCCCTCGTAATTGTCGCCGGCATTTAGCGTTAAATATTTCCTTTCTATCTCTTTCTATCTCTCGTACACCTGCTTTTGCAATCTTGCTTAACCTTTGAACCAAGTCGTTGCATTTGAATCGTCCGGTATAGGAGGAAATTACGGGGCAACGTCGAGGATCGCGCGATCATATCCTTTGGACCTTTGTCATTCTAACTAGGATTCGTCGGGAACACTTTGATCGGTACTTGATGAAAGTGCGACGGACGTGGCTCGACGTTCGAGAGCTAGCCGATCGAAGATACGGGCGCGGCTACGCTGATCTAGCGCAGCTTTCGAAAGTTTGGCGGCGCGAGCGTTACCGCGATCCGAAAAACGGCGTCGGGGCTTTCGAAAGTTTGGACGGCTCGCGGTCGATAACGGCGTCGGTTTCTCATGAATATATTCACAAGCGGCGGTTGCCGACAGTACGAGTACGAGACAAAGATGTTAACTGGTGATTGGGGAAACGCTTTCCTCCTTTAAAGATCGTCTTGTTAGCGCAGGACCGCAGGACCCCACGGCATCCGCCCGTCCAAATCTCCTGTGCTCTCCCTCTCGTGGACTTTAATGTCTTCAGTAACTGGCCGTAAAAGAAATTCGTGTGCAACGCAGCGGATTCGTGTGCGTTTCGCGATGCGTACGTATACGTGTACGCAGGCGCGCGTGCAGGCCAAACCGGGAGCCGGGCCCGCGATGTCGCCTCGATTTTATGCAAAACGAGAATCAACTGTACGTACTTACAATGTATACGCGATAAGGAGCGAACGCGCGGTTGTCGGGATTTTAAACAGCCCCGTCCACCGGTTCGCCCGGTCCTCGTCGGTCTCTCGGCCGGCATTCTTTCTTCCCGTGGCCGACTTCGCGTTCCTGCCGAGTTATAAATTCGCTGGGTAACCGGCGACGCGTTTCGACAGATGAATAGAACTAACGTTGCATCGAACCGATTAAGAGTGATTTACAAAAAAGGAGAGGAGAAATCTTTCGAGATTCGATAAAGGATTAATTATCGCGGGTATAATAGATTTCTTGGGATCGATCGCCAACCAACAGCAACAACGTGATCGAGTTTCGTAAATGACGACTAGGTAGTCGGCCTGGAACGTTGACACAGGGACGACTATGTAGCTTCGTGTCGACGGAACGACGACACTGGCTGCAACATCGGCGGGGAGGATTTTAATTATTATATACTTAATTAAGTTTCCGCGTCGGCGGCATTGTAGTTTGGCTACGGGGGGTCGTTATCTATGCCACACAGTACGCGGATGATTTACTAATAGAAACTACGCGGAATAGTTCGTCTGGTTAAGCCCTTTCGAATACACATTGGTTTATTGTGCGCTGCACCGATGCACTGTACGCCAGTGTTACGAAAGCATCGTATAGCGTACGCCTGTACGCTGGCTGGCTCTATTAAAGCCTCCCCCTTGTACTCGATGTGCACATCGCTGAGCATCTCGAAGCGTGTCTACGCGAACCACTCTGATTCCCCAGATGTATCGATATTATCGTACACATCCGACGGCTCCCGATGAGACCGATTCACCGCCGATTATTCTCTAAGAGCTCGCGGAACCAAGGAAAAGAGTGCACGTACTCGTCGCGCCACGAACGTTTTCGACGCGACTTCGTAACTGGTCGTGACGCACGACGAGACTGATCACCGATGATTACTCTTCGAATATAATCCACCTCGATATCCGTTCTCTTTTCGTACGCTTCAGAGCCACCATATTGGACTAGAATATTCGATACGAACAAGTCACCAATACTATCTCGGCGATACTCGAAGAACGACGTTGCGTTGATTTTATATTAATAGGACGTTGCTTTTGAATTTGGATATTCATCTAATAATATAGATAATTAATTGCTTGCGAACTATAACAAGTATCGTCATATGGGACTCGTTCGCTATCAATATCGCATCAAGCCGTACACTCTCCCCGTGGTAATTGTTTACTTGTGACAATAACATTGGTCAACATTGTCGGACGATACTAATTAGCGGACAAACTGAACGCTAATTCAATTTATCCCGCGAATAACGCGATCACGTTCCATCTATAGAAAAAGAGACTATCATTGAACTATTTGCGATGGAACAGTCTTGTGGTAACAAAACTGATTCGTTCGCGGCCGCTACCGAACCTTCGTTTAGAACGTACAGTTCTTCGACAAAGAGCGACGTCGAAGGGTGAAAAAGAGCAAAGGATTCGGACGAGGCTCGAATTAGAATTCGGTCGAGCATTCGGCCTGTAGAGCGTCGATTCTTTTTAGACTAATTGAAAATTATTGAAACTCGGCATATGGCTTGGAACAGGTCACCGGATGTCAAAGACCTGGCTTGGAAAGAGAGAAAGGAGGAGCGGGAGGGTGCGCGTGCGAGAATGAACGGACGACAGACGCGTGCACGACAACAGCGACGAAATGCCTTTGGCGATCTCGAATTTCGCGTCGATTATTCCGGGGCCGAGGCTTAATAAAAATGCACGATACGCCGGCCGATACAAAGAGGGTTGATTCGAGTGGCGAACAAGCTCCAGCGTGAAACAGCGCTGCACACGTGGATTCTGACATCCTAGGAAACAGAAGCAACCCTCGTTAACATTTCCTTCGTCAAACCGCCTTTTGTCAACGTCACCCCTTTCCTATTCCCTCGATAATCAATGGCCGACCGACTAGTTACTATTCGCGATTCGTTCGTACGCGGGACGTGTTTTCCACGAGACGGTAAAGGTCGACTTCCCCGACTTTCGCTTCGTCCACGTCAACGAAGCTATCGGGTGCCTCGCTGATTTTCGGAATCGACAGCGTATAACGCGAATATTTTGGTTATTCATTTGGAATGGTTTGGTTGTAAGAACCAACTGGTGTCTGGACTCGCGCGTTCCACTTTGGGACGCTGCAGGAATTGATCAGTCGACGAGAGGAGAGCCGCGAGAGGAGAAAGGGGTAAGCCGAGAAAGGGGGCACTAGAGGCCAGGTATGGTGGCATGATGTTTCCAAGTAAGTGACATTTCGTGTTCCGTCTCGCGGAAGATTTCACCGATGCATAGAACACGGTAAATAAAAATATGTTCGTTTGAAGGAACGAGCTCGATAAGTTTCGGGAAGCAAAATGGCCAACGACGCGAGTCTTTCTTCCCAAGAAACTTATTGATCATGAGCGAGAGTGGGAGCCGAGGATCGATAAATCGAAGCAATCTCGCGGTGAAATACCGGGGTCAGTAATCGAGAGCTCGTTCCTGCGGAGAGTACCGTGCTGGCTAGATGCAATTACCACCTTTTATAGAGAAATTTTCCAGCGATTAATCGATTCGATCGATCAAGACGGCTGTGAGAGACTTTTCACGCTTCGTACACACGTACGACGATTATCTTTCAAAGATTAAAAAAGATAAAATTTCTCGCTGACTATGACAAAAATCCTACTAAAAATATACAACCAACGTACGTAGATAAATCCAAGAATTAGATGTATCTCAAAACCGGTAACGGAGATCCAGTGGAACGAACGTCTTCGAGATGCCTGTAATGGCGGCAGTAAAACAGTTTGTCATCTTCTCCGAATTGTTTGCCTAGAGAGAACGAGTAGCTTTATGACGGAAGTGCGTGATTTGTCGTATAAAAACGTTATCAAGTTGACGAACGATAATTTTCTCAGCATCCTGGGATTAATACGAACTCGCGTATCGTCTCGTCCCGACGGAATTTGTTTGCGCGGAGAAAATGATACGTCGACTCATTAGCAGGCGAGTTTATACAGCCGTGGCGATTAACACGAGCCCGCTAATAGGAACAAATCGTCCTTGGGCCAGCCGTTGCATGAAAGTGCCACGACCGGATCGACGTCTTTGCCTCTGACTCGCGTTTATTTCCCTCTACCACGTTTCTCCGTGTTTCTTCGCCATCCGGCAGATCTCGCATCGATCTCTCGTAGATCTCTCGATGAAGAATCAAAGATTCGCGGAATCAAAAATATCGATTAATCAATTACCGTGATAGGTGTCGGAGGCAAACGCGTTCGAATGTCGACACGTTTCGCGCGGAAACATTTTTCACACGCGTGTCACGCGCAAAAATCCAGAATGATACTTGTGATCGTGTAGGATAGCCTACAGACACACGGTAACAGCGAGCAACATGACCGGCGGAGCTTCTGTCGAGCTTTCTCGCGGAACCTGTCAGTAGCAAATAAAATAAAATCGTGACCGGTGTTTTTTTTCCCTGGATGACCGATATCGCGCTCGGCGATTCATTTTTCGCAAGTTTTTTTGTCCTTCTTCTTAGTTTCACCGGTCTTTTTAAATAGGACATGGATATTCGCGTCTGTAAAGCTTCGTTATTTTAAAATTCAGCCTTGAACTTTTCACGGAATAATCAGATTTATATATAACGAGATCCTATTAGTCTTTAATACATGTAATGACGAAAGAAAGAAGGTCTTTCTACCTTGTTCGAATCGTGTACTTTAAATTTCAATATTGTGTATAGAATTTCCGCCAATTGTAGAATAACGAAGCGAGATACGATAAAGGGATTCCAACGTACAAATGTACAACTACGTGGGAGCAGTTTAGCAATACCGTGTCGCGCGTCGATCATGGAGAAGTACGAACAACACACGCACGGACCACGTATGTGGAAGATATTTCGTTTCATCGTATGTTCCATCGTTTTTTAAAGTGAAACGTAACGGTATAATCGATATACATATATGTATGTCGTATGGCGGAATGTATTAATGCGCGGTTCGCATGAATGCACTCCTGCAGGAAGCTACGCATACACTGCATAACCACTTACGCTAATAAATACCGTGCTCGGAAGACGTCGTGTAATAATTGCGCGTAATTGTACGTTATATCGAAATCTAAGTGGTTGGTTTTCAGGATTTGTTATCTTCGGTATGATTGCGCAGGACGCGAGCATCGTACGTATGCAGATTCGTAATTGACAGAGAGAGGGGGGGGAGAGGATAATGGAGAATGATGTAAAACACTTGGCTCGATAAATGTAACGCGGATGGAGATAAAACACGATTGAATGTTAAAGCGCATAGGATTCTTTCTTAATCTGTCGTTAACGTGTAAGTTTATATCTCACAGGAGCCTCTCTTAATCCGTTATCATACGTCATTCGAATATAAAGATGAAACGTACAAGAAAAGTGTACCGCAAATATGTAAAGCGTATACTTACAGTAAACTGAACTCTATATGGAAGTAGACTATCCAATAAAGAGAAAAAAGTAGCGGCGCGAGATATCGATTAATAAACAGGATGGAAGGGGAGATTGCAAGGAAGGATAGATCCTATAAAAACGCGTGGTAAATTTGACGAAGCGCAAGGGATTCCTGCCTAATTTCCTCTCGGAATGGTCCGGATGAAAGAACGGTGGAAGCGAGGTCCCCGGGTGGTGCAGAAGCTTGTCTGAAAAAAACACGACATTAGGAGCTGGTAATTCCGTGGCTGCTCGTGTCCTGGGCTACCATCGAAGCCCGTTATAAATGCGTTACATCGCGTTAGCCGAGGATCCATTTATGAAAAAAGTCGGACGTCGCGCGACCCATGATAATTACAACGTGTCTTCGGGATTAAATATCTTGGGCGCGCGTGTAATTTGCGCGTCGTTAATGCACGGCGAGGATTAATTTATAGCCGCGAATTACGGAAAATCGGAGAGATCCGTCGAATTAATACGTGTCTTTGTATCGCGCCTGGCTACCATCGAGATCTGTTGATCTTTCGAACGAAAATTCCATCTTTTCTTCCTACGCTGTCCTTAAATAACTCCGTAACAATGTTACCACGAATCACCAAGAAACGATAACCTTTATATCCGTCCGGATTCATCTCGAGGAAGAAACAAGGAGAAAAAATAAGGAAGAACTACGAGAATGAAAGGGGCGGGCCTTTATCGAACTATCGACGTTTCTCGCGCCAATTCCGCCGCGTGTAATTTCACGCCCAAATCGCGGAAGTTATGGGAATAGGGCTCGCGATACAAGGCCGTGAACGGGATCGGCCGTTCGGTGGATCGCGCCAGCGTATTTCCTTCGGGGCCCGATCTCGTCGAAAAACAAACAGTTAGAGCTAGGTGGTCCCTCATTAAGTTGGCACCACTCCCGACTCGCTTCGGGCTGGTTCCCTTTCGATTCGAGTCGATCTTGGTTACCCCATAGGGAGGATCTCCAAAAGGGCCGTCGGTCCCTCGGCTCCAATATGCATTCGTGTGTATACGTGTCGCGCAGTACGTTGCTGTCTCCACACGTACAAACGCGCATATAAATGTGAGTATAAATAGCGAGTGTGAGTGAATAAAGCGCGAGTGTGGTAATAGCGAAGTGTGGTAACAGTGTCTCCCCTCCGGCGTTTGCGCTCGCAAACGTCGCGACGTCGAGTGAGACGTTACCTACGCGAAATGAATGCATTCGATACGTGTCACAATTATTATGCCGGCAAACGCCTGTTGGCCGAGAAAAGGAGAAAGATAGAGAGTGATGGAGGAAGGAAGAGAGAGAGAGAGAGAGAGAGAGAGAGAGAGAGAGAGAGAGAAATTGTGAAAAAGAAAAAGAAAGCGAACTGTGTCGCCACGTGGACGATAATCTCGTACGCACGTGTTCCTAGTATATGCACATGATCCCTGTGCGTGTGTTTGCACAGTCAATGGAGCGGCTTGCAGCACCGATTCCACGGAATTAATCACTGATTTATGTAAAATGCTATTCCGCCAGATGAGACGGATAAATAAACGGGCGTCCTCGAAACGCGTAAATAGACGATGTACACGGCCCGATTTATTACACGCGATCGTAGCCTGGAACTTCATTCAGCGATGGAACGATCCTATAAACTACGCTCGCTTTGTATAGTTTGGTCGCGTTACGATAGTTTTGGCGTAAACGAGAAGAAACATAACAGTCTCGGACGAGTAGTGGCGACTATATGCCAGTTGGATCGTCCCTATTTCCAACGAGGCCAATTCCGTGGAGAGAGATCATCCCTGGAATCATGATGACGCGAAAGCAGTCGCGTTATATGTGTGTGTAAGGAAAACGGCCGATAATGGGATTACAGAAAGAGAATGGATTACTGAAATCCCTCGAATGCAAAACCTTACGATAATCTAATACAATGTTCTTTTATCTTGGATACGCCAATGACCACGCTTATAGTCGCAAGGGTATGTTTCGTTATCGGCCACCTGCGCCGTTTCCCTCATTTCGGTCGTTTTTAAAAGCCAAACTACACGACGATTCCTTTACCTTCTTCCGTTTGTTGCGCGCCAGAGAACCGCACGCTTCGCGAGCTGCGTACAATTGATACACCTTCTATGCGAAGGAATAATCTTTGCGCGATATACGCAGGTAATGCGAACATTTAACGCAAATGGGATGGTTCAGCACGCTGTCTTGTCCATAGTGTGATTATAATGAAAGAAATAGTGGGATTAAGGGTGAACGCGTTTAAATGGGCCATAGCTATTGGTCGCATAGCGAACGAGTTTCGAGATTCGATCTTGCTTGGCCGCGGCCGTGTGTACACGCGGATACGTGAGCCGCGTAGTCGTATAAATAGCTGCTCGGTGAAGCCGATACAGCGTTAATGACCGACTCGTTTTCTGTTGCAGACACCCGTCAACGACTCGGGACTAGCCGGACGCAGCAACGAAAAATTGCGTGAGTACACTGTACAGAGAACGGCCTGGTGCGGCCGGCCAATCGCTCGATATTTAATCGATATCACCGCCGTTAGATCGTATCGCCGGAACTCTTCCATCGCTTTTCGCCGTGTCACCGCGTAACCCGGTTCTGCGTTAGGTCGTGGAAGCTCGTCCTGCCATTACAGAAACACGCGACCAACGCCGATTCGATCGTAGCCGGACAAAGAGAATTCTTTCCCACGAGCAGGTGCTGCTACAGTTGCACGGAGGTTGTTACGGAAACATGCCGTAAATGAAGTTATTACGCGTCGTGGCTCGGTAATGCTTACAACACTCGAAGCACGTATACATCTACGTGTGCGGAATTAAGGCGATTCTAGATTTCCGTATAATCTGTTTACCGGTGAATCTACGAATGGCTGATTCGTGATAAGCTTCAACAGTTTCGTCGTACAGGAAAACGTATTTCCTCTTTTTGACGTTTACGCTTCTCTCGTTCTCGCGGAATAAGCGAATCGTTTAGAGCCGTAAGTGACGATGTAAAAGGCGAACTCGACTTTGTATATTACGATTAGTTAAGTGACCGTAACACATAGAACGACTGTGCTCGTTAAAGTACATACATAGTATTTATCGGGCACAGGAAACAACTATAGGCGGCAAAGTATAGTCCGAGCTAGTGGAATCGGCCTTATGCGTGACGTTTAATTCCCCAGCCAGATGTTCCATTCTATCGGACAATGCTGACGCAACACGCGTAAAATACACCGGTCGGAAAAGTCGTTAAAGACCCTTCGTTCTCTGTTCCACGTGTCTCTGCGCGCTCGCTCGCGGAACGTGGAAACTTTGCGTTCTTACGTGTCGTTTCTTCTTCGCGTTTTAGATAGTCGCGCAACATCGTATCGAGCAGGGTAGATTTTAACCCGGGGCTGCCGGCTTATTCGCGCTCGTAACTCGCGAAATCGGTCACGCGTCGTGAAATTCTCGCATCTCGCCTGATACGAGTTTCCATAAAATCAACGAGGCTGTAAAATGATGTCAGACACGCGGAACGAATTCGAATAATGTTTGCTCGTACGACACGGCCGTGTTGCTGTATCGTAAGCGAACTGGGCTAATTACTCGAGCGAGAAATATCGATCCGACGTGAGAAGAAGAGAGCGCGACTCGCGAGACACCGATTTATTGAAATTTAATTCGCATATTGATAGATTTCTTCATCCTGTTATTCGACAGGTGTTCGATAGTTCTCGAAATATGTATGCATGATTAAAACGTCATCGCTACAATCGCGAGGTAATAAAGGATCGTTTTGCCGCTTCATTTTGGAAGGGACTGGTTCGAATTTTTCGCTTTTTACGCGCCGGGACGAACCGTGAAATAGTCAATACCCGATGATGGTTTACGAAGGTTAACAGAGAGAACTCGCCCTGACAATGGACCACCTACTCGCCCCCCCCCCCTCCGCCGAACATCCCCGAAATCTCGTTTCAGGCAGCTGCTCGAACGCCATGGAAGCTAGACAGTGACGATTGTCGTAGGTTCGTGAAGTGTGAAAGCATGCTGCGTCGCTTGGAAACTCATCGCGGACCTTGAGTTTGCGTGGGACACGGCGACGCTTCTAGGGTAAGCAGCAGCATTCAAAACCGATGAAACGAATCGCGTTTCACCTACGAACACGTGCAAGCTTTCGTCGCGCTGGAAGTTCTCGGCGAGTCGATGATATAGCGTTGATCAGCATTTTCAGAATACAGCTCGTATATGAAGGGAGCTGTTTCGATTTCGCAAACAGAGGAGAACGGAAAATTCTAATGCGTTGCGATTTTATAGTAACGAGCACCGATTTGTCCTTAGATCAAGCGTGAAACGTGCCAAGAAGTCATGCACTATTGGTATTCTTGGCGTTCTATTGAGTGACTCGTTGGTAATCGTTCGCGTGGATCGTTTACGTAAGCTGGAACATGACGGCATTTGCATTACACAATTGTCTGTACGGCATCTTGAAAAGAATTAGCTTTCTAACGCCCCTGCTCGATGCAAGGGATCGCTGCGTGTTTTAACATCTAATGACAAGTTCTGCGTGGATACGTTGGAAAACAATCGTCGGATTCCTAAGCTCGGACTATGATTATTATTATTTTCTTCGTCGAGTCTGTTCAAATTATCCCACCCTCTTTCGATTATCGATACGATATGGATGCCATCGCAAAGGTGTAGTCGTTGTCATCGAATCTTCCATTTCGATAGTGTAACACCAGTGTCGACGTTTTGAATCGGACAGTTGGATGCGAAAACGGTGGTCGCTGATTCTACGATACTCTGATTGGCGCGTAGCGTCGTCGGATTAAAGTGTCACCGGCCCGTGTCACGGTATCATCGTGATCCTGTAAACGACCCATCGGAGAATACACTCCCTTTTACTATTTATGGACTTTTGGGATTAACGGGAGAAAGCTCGAGAGGGAGCGTGTCTCTTTTGTGAATTCGCTCACACTCTCGAATAGCTGCAACCCACCGGTGACACGTAAAGGGATATGGGGAGAAAAGCTCGAGAGTGGGAGAAGGGGATCGTACATTCTCAAGGAAGATCGCGATCTCGGTTGTTTATGCGATACCTCGGAGATAGGGTTGCTCTTTTGTCCAGGGGCAGTTTTCACCGTTCGCAAGAAATACGGATGAATAAATTTCGGGGACATGACGTATTTCACGGACCGGCCGTGTATACACGCTCGGTTACGTGGCCGAAGCGATTCCGCGAACGCTTTACAAGCGTCGCTTTCCTCCCGGACGCTTTAGGAGACTTAACCCGGATCTGCGGGCTGTGATAAGTGACGAAGAAAGCGGCGAAGGATTTGTGGTAATCGCAAGACGTTATTGTTTAGCGCGTCGTCGCGTCCTTCCACGTGAAAAAGTCGATGGCGTAAAATCGCGTCGCATCGTTAGAACGATGTAGCCGACTCCTTTAATCGTTCCCGTGCTTAAGCGTTTCGACTCTTGCTCGAGATGGAGCGGAAATATTATTTTTCGATTAGATTAAACGACTCGTAGCTTAACGCTACCTCGATATCGAGACGTTAAGAAGAACACGACAGCGGGGGTGGAGGAAATCCTTGAATTATTTCCTCGTTTCATCCGTCACTCGTATCGTATCGCGATAAGCGATCTATTGTAAATTAAAATGGCAACTAAAACGGCGCAAGCTACGAAGCATCGACGAACTAACAAACAGCGGACCGACCCTCAATGCCGTACTTCTCGATGATCCTCCATAACGAATTGTATTTATCTGCTTCCGATCACTTACAGAATGATCTGGATCAACGAACGAAGCGGTTCAATTTGTCGCGTCTTTACGCAGGTCGATCGCATCCTCTGTAACATCAAAATCTCAAAAATCCGACCACCCCTAACAACCGATCTCTCTCTCTCTCTCTCTCACTCTCGGAGAATAGTCGTAAACAGGCGACACATCGAACGTCGGGTCTTCGTTTACGGAGCGATTAGAACACCCTTTGGATCTCACCACCTAACGGTTCACCTCTCTCGGCCGCGCACACTACGCTAGGACCGGCCGCACGCACGCACGGTCGTGCACACACGAGAAAGTAGCGGCGAGCGAGAGGTAGAACGAGAAGATACCAAGAGAGCGCATCTCCTTCGGTCGCCGAGTGCCTCCACCTTGAGAGTTCAGCGACGAGGGCAAGCGGAGAGAGCGTGAACGAGAGAAAGAGCGAGAGCTTCGGAAACCGACAGAGCATTGGTAAGGGAAAGCGGCTGAGAGGCAGGGAGGGAAGGATAGATGGGTGCGAGGAGGAGATATGGAAAGAGAGTAAAAGAGAAAGAGCGAGAACGGGTGAACCTGGTGGTAAGGGAGGGAAATAGGTTGCAGTCGGGTTCGCGAGAGAGAAGGAAGGAAGGTTTACGGAGGGGCGAGCGGTGGCTAGAAGCGAGCTGGTTGCCGTGGATGGCGAACCGAGGCGATGGGGTGGGTGACTAGGCGCGAGAGGGGAATCACTCGACTGTCGAAGCGGTGGGGATGCGCGACGAGCGTCGGTGGTGGGGGCCGACGCTCTCTCGTCCCCCGAGCTCGGTTAGTTTCTCCGTCGACGCCGCTGAAAGCGGATCGAGCGTGTCGTTGTTCTTCCTCGTGGATGATCACCTCGCGGCGAACCGTTCGGAGTCACTGCTGCTTCGTCCTGCCTTACGGGACCCGGTGACTGTTTCGTGGAGTACGATCGTGCGCGATTCGAACGCGTGTCGAACGATCATCGGAATCATGGAGACTCGTGGAAAGCGTGATACACGGTTTGGATAGTGCGTTACGATCGGGGTAGCAGCTGCAATCAACAACGGTGGTGGAGAGATTGAAATTTTTCGTAGTGGACCGAACCGACCTACCCCTATGACCGGATGAAACGATTCGTCGAGTAGTGCGCGGAAAACATGGTTGTTTCGTGAGAAATTGTTGCGTTTGTTTTTCGTGTGTACTGGGTGGAAGAAAGTTGGCGAGAAGCCCTGTTGCTCGTTTCGTACGGTGCGTATCATCGTGAGTTGTTTATTCCTCGAGCGTTCTTGCGTTCGAGCGTAGTGAGAACTCGCAACCGGTTCACCACAGTGAGGAGTATAATTTATCAGGTCGTTTGAAGAGACGCGAGAGTTCTCGGTATTTAGCGGTGTGCGATCAACGAACAGAAGAAGGGAGGAAATTTCCAAGGACCGCTTCCTCGTGCCTCGAGGCTACCGAGGGAAGCGAACGCCGAGCCGTCGGACGCTTGGTCGTGCACCGATCGGTCCACCGATCTTGCGGAAGTACGGCTCGATTTGCCGCGATCAAAGATCCTTTCCTCGTGTCCCGTCGACGTTGATTTTTCTCGCTCTAGCTCGACTCGACTGGATAGCTACGGAACCGGAGTGCTTCTCATGTGTCAGTGACAGTTCTGTGCGTTCCGATTTAAATTCCTCGTGCGATGTACCCAGACCACGCCGTCTTCGTCTTCCATCTTGTAAGTACCCGAGTCGTATTCTATCGGCGTGATCTGTGCGCGCTCGAAATTCAATAAAATCTCGAGAGGTTCCCGCGCTTTTCCAACGCGTGAACGACGAATAAAACACACGACTCGATTCGCGCGGTGTTCGTTCTGGATAAAAGCGTTTGAAAATCAAGAGAAGCAGCTCGTGGCAGCGTGCACACGGTATCCTCTGTCGTGAAAGCAAAGGTCGCGAGAAGCGACGGCACCGGTGACTTTGACACGTCCCGCGGGAAGACCTCGCATTAGGTCTCGTTTTACGAGCCAATGCTCAAAGCTTTGCAACGGCTGTGCTTAGTCCGTAGTAACCACAAACGCGTTGTGTGTACACGTGATCCGAGAATTCTATGCGCGTATACATAGTTGACCCTCGTGCACGTATTTCGGAGTACGCTGAACGAGGCTTGACCTCGAAAAGAATACTCGACGAGTATCCTTCAAAGATTCGGCGTTTCAAAGATACCCGCGTTGTTACCTAGCGTTGTTATCTTCGTTTGTAATCACGTTCGTATCCAGCCATCCGGATATTGGAATTAAAGCCCGTTCGTTAGATCGACATGTTACCCGTTGAATCGAGCGTTCGTGATTAGTTGACCAACAAACCATCCACTGCTGTTTCGTATTATACGTTCGTAGGCCTTTGATTTTCGCGGCAGAAATTCGTGAAATTTCATGGCGTGTGTGCTGAAGGCTACGTGCCTCTGGATGCTCCTCTGGGAGAATAAGTTACGACCAGCCGTAAGAAACTTCGGATAGAAGTTGCTGGAAATTTAGGTGACGCCGGTGATCGAAGGCCTCTGGAGAGGAGAGCCGCGTGTGATTCATTTATATCAATATTAGAGCACGTAGGGCGATTACGGCTAACATTCCCGCTATACTTTGTTTTTCTTTCTTGGTTTATCGTCTCGGAGCTTGATTACCACGATCATCGATCGGATCGTTTAACGAAGAAAACCCTCGAAACAATGATTCGAAGTATCGATAGATAACGCGAGCTCACGGGTTCGCGATAACGGCTCGATTCGTGACATCTGCGGTGCATGCTCGGCCCCCGATGACATTTGCCGTCGGTATTCCACTGTTCTTGCGTTCTAGTCTGATCGCTTTCACAAATGCTGAATCGCCGATCTTTCGTTCGTTCGCGGAAAAACCGTGCTCCGTTAATCCGTTCTCCCACGAGAGAACGAGTCGCGCGCACCACTCGTCGAGGCAGGCTTTTTTTCCTCTCGAAGGTCACGACACTCGTCGTTTTTTCGGCTGTCTGCCATCGAAGCCCCCTGTGCACAGGCCCGTGTATCGGAATATTGGAAAACCGTGTCGCCTCAAAACTCCGACAAATACATCGATAGAAGCGCATTCGTCGAACGAAACGCTCCGAGCGCACCGACGAGATACCAGTGTTTTCCCAAGATTTTTGTATTTGCCCGGTCAATTAAGTCCGACCGTGTTTGCGCTCGTTTACACGAACGCTCGTCGTCACGACGAGCTAATTAAGCTTACAAGCGCTTGTTTTTGTCGAATGATTCACAACGTCTTGCACGCTGCATCGTTCTCCCCTGCGACCTTTCTTCTTTCTTTCTTTCTTTCTTTCTTTCTTTCTTTCTTTCTTTCCTCGATCGCCTCCATCTTTTACGATTCGCGATGAGAATCGCGTTTTCACGCGTGTTTCGGTCACGAACGCGCAAACGTGATCGTGTATCTCGAACAACGACGTGTCTGACCGTGACCGGCCGTTTCTTCTCGAATTACGCGATGAAAAGCGAAAATTATTTACCAAATCGTTTCTGTCGGTAACGACACAGTTGCCTTTGATTTTCCGCTCTCATCCGTGCTCGCGTGTCACGCTGTTTCGAAACGGCGTCACCGACAGTGGCTTACCGCTTAATTTATACTCCGATTCATTCTCGATTCCGCTTTTTACACCTCCGCGCAGAATCCTTATGAAACATGCAGAGGACATGCCGATGAAAAAGTTGAGAAACGGGTGCAGGTGGCGAAGATACACGAGGAAACAGGAAATACCTGAATCCATTTCGGACGATCGTATCTCTCGGGAAACGAGTGACCACCTTCGCTGCTGCCTCCATTGGTTGCCTCGCCTCGCCGTATTTACTTTGCCGTGAGTGGAAACGGTGCTGGTTTTAATATCGTTCGTTCGTTGACTCGTAGCGTTTCGCAATCCGCGAGTATCTCGCCTTACTTTCGTACTAGTTTCGAAAGGGGAAATTTCGTTTGTCCATAAACCATAAATCCACAGAACCGACTGATCGGGTAATTTTATGGGCTTATACTCGCAGTAATCGCGATAGGGAGTTATCGAAAAGTTTCTCTGTAGCGTAACTAAGAATTATGAGAATTTGTTGCGCGCGTTTTCCATACCAGGAAAGACATAAATTCAGGTATATAGGCAAAGTGTCTATCAAACACTCGTTTCTGCGAAGTTTTCGTCCCAAACGTGTATATTATATAATTTATCCTTGTTTCGGGTATTCCTTTCTCGAGAAGGATTTTCGGCTATTTGTTTTCATATATTTACGTAAGTAGCGACAGGTATGCGAATCCGTGTTCGCGTTACGATTGCGAGATCGTTGCGACACCATTGCGAACAGAGGGCATAATTACGACCGAAACACCTCGTTATGAATAGTTTCGTCCTTGTGCCGTTAGAATCTCGCGAGCAAAACGATTTTCAAGCGGACACGAGCGCCGGTGGCATCGCTCGATTATCCCCGTTGCTCAATCCGAAACCGTAGATCAAGCCGGCCGTTACAATATTCACGGTGGGACTTTGGCGTCCGACGAAATAACACGTTTCGCGCGTTTCCTTCGAAACTCGCTGGAACGTAACGCGTCGACGAGCATTTTTCGCGCGTTCAACCGGCTCGCTCGCGAGTTTTCTCTCTCTCTGTCTTTCTCTTTCTCTGTTCAGCGTATACGTGTGTGTACGGAGACGTGGCATCGACGTGGCGCGCGATCATAATGTTAAATCGCGGCCGTCCGGCTCGGTCCGGTGTGTGTATCGTGCCGAACGCGGCGCGTACGGTGCCGATAAACTTAGTAATGGCAGAAAAATTGCCGCGATTAAGGTTGAAAACACATCCAGCAACCGCCATTTTCTCACAACACCTGCGAATTACGCGTAATTGCCGTTCCTTCGTCCCGTTCCATCTCTACCGGCGATCCGTTCCTGGGAACCCGAGGGCAGTTCATTGTCTAACGCCGCGTACGCCGTGTCCGTGTCACGAAAGAGAGAGGAAGAGAGATAAGGATAGAGAAAGACGGTATAGGGATAATCGTCATGTCGAATCGAAAATTAACGTTAAATCGTGGCCCCACGGTTCGTTCATCCTTAGACGGAGTAGGATCGTGCGGAGCCGCGAAGAAAAACACGCTCGCTCCGGAACATCCGTTCATCTGGCGTTCGGATCATCCGTGTCGAATCACGGAACTCTTAAATTTCCGCGGGATTATAGACGACCATTGTCGATGCTGGATCGAGGACCCGTTGGATATATCACGATTTTATTTCTCGCGATCCGACACGGAAAATCGTCAAAGCGTCGCACGAGTATATACGTTGTATCGAAATTACGATCGAATTCGCTATCGAAACATCGAAGGCTGAGATATTCGAAATCGTTTGCGATTGCGTCTCGAATAATTTCCAACGATTCTAGAAAAAGGGAACAGTTTCGATTTGTAACGCGAAGAACGCGGTGGAGAGGCATGCGAGATCAATATTTGGTTTTTGAGCTTAAAGCAACGAGCGCATTTCGGCATTGTTTTCTCTCCGCTTTATAGAAATTTCCTTGGAACATGGCTCGAATACGGGGCGCCGAGGATTATTAACGACGCCGCGTTATCGGCGTTTCTGACGCGAGAACGCGCTGATACTCGCGAGCGGCGGCACGGTGTTTCGATAGGCGATGAGCGGGGCCCGGAATATACGTAACGGTGTTGGAGCCGTTGGCGGTTTCGCGATATCGATTGTTTTCACGGCCCCGTGCCGTGCTTCGGAATAGTTGGCGAGCACGAGTGCGGAAAATGCGTAACATTATCCTACTCGGGCATGCATGCTTCTAAGTGGTAGGTTCGAGTTGCAATTCTCTCCTCCCCCACCCTCTCTTTGTCTCTCTTTCACCCTATTGGAGATTCGGGGCGCATGTTCGAGTCGTGGACTGGCATTTCACGATCGAATCGCTCTCTTTCCCGGAAAATGTTATTCGATGATTAACTATTCATACGAAGTCGCGATAGACATTTATATCTGGATAATTGCAATCTATTTGGGATCAGAAGTTCGACGGTTTAACGTTTGGTTTGTTTCCAAAGATTTTCATTATCAGACAATTCTCGATTTGGAGAAGTAAATTCTATTATGAGGCATGATTTGTTGGTTTTATAATCGAGTAAGAAACGAATACGGTAGAACTGGGAAATATTTATTTAAATTTATCGGGGGTCAAACAGTTCGTGCAAGCGGAGTTTATATAATGACAGCTCACGCATTTTCGCACTCCTAGTGATTTTTAAGTGACTTCTAATGGATCAAACGAGCAGGAGATCGTTTAATCGAACTAAGTAACTAAAATTTCATTCGTATAAACTAATATTAGATAAATGGATTTTCGTTGTATCGCGCGACAAGACCGGCAGTTTCGAAATACGAATTATAGCTGTCACTTATTGGAGACAATTTGGCGAAAATATAACCCGCAACATGCAAACTTCTACGCTCTGAAAATACTTTCGTGTCAGATTTAATCAGACCGTTTAAAGAATCATCGATGCAATAATAGTCGCAAGAATACGAAGGAGGGTGGAAGAAAGTGGTTTTGCCGAGGCGAGTTCGATTCAACTGTTCGCGGCGATTTGAAACGTAGCTTGCACAATGGTTTTACGCACGTGCACGCACACGGTCACGCGGACGCGTCACACGCAGCGCGTACACGAGTGGCCTCTTATCGGGTGGAAGAACGCGCGTAGCCGCGTATGTAGGAGGCGTGTTTGCGAAGTTATGGTGTCCACGAGCTTTTATGGGCTGGCCCTGCAAGTATACCTGTGTGTTCACGTTTGCGAGTTTGTGGCGCGTGTAAACGCACACACGCGTACGCGTGCTACTTTGAGAGCGCGGAACAGGCTCGATCAGGACTTGGCCGTAGCAAATAACTACACGTGTCCAATTAGACACGCGAAACTGTTACTCGATAGTGGATACTCTGTAACCGCGGGAAAGTCGGGACGACCTCGGGATTTCGTCCCGTAATTAGACGGCGCGAACCATCGACTGCGCAATTTTCTCATTTCGCAATCGCCGCATGAGAAACCCGTCTCCTTTTCTGGTGCGCGGGAATATCTGTCGGCATGCTCGAAAACGAATGACCCGCACGTTCTCGGTTTCTTCGAGATCTCTTCGATGGGGAGACTTTTGCTTCTGTTGCGATGATAGACGTGGTTTCTATTGCCAGCTATCGATGCTCGATCTGAACGAGCGCGCTTGGATGCTTCTACCCTTGGCTGGTAGGGTGTAATACTCGCTATGCGACCGGTAGGGTAAACCAGATCCGGTTATGACCAAAAAGACCGGTACGTTATAATAATAACTACACGCTTCCATTGATCGAATATAAAATACGTTTATGACATACACGTAATTATATACCCATTGAAAATCTCACGAAAAAGGAAGGTAAAGAATAGTACCACTTAAATTTAAGTACGTAGTTCGCTTACTTACTCGTCGCCAGATGTTCGCCATATCAGAGTCTATCTCTTCATCCTATGTATTTCCGAGATTTCACTGCTACAAGCAGTCTGCTGTCCCGTGGTTGCGCGCCAGACTTCATTCTCTTAAAAGCATGTCCCTTCTGTTTGGCGGGGAGGACGGAGAGCAATGGGATCGCAGGGCCGGCTTTTCGTAAGCGTAATTTGCGCGTAATTATCGCGGATAGCGATACAGCTAGCTGCGATGAACCATTTATGTGATTAATAGAGGCCGGTAGTTCGCGAGCCTACGGCTCTGTTCTTCTCCTTCGGCCGACGCCGCATCGCCGCGCCGGTCGGCGTGTCTACCTGCGCGCGTGCACGTACACGTACACCTACGTATGCATGTACGAGAGATTCTCGCTCGAGGTATGCTATTATCATAATTGCCGCCAATAACGGCCCGTGATTGGCGCACTTCACGCTTACCTAGTGCTCTTTTTCGGAAGTTTTGCATCCTTTGGCTGCGCTGCCCTTCTCTCTGGCCCCGTCTTCCTCGCTCCCACTTTCCCCCTCGCTGTTCACCCCTTTTTTTCTCGTCTACCTGTGCCAGCTCTCTCGCCGATCTTTTCCTCCCTCTTCGGCTTCACGTTTCGCTTCTCGCGCGAGGATCCAGAGTATCTCGAACGATGTTTGAATCGTTGTTCGCATCTGCACATGTTACAATCCGTGATTTGAAATTCCCGAGAGGTGAGAATCGCAGCCGGCAAACATACGATACACGGAGAAAATTAATCCAGAGGAATTCAACGCGATTCCAACTCCTTTTCGGCCTCTTCTAAGAGTTGTACCTTTTTCGTCCCTTTCCGCCCTTACTTATGGCAGTCTCTTTTTCTTCCGGAATGTACGTCCGTGTTACTTCTTTGCCATAGTTTCCTTCTATCTCGCTTCTCTTTCTGCTTGGAACAACTAGGCAGACCAGGTTACACGGCGAGAAATATTACTTTCGATGGAAGCACGTCTTGGAGCGTAAACCCCCTTTTCATCTGTTACTCGCTGCGAAACGACCCGTCGATTTGACTACCTCGTACTTCGCACGACTGTCGTCTCTTTCCTTGTAACCTGTCTACCACTTCTTGCCTCTCGTTTCTTCGACTTCCCACGGGAGGAGCGGGATAAGGTGAAAGGACAGGCGAGACTCTGGTTGCAGCGAGAGATCTCGTTGTTGAAAATGGTACGCCGTTGTTGTAGAATGACGATGCCGACAACACGGGAGGGCCACGTCGAGTTCCGCGTTTTTCTCGCCGTACCGGCCGGTGTACTTTATTTAAATTTCACGACGCAACAGCGCGTCGCAAACGTAATCGCCGCGAATCTCGACCAGTTGCGACATTATTACCGCGTGACTCAAGAAACGGGCCAATTCCAAGTACGGAACAGTGGCAACCGTTCCTTATAAACTCGCTGTTCGTCATTTCCTTTTCGCGAAACGGATGCTTGTTACGTTTAGGTCGTTCTCCTTTAAATTGCATCGTGCAGCGATTGTAAAATTGCAAACATCTAGCGATTCCAATGTATACGCAAATTATCGTACTCTTCAACGTGGCATGTTTTAAGTGATGCATTATCCTTGCAAATTTGAGCATCGCAGAAGATCAAATTAATTGCAGAATATGCAGAAACTATCAATTTTTTATTCATTTAGTTACATAATACGTATATGTGTTATATTTTAATTACATTCTCGACGTATTCGTTTGAATTTTTTCCTTCTCTATTCATATTCTTCATTTACATATATTTATTCTCTATTTGCATATGTATATCATTGTCATAGCAGGATCATAGTTTTTTCAGCGATCTAATATCTAAAAATAGATCTGATATATACTAGACTGTACAACTGTAGGAACAAGTTTAATGGTTAATGTCTCGTAAACCTTGGCTCTCCAATCCCCGATAACGATCAGTTGCGAGCTCTAAGGCCTAACAAATTAGTCTCATGTTCGCTAAAAGATACGGCCAACGCTAAAAATCGTCCACGTAGGCCGTTAAAATAGCCAAGGCCGTTTCGAGTCGCGTGCTTGACTGTCCGGCACATTTTCTCTGACCGCTATAATCGCGGGTGACGCACTACCGCAGAAAACACGACGGGAACGGTGGTGTCCGATGTGTCAGCGAGACGCGCGTCAAAGGTTTTAATCTGGTTGTATCAGATCGTTGGCTTTTTGCGCTCACGCGCCGCGACGCGTCAGCCCAGACCTGCTGGGCGCGTGCAACTGACATTTTGCAAAATCAACCTCTCTCGTTTACGAAATCGCGTCACCACGAGAAAGGGGGAGCAAAAAAATGAGATTCACGCGCGGTCTCTCCCTCTCTCTTCATGGAAATGTCGGCTCGTATGCGCTGGATCTGCCGCGACCCGTTTCATCGAACGTATCCACGTGCTCGTTTCGCTCGAGACATAATTTATGCGCGGTTACGATCTGAACAAGGTGTTCCTCTTCTTTTTCCTTCGTTATTAAAAAGCATTACGAGTCGTCATTTATAAACTGTTTATTGCCTATATTTACATATCATAGGATAGCGTAGAACTTTTCCGACCATCGAATAGTCCCGTGATTGGATTTGGAAAACACTTTATAGCCTCGGGTGTACTTCTATCGTGGTAACAGTAAGGCTAGCACAAACAGCATAAGACAAAGGTAATAATTGAAGAATTCGCAGCCGCAAGAAGGCTTCTCCGATATTTAACTCGTATTTATTGGAAGTGGAAACGGAGTGGAAAGTACTTGATTTTTAGGTGAACTTTGTCGGTTTACTGAAATTATCGCTGAGACTCTTGCTAGCGTTTGTGCGATCGAAGGATTAGGATTTTGGCAAAATCCCTTACCTTGTACAATTTTCTATTCGTCTTGTAACGTACGCAAAGTACTTCTTTCTCACAATACGCGCGTCCAACACGTACGAGTCACTCTCCGAAGCAATATTTTCTCGGAAGGTGAATTTAGACGGTCCCCGGGCGAGGAAAGAAATTCGCCCGAGTCTACGTGTCGACAGGGCCGTGGAACACCTTGCAAGTGAGAGTCACGCATTGACAGTTTGGTAATGGAGCCCGGTTCGCTACCAGATTCAACGGAGACGCCTGGTATAGACGTATCTCGTTGGTCGATATTACCTTTTGGCGACCTGAAAACGTAACGTTGGTGTTACGGTGCTCTTTCGTTGCGTCAAAAGAGCGTGCGAACACGTAGCCACCCGGCCATACGTGCACGCGTGCATTATACGATCGTTTGTCTGTGTACATCAAGGGAGAGACTCTACTCGGGTGTACGCGTGAGCCTGGTGCACGCCATAGATGCGCCCGAAAACGCGGAGAGCCGGTGCATCCACGTACATTCACATCGAAACCCACTTTGCCACGCGGCGACAGACACACGATAAAGGGGAAACAGCTAAATGCCTTGTCAGCAATGGTGTGTGGCCGCGCCAATGGCGTCCGACAGGGTCGCTACAATCAATATATGGTGTAACTATCGCGATCGTACCGACTTTTCGTTCCCATTTCCTCAGAATTTTCCACGATTCGCAATTCAACGCTCTTGCTGAAAAATCACGTATACGTACGTACTGGTGCGAGCACAGATTGGCGAGACCGTGGACGCAGCAGTCAAGCATCCAATTTATATTCCAGCGAGTGTCAGGGAAGTTAGTTTAGCAGAGCGCGTTCTTTCTACCTTCGGTGATCGACGTGCGGGAGCAGAAATGGTATTCAAAACGGTCTCGTCTAATTTTTCGCTTAAACAAACACGTTCGGTTTTTATTTCGCTCTATCTTTTCGTGCCTCGTTATCTTCGCTGGTCGATTAATTTCTGCGATATTTCCGATATCAATGAAACGGCGAACGGCTTCGATCGCTTCTCCTCGAGCCGCGTCAGTCACAACGAAGCTCCCGTCTTGTCTCTATCTTTCGGAATCTCGACGGATTGTGACACCATGTCGACTTATCTTCGCGCACAGCGAATGATAGAAGACTGTTTTTTCTTTCGTGCTTCCTTCTTGCTCGAGTCGAGGCGTTCTCGAGTGCCGGAAGAGCGATGAAAATAACCCTGAGAAAGGGGGTCTTCCTTGTTACGTTGGACGCGACAGAAAGTGTCCCTCCTCGTGATAGCTTCGATGCAACGTGCTCGCTGAATGGCATTTAAATCAACCAGCCCTAGCTACCGTTGATTTATCGCGTCGCTGTCCTCTTTTTTTCTCGTCGAATTTCTGGCGTATAGCTACTAGCTCTGGATTTACTACATTTGGAGCGACTGTGAACGCAACGTGGAAAAGCGGCATGCACAACGGACGCTGGAGACGGGAAAGGAAATTGTTAGCATTATACGGGCCAGCACCGGATCGTGGCTGTGTTGCAAAATCGAATTCGCTCGTGTCCCATTGCGATGACCCAATTGCGGTACACCCGCCGGCGAATTAATCGAACTGCATCTGCGTTACGTTTTTACCAGTCGTTGATCGCTGTTTCTACGGCCATCAATGTTTTTCCCTTGGATTGCAAACACGTATTTAAAAAAGAGGGTGTAAGAAAAAAGAAGGATAAAAAGTTGGCGTGTCATGGGGTGATTGGGTGGCGTGGGAGACGTTGAATTCGCGCGTGGTTGAATGTATCGCGAGGGTGCTAAGAGGGATAATCGGCGGTCGTGTCATCGTGCTTTCCAATAACTCGCCTTTCGCACCCGTGAATTCATTGAAAAGAAACCGAGGAATCAATGAGCGAAAGGAGGAAGGGCAAAATGGACAGGGTTGAACGAGAGGTAGGCACCCCCGTGTTATTTATGGGGGTTGCGCGCGTTTAATGTAAAGCCGGTCTTATCTTTTACGCGATTTAAGGGGGTTGTAACTACACGTAATCACGCAGCACGCGTACCGCCTGAACCTGTCCCTTTCACTTTGGAATCCGTTGAAATGCCCACGTTTTTCTCCACTAGATTCAACTCTTTCTCGTCGCCAGCTTTACTCGCACGCTCCTTCTCTTTACTGTTTTTTCTTCTCATACGCTTTTTACCATCGTATGAATTGTAGAGCGAAGTGGATCTTTCGCGTTCGCGTTACACTGCCTGGTAATTTACTCGATTGTGGGGAACTCGTCTAGTTACGAATACGTAGCAGTTTGTTCAGCTATCAGGAAGGCTATTCGTTGCTGTTCCGACTCTCAGAATACTGAGAATACTATTACTGGATGTAATAGGTGGATAGGTATATATATATTCTTTAATGTTCGAACTCGGAATGTTACAACGTTTTACGTAATTATTTAGGAACTATTTAAATATCGTAGATTCGTGCCGTTTTTCGCGTTGCGGAAAGTATTGTATTTTATTCAGAATGCATCAAGTATAATTCAGAAAAATCGCCGGAAACGATTAACTGATTTCGAACGGTTCATTCCAAAATTACACGCAAGTATATCGGAGGCGTATTGCCTGGCATTTGCAGCGGTTGCAGCACATTTACGAACCACGAGGAGTTAAACTGGAAAATTACAAATATCGTCGAAGGATTTTCTTAACTGCGGCCGTAACGAGCAAGTGAAAACAATCGGATAAAGTAGGTAGGAGTTGGTACAATTGCCTGGCGTAGCAGCCTCGAAACACTGAAAATGGTCCCGAAGTCTGTTCCCCACGTGCTGCTGGCCAGCAATAGCGCGCGCGGTAAAACGCGGTCGACGACACTCGGGGACCGATGTTGTCGTTGTCTTTCTCCGTTTCTTTGTCCTTGCTTTCGTGGTAGTTGCCGTGGATGAAAAAGGATGGCGACTGTTCCGAGATAATTTTATTTAGAAACGCCGCGTGCGCGCCACTGTACTCGTTACAGAAGGTAATAAAACGGGTCGCCGGGAGCCCGTAGGCATACAGGCTGCGCTGTGTTTTCGACTAATTAACGTTGCCCGTCGCCACGACGCTTCGTGCCCGGTTTTAATATCGGCCTCGTACGCGACCGATTCGAATATTCCTCGGCTCTTTGGTATTCCGTGAACAACGTGACCCGCGTTACGCCACCAACGTTAACGGCGTTGTTACGTGGATAATTTCTTTTTCCACCGATAGTACTCCCTCCTTCCTGTGTTACAGTTCCTGTGTCAGAACACGACACGCGCGGCAAGCGCAGTCAGGCACACCTTTTTTTCTTCGCGTTGAAATAATTGTCTAGCCACTCGCGATCATCCGATCTTTAAACGCACTTTTTGTACGTTAACTAGCAATTTGTCGGTGCTATAGAATTCACAGAGGCCGCGATTACATTCCTTACAATTACGATTAATTTATTTTCAACGCTCTTACGGTGCTAGGCGTACATTTGCGATTAGTGAATACCGATTGTCACCAGATTAGCTCGAACGTTTATTATAGTTAATCCCCCTCGCGATGGTACGCACGGTTCCAAGAATAGCAATTAACGATTATTTTTTTCGTCGCGTTTCCTTCAGCCCCCCTACCATTCGTCTATCCTTTGGTCGCTGTTTTTCCGTGGCGTTGACGGAGTTGACGGGACGAGTCCATTATACGGCTTGCCGCGACCGGCCGACAGTAAACCAGGATTTATCGCCATAAACAGATGCACTGGTACGTGCTGCTTCTTCTCTCATTAAGCATCTGCGCGCGAAGCAATTTCGAATTGGAATAAATCTTGTTTTATCGTCGGCCTCGGACACGATTATCTCGTCAGCGGTTGCGTAGCCGTGCTACGACGTTCAGGTGATTTCGAAACTCGAATATCGCGTTCTTTTTTCACGACTCTCGATGTTCTCTCGTGATATCGACCAAATGCTTGTTTTTCTCGCGAAAGCCCATGTCGCGAGTATCGCGTACGTCTTATCGACGCTCGTTTTCATCGTCGCTCCCTGTTTGCGAAATGACAGTGTTCTCGCACGATGCGACAACAGAACATTTTATAATAAAAACGATCAGGCGAGAGTATAATCGCTGGCACGACTGATATTTTCCAACGGTCGGTATTATTTCGATGTTGTGCACGTTACGCTTTTCCAAGCGAAGTCACGCGAACCGTTTCTAAGTGCTTTGTATTTTTTCCTCTTTTCTTTTTTACAGTTTGTTTTTTCTTTCCCATTCGATCGACAAGCTGCTCGGTAAATCCGAGTTACTCCAGTAGCGGAAAACACCGGGAATTTTGTTCGCTCCTCCTGAGAAATATCGCGGAAGGAACATCTGTGTACTCATTTCTCTGGCTCCCTAAGGATACTCTAGGAAGCTGCGTAGACAGGCAATAAACCATAAGTCGTTGACGGCTCGGAGGAGACTCGAAAGGTTCTTTCCTGCCGCTAAGGACTTCCTTCTTCACGAAACCTTTAGCATCTAAATTCTCCCTTACTTTTCTTCATTTTCCCCCTTCTCTCTCTCTCTCTCTCTCTCTCTCTCTTTCATCCTTTCTTCTGATTTTTCTTTCTCTTTCTGTATCCTTTCGCAGCTTGAAAACTTGGTGGTAGAAACGTGGGCGAGTCGGTCGGTGTATTCGCTCCCCTTGCGAACTCCAGCAACTCGCTTTTAATCGTTATTGTCCCGATGTAAGTGTTATAAGGCCACCCCCGTTGTTGCGCTCTGGAGAGCGTTGTTACGGTTCGTAGTACGCAACAGCGGCATCTTCGGGGTCGGTAGCCCTTCCCATCGGCCGTAGGATAAGCCCGAATTTCGTATTATACCCGTAATTCGCACGTTCCGCTTTCACGAACCCTCCTTTTATTCCTTTGTTCTCGTTTTCGTCTCTCTTTCTAGCTCGTCCGTTTAACCTTGTCGCTCGCTTTAATACTTTTATAACGTCCTACGTATAAGCGACCTGTACAGAAAGCTCGGAACCCTCGCTCGGTGATCCTCAGTGGCAGCTTCCGATTTCGTGAAAAGCCTTTGGTTCCCCGACGTTACATCCATACCGTTCATCTCTCCCTTGATCTCGTGTGTAACGAAGGGTTAAAGGTTACAGGACAACGATCAGGGGCCACGGTTAATCGTTGTCCGCGGCTAATCGTCCCGGGTTAGTGTTTTACCACGGGGAGTAGCTTCATTCCCTCGGTGGATAGCAAGGCAGGAACAAGTCTCAGATTAGGAAACCCGTTCTCGCCGGTTTTTCTCCGGTATTTATGCAAATGAAGCACGCATTCTGAAAGCAATTCTGTGTTTAGCGTCCACCAAATGGATCCGGCGTCGAGAATGGTCGAGCGTTTTTCAGACGCGTCCCGGCGCGTCCAGCCGCGCGCACCGGATTAGATAAACCCGAACGGTCGATCATCGTTTCGCCGCACGAATTCAAATTCCTCTCTCGATCGACGAGAAAGGTAAACGCGAAAGAGAGATTCCGAAGGTCGAAGACACCCGCGGCCGCGGCTTCCAATCGCACTCGCACCGTCGATCGATTTATAATTGGATTACCGCGGTCGTAATTCGCGGTGAATGCTAGTCACAGCTATTACCGAACCGCCATGAATAATGCATTAACGCTTATGGAATGCCCGTCCGAACAATGATTGTCATTGACTCGATGATGAACCGAAGTATCAGATTCGTATCGGTAATGAATGCCAGCGCGCGCGTTTGCCTCGTTCGCTCGCTTACGTGCACACACTCGCTCGATCGCCCGCCCGTTCACTCGGCTCTCTCTTTCACTCTCTCTCTCTTTCTCTCTCCCTTCGTTGCAATTACAATCGAATCTCGTGACGTTCGTGCGGTTTGACGATTGTAATACGGTATTCTAACATTGTATGCGCCTCTCGGCAGATGTCACGTGGCCCTGAAAGAACCCTCGTCCAGCATCTCGGGATATAACCTTATCTTCGATCAGAGACGATCACACACGATACGAGATCTCGTACACAGAGGAAAAGAGAGAGAGAGAGAGAAACGGCGCGCGTTCTCCTTCGTGATGCCGACGACCAACCAGGTACACCTATACCAGACCGGTCAGAGTGGCAATGGTTGCGCGCGATTCACATCGACGCTTCATTTTTACGTTTTATAATTTACCGCGTGATATATAGTGCAGTAAAAGCTTGGCGGGGGGCACTGGCGTAACCGAGCCACGCTTGCTATGAATATGGAATCCGTGAATAGAGGAACGATTTTATGAATGCTCGAACGAATATGTTTAAGCGCGAGCCACGTCCTCGTGATACGACCGCGATTTGCAATGCTAATAATTTCGCGTGATTTTATAATGCTCGTTTGACCGGAAAACATCGAGCCGCGCGACTCTTTGCCTGGTTGTATCATGCGTGTATCGAATACGTTGCTCGTCGAGACAGTGGTACCTACATGTACGTTCTGACGATCGAGGAATCGGTGTATCTTCGTATTTTGACATCGAGTCGGATATCGATCGTCGAGAAGGATCACGATCGACTACCGATTCGTAATTTTCGCCCGCATCACGGTCGTTCTCCGTTGCAGTCGCGAGAATCCGCGAGAGACGTTTGATTAATGCGTCCATGGAGCCGCGGACATCATTTTTCAATATCTCAGCGAGAGAATTTAAATGCACCACGAAGAGCAAATCGTGTCGGAGAAAAGGGAAGGTCGTGTGTATGGTCGTGCAATCTTCTATTTGTATCTGTCGTCATGATGAGGTACAAAAAGACGCAGGGAAAGAGAGAGAAGGAGCACGCGTGCTCAAACGGGCTCCCGTTGTGTTGTACCCTCGGTGTCTCCTCGATCGCTCCTCGGCCATTGAGAACGAGAAAACGACCTCGCCGACTAGCAGATACTTATAATCCCGATTCGTTACAATAACTCTTGTTTCTTGTGCAACGCGCCTCTCTCGTATATGCTTCGCAAGCGTTCGAATTCGATCGACGGGAATCTAACCAGTCTCGTCTTATTAGGCACGCGTGCACACACTCGTGAACGTGCGTACACGTGCAGGAGATCGGTTCGTCGGTGATGGTAGCGAAACCAATAAAGCATGACTCGCCGTATCTTCTTTTTCGGTGATCGAAGTTTAATTGTGAGTTGAATTTGAATTCGATCGTCGACGTGCTCGCGATGTATCTCGTTGATCGTTCTCTACTTCTCGTCCGTGCTAGGACTGTTTTCGATCTCTTTTTTATCCAGACTTCGGCCGTTCGAACGAGCCATGTACGGTTCATGATCGCATGCGTCTTCCTTTGGTTTTGATGTACGAACATCGTACCTTTTGTCTACGGATAACGAGACGCGGCTATTACAGAGTCATTGTTGTAAATGTAATGAATTCCACGAGTGACAAATCGCATAAGAACGCCGTATCTTTTATTTGTATTCTTATTCTTTTCGGACCTGCTCCAACGATTGACTCGTATACATTATACCTGTATATATTATATACCTGTTCGTGAAAGTAACACTTCGATTCGAAGTTTCTAGCGTCACGTATTAATCTTCGATGACGCGTCATAGAAAAGCGTGTCTCAATAGGAATATGTAATATCTCTGTTCGATCGCGATTTCAGTTGTCTGCCCCTGCATAGCGATCGCGGACAATGTAATTTATAACAGCGTACCCATCAAACGCTTGGAGCGAGCGGAGGAAATCACGCGTCAGGCGAGACTAATTACGATAGGGGAACCGGAGGCAGATTTCTTTTATCTTCGTAGAGAGAATCGGAGTTGATAAGCCTCACCTCACCGTTACGATACCATTACGACACTATCGTTAATTCTAACTGAAACATAACGTCCAATTAACAGCGGCTAGTTCGAAACGTGTATAATCTGGCCGGCATCGAACTGCGATGCCGCATGCCCGCCAGCCCCGAGCCAGTTATTACGAAAAATTTTTTAAGGCCGTCTAACCTACGCCGAGATATACGTTTGCTCGTATATACAATCCTGGAAGCTATACGGTAACCCTACGGGGGTGAACATAAAACCTGTTTCAAGTAGAAGGCCAAAATTACACGTCCCGTAGCTCGAGTTTAGTTCGTGATCGCGCAGCCTCTTGGGCATAAAACAGTATACTACCTACCGTCTTCTCTCCGAGGAGCTACTAAGATGAGTAGTAGCGAGCCGAGGATGGTGGAACCGTTCTCACCCAGCCGGCCTATTCAGACTGTTCGCCAAGGTGTTACGTGCTTTACGCGTTCGAATACGAACGAGCCAGGTACAAATTAGAACCATGAACAGCTCGTTTCTACGAGGAGCCTGGCGCCTGAGCTGCGAGCACGAGAATCTTTCGTTCGATCGGTTCGATAAGACGTGACACAAGGAGAAAGCGTGCGCGTGATTTTATCGAGGGAACAGGCAAAAGTAAGCAGATATAGAAACAAGATAGGGGAGGGAAAGAAAGGGCGACAGGCGCGATTAACAAGTCTGTGAAATTCCGAGTATCAGCTTACTAATAACGACGGTAATAACAACAACAGTAACAATAGTAATAGCCGGGCTTTTTATTACCCCGCGCGAACAAAGCAGGAGGTTCCAGGCCAAGCCTGGCCACTTTACAACCTAACCTAAAGAGGTACGAAGTTGGGAATGGAGGGATGAGGGTAACGCAGGAAAGGGAGGGAAACAGTTGCGCGGTGGGACGAGCATAATAACGGCTGCACAGATCCCAGGAGTGAGATACATGGGGCGCGTAATTCAAAAAATACGACACGCGCGGAACCAACCACGGACAATACCTGTGGCGATGCTAATAAAAATCGCGAGATTGCGTCATTCTAGAGCTTTTGCTTTTTCTTTTTCGACTCTGTCGCTCCCCTTTCGCTTCTGTACCGATCCTTCTCCCTCAGCGAGATTATTTTCCTCGAGCAGAGGAACTCTACGAGCGGTGACTCGATAAATTCTCCCCGAAGTCTCTAAGACGGCGATAAATTACTAATTTCCCCACCATCCTCTTAACGTCGATAAACTTCCAAACTATATTCGCGCTTCAAACGGTCATTAACGATTCCCAAGTAGCAGGAATGCCTCGGTCGTAACAACGCAGACGTTTCTTTCGACGAATTTCCATTTCCCCGCGAGCACTGAACAACTTGGTTACGTTTTTCCTCCTGTTTGCAGGAAAACTGTATTTCTTCGATAGAGAATAGTTGCTCGGTCGTTTTCTTGCACGTGGAACGCCCTAAAAAAGGTAGTTACTGCTCTCTTAATTTCCAATCTCTCGAACAAACGACAGATATAACGCGACTTTCCATTGGTAAAGCTTTGTTACAAGCACAGGTAGCAGTTACAAACGATCCGATCGTGCGAACAAGAGCCAAATACAGTTTTCATCGGCTGAGAATATCGCTAATAAGGTAGATAACGTTCCTTCCACGCGTGACGTACGATGAATTGAAAACACGTCGTGCACGTTGATCGAGAGCCCGTCTCGGAGGCCCCGAATTTGGTCCCCGAAGCGATGGATTTCTTTTTTCGACCCTCCCCCCGCGCTTCTTCGCCTGCTGGCCGTTCCTCTCGTTCAAACCCGTCTCTCTTTCTTTCCGCGCTATTATCTCGTTAGTACGGCGCTGTGTCACGGCTCAACAAAGTTTGAAGCTTTCATAGAGTGCCTGAGGACCCGAAGATCGACCCCAACCCACGACGTTTATAAGCGTCCTTCTCTCTCTCGCTCGTTCCGTTCTGATTTTCTTCCAACTATCTCGTTCTCTCGACCGTTCATCGTCTCTCGCTTCTTTCCTCGGTTTTCCTCGCCAGCTGTCCTCGTTCCGTGCAACGAGCCAACGAAAGCGTCGGGTATGCATCGTGCAGCCACGAGGACGGAATTTTCAGCGTGTTTCCCTCGGTTATTCAGGTCCGCGCTCTCGCCCCAGATTTTCCCTGCAAAGGTACACAAGTGTGTACCGTTCGTCTATGCACGTGCTGTTCCAGATGCTTCGTCGTGATATACGGAGAAAGAGAGAAAGAGCGAGGCCGCGAAGCCGTGGTTCTAATTGCCAGCCCGGTTACGCTGGCTACGTATACTCGTCAAATTTTTTATTCGTCGCGTTTCGCGCGCGTACTTGTTAGCCCGCCGTCTAATAAGCGGGAGAGAGCGTTGAACGTGGGCCGTGAGCGTGCACGCGCGACAGAATAAAAATGTTATTCTTACACGGGGAGCCAAAGGCCCGTAATTATGTTGTAACGCGTTGCGCGAACGCTCGGATACCGGCTAACACCGCGAGCGCGCGCTAGCTTCAACGCGATCGTTCGTTCGTTTCTTTCATTCGGCATTGTTAATAAGGACGAACGCGCGCGTATTTGCATGTGTTCGTGTCCGTGGAGAACAAAGAATCGACGCCGCGCACGACCTACGAGCACCATCCATCGGTCGATCGAAGAAAAATCAAAGGAAAAATAGTAACAAAGCGCGCGTCATATCTTGGAAATAGAAATTTCACGCTCGATCAAACACACAATCGGCCCGAGCGAATGTGTACACGGGTTGTCGCGAGATATGAAAAATCCACGCCGGAATGTAACGTATTTCTCGATACGACGACGAGTCTTTTCCTTCGACAGCGGCGCGAAAGATCGTACGAATCGATAGGTATAACGGACAATTAGCCGTTTCTCGATATCGGGCGGGGGCGTAAGAGCAAATCTATGGAGCGTGGCCGATCGGTGCGTTCGATCTCTGGCGTGCGATCGTCGGCTCGAGAGGGGCGCGGGTGAAAGGCCGCGAGAGAACCGCAGAGCCGCGAGAGCCAGAAAGAGACGGCGACCGGAGAGAAAGCGAAGAATGACGTGTTCGGTAATTAGCGTATTATGCATTCGGCCGCGTTTGATTTATCGGGAGCCTCGAAGGGGAACAGGATGTGCCCCCGGGGCGCACCCAGCTCCATCTCACGCAACTCTCTCTCCCTCTTTACTCTCCTCTTGAACTGTGGCCGCCGTTGCCGCCGCCGTTGCCGCCGCCGCCACCACCGACGTGCGGCTCTCTTCTTCTTTCCACAGTTCCTCTGCTCTCGCTCTCTCGTTCTCTCTGTCTTGTCTCTCTCGTTTCCCTTGGACTCGACGGACTCTGACGCTGAATCTGGCCTCTCTTCTTCCGAACGGAGCAACATCGGCCCGGCTTGCTCGCTCTGTTCGATTCGCCCTCTTCTTCTTCTGCTTCGCCTCGTCTGCTCATCCTTCTCACCAACTCGCTCTCGGTATTCTTCCATCCCCTTCGCTCTGCTCTTCTCTTCTTTTCTCCACCGGCCCTCACGGCGCTCCTCCTGACTTCTCCGTTCCTCCTCTATTCAGCCAGCCCTTCCACGACCAACTTGCCCCTCGTCCCTCCCAGCCCCTTTTTTCTTTCTCTCGTTCTTACACGTACCTACTCGCCATTATCTCCTTTCATTGGCCTTCGTTGCCTCGCCGCGGCAATAGTCGTACCAAGTTAGAGGAACAGAGGCCGCGAAAGAAAGAACCTACTCCCTTTTCTCCACGATACTACGAGAGAACTACGGGATAACTACGGAGCTCTCTCTATAGTTGAGAGATTTCCTCGGATATTCAGCGCGTGGAATTTCCAAAATCGATCAGAAGATCGCTTTTATTTCACAAGCCTTATCGATTCGTCTTGCCAAGAAGAACGAGAAACTAACTGGCAACGATGACTAAGGTTGGCTCATAGCGCCGCTAGGTTTTCTGCTCCCAGATAGTACAAAGATTTCAGACGACAAACTAAGGTTTCACGGAGGTAACAGCTCGTGAATACGAGTCAATTTGACCCGGGTCGAGTCCTTTCACAGACAGGAGACAGGCGGTCGAGCCGTCTACCTGAAATCGAACCCCAAATCCCGTCACTTCGGTTCGATAACTGTTAACCATCGTCACCCTCGATTCTAAGAAGTGTACTGGGCAGATGCATCGAACTGTTTCGCTGATATTTTTCTTGGCAACGCTTTTCAAACAGCGAACAATATTTTGATCAGCAAAGCGCCAATGATTACAACGTTTCGTGCGTAAATTTAACAGCTGATCGCGTTATTTTCGATGCTCGATGAAAATGAAACGTATCTCTGTTTGTTTGGAATAAGCAGATCGCGGATTTTTATGCGTTTACGGAACATGTACAAAATTTTCCGAGCAAACTTTCTGTTATAATATTTAGATAGCGAAACAAATCTCTACCGAGGATCCGTTGCTTTCGTTGCGTTCATAAAAATATAAAATCGCATAAAAATGCGCAGACTAGCGACGAAGTAAAAGCTAGAGAGATACGTGAAAAGCGTGGAATAGATAGGAAAGAAAAGAGTGGCAATGCAGATTGGTTCCTCTGGAATTGTTGCACCGGTGCTTGTTTCTTTCGTCGTAACGCAACTCTTTCTCCTGCTCTCCTCCGTAGGCAAAGGAAATCGCGAAAAACGTAACAGAGCGTTCTTGCGCGGAGAGGAAGTTGCCTTAACAATGGTTATCTCGTAAACAAAGTCTCGAGGGTCTCGTCTGGAGGCGAAAGGTGTCCGTTCCAAGCGTCGAATTCGTAAATTCTATGAAACCGCAGCGATACTCTTTTCAAATATTCATGTCCTCCTCTGGAGTTGCTCCTCCACTCTCGAAATGGATTTATCCTTTCTTCTTGGAATTCCTTTATCGAATTCGATCGCAAACTTCCATCGAAGCCGGCGCAGCTCGCTGGAACGAACTGCCGAGTCTGAGTTACCTCACCGCGAGTCATCCTGCATTCCTTTTGCTTGTACTAGAGAAGAATCTCCGTGTCGTTCGAGAAACAGTCCACCCCTTTTTTCCCCCGTTTTCTCCGCTTCGTTTACGGTAGGTTCATTCTTGAAAATTTCCATGTCAGCCAGACTGACCGATCGACCAGCCTGGTAATCCCTCGTCCCTTTCACGTGCTACAAAGATCCGAAGCTCGACAACGACGAGATCCTCGTTGGACCAGGGTGTAGGTGTATCGCGATGAATAAAGCGATAAAAATAGCGTGCGTAGAAATCACGGGGGATGCCACCCCTTCCGGGAGGCTGCCGTAGGGTTTGACTTTTATGTAAACGATCAACGCGTCAGCGTTTCCAAGCGCTGCTATGTATACGCGTTGCACTTTTTCCTGGACGAGGTAGATCTCACGTGCACGAGAAACGCTGAAGGCGAAGGTGAAGGAGGTACGGAAGAGGCAGCACGTGCCAACCTTCAAACCGTGACACGCTCCAAGAGAGACAAAGAGAAAGAAAGTATAATGCTACGCGGTACTTGGCGAGAAGAGACTTTATCGATACGCGAACGAGACTACCGCGATAGCGAATATCGACACGCACTACTCGAGAACGATCGCGTCGATAACGAAAACCGAGGAAATCGATTTTCCTTCGTCCTCTCTGTCCTTGAGGTCCCCGCCGTGCGATAAACGCGCTTTACGAGCCGATCATACGAATTCTCGAGATGAGATCCATAAAGTCTGCCTCGCCCCTGGCCCAGGAATGGAATCTTTTGTTTCAATTTTCCAAGGGGAACTCGAGTCGCGCGTGCGATAGCGTAACGACCGACGTATGACGAAAGAGCGGTTCCCTCGCTCCAGGGGCCACGCTCAGATGATTCCTGCACAGAGCGCGCGACGCAGGACGATAATAGGGGAGGACTAAGGTGGATGACTGTCGCGGTAGCTAGGGTGACACGCACGGTCAGAGTGATTATATCGATAATAGCTCCCCAGAGGATCGATGTATACGACGTATGCAGCGACCGACGTGTTGCCCTTCTCTCTCCCTCGGTCGTTTGCGTTAAGATACCGTGGCCTGATTTCGTCAGTCCTATACGTAGTTTACACCCTTGTCTGTACCGTTTCCTGTATCTGATTGCCGGATGAGTTAATACCTTCCCTTTTTATCGGTCAGTATATCGGTCGTACATTTATCGCTATCCATCTCTGCGATCTCTTTTTCATACATTTGTTTTCCTTGCTATTTAGATTAGCTTGTTTCTTTTGAATAATTGATCAGAAGAATCGCGCGAGTTTGTTCGACGCGCGATCGTCATTCGTCTCGTAACGTATCTTTCATTTCGCAGAGTACATTCCCTTGCCAGATGTGTCGTTATCGCGACCGTCTTGCTTACTGGTCTAATGCCACCGTATCGGTATCGTAGGAGCGTTTACGACGTCTCGAGAACCAGACGAAACAGCGATGCACCCTAAATCAAACGACGGGTTAATAAAGCCTTCTCGCGAATCCAGCCGCGCCACGAATAGCATTCTTCCGCCCTGGCATTCACCGGCAATAAAGCGCATTTACGACGACCTCCCGGCAGCTGCGGTCGCGCTTTTCTATTCTCGACTCACGATTTTCCGCGACCTTTAACTTTCATCGTTCCTCGTGTCATTCGCTATTTCTAATCCGCCAGAAACGAAGCAACCCGAAGAATATCGATAAGAACGCTGATGAGATATTTTCGAGAACAGGTCATCGAAAGGTCTTGCGTCCGTTTCACTTTACGCTCCGCTTGATTGCATTAATATTCGAGGATCTCACGTTGCGCGAGATTTACGAGTCGATCGATACCTTGCAGACGCACCGATGACGCTCGTTTCGAGCGAAACGTGTGCCAACGATTCCCCAAGGATAACGAGCAATACGTTTCAGAAAGAATTATAGCGTAGATTTAATCTGCTCGTTAGTGGATTAACCTTGACCAATGGAATCATCGAATAGGGGGATCGGTATTTATAGAGCAAGTCTAGAATTATGTCCGATTTGTTCGTGGATTACAAGGAGTTCAGGATTAGCAAGGATAACACGCATCTTATAGAATGTTAGATGCAAGCGTTCAGTTTAATCATTTGCTCGCGCTGCAGCCCCCGTATTTCTTACTTTTTAATCTTGTTCCGCTGTTTCAACGGTTGTTTTCTATACCACATCTGCTATATTCGGAATACGTGATCGAACAGTCCCGCGAGCTGTGTAATTTAAACGGGAAATCACGCGTATCGCTAAGTTTTCTTTTACAGTCTCATCACGTTCGACAAATTTATAATTCCATCGAAAATGATCCAAACCATATAGCAGAGTTAATATAATAGTAGAAAAATAAATAGAGAGAGAAAGAGAAGAGTCACTTATTCTAAGTACGGTCTTAAATTTCCCAACGTTTCTTCAAGGACCGTTCAAGTTCTCCTCGAACGTAGAATTCATCTCGACGAACGAGCAATTTAAACCAACACGTTGCCACCTAACAAACACTTCCTACGGTTTTTTCGCCAAGTCGTAAACGAGGAGCCTATGTGTGTGGGTCCCTGCCGGTTGGTTTCTTCGTCAGAGACCGAACGTGTTTCGCGCGCGGCAATTACACGCGAGTAACGAGCCGTGGTGCGGCGACGCGCGAGATTTAGAAGGCACTTCCGATACGACATTGACGAGCGTGGCGAGAGCGGTCAGCACGAGCTATGCTCGAGCACGGGTCGCGTAAAATAGTGGCGTTGTTAGTCGCGCGGGGCGACGAGGATTCCAAGAACGAACGTTGTACAGTGTGCGTTCTCGAGTCGACGAGCTCGCTCTTTCGAATTCGAACGGTAAATATTTGCGTCTGCAGCGTGAAAGAATTTTCCTCGCGAGGCCAGACGAAGAAAAGCGCGCAACATCCTTGCGGACGAGGACGAAGTCGAGTTTACGTTTGCCTCGTCGTAAAGAGCGAACGCTGCTCCCCGTTAAAGGGGCGTTCGTCGTTTTGTCGAACTACGTTTTTACGCTAGACGTCGTTGAACCTGGAAACGGTTCCGTGACGCCTTGTAAACTTATTCATCCGGGATACGCGTCGCGGATTTCGCCAGAAGAGCTCTCGTAAAAAGAACGTTGGGGTAAATGGTCGTTGCTGGGCCAGTACTGTTTCCGCGACGAATACGTTGCTACATCTCCTACAATATACCGCTACATCGTTCGCGGTCATTGAGATGGTTGGTGATCGATCTCGATCAGTGTCGTGCAGAAATTTGTACATACGAAGTCCTTCGAAAAGGATTCCAAAGTTTGTAGAATAAATAGATAGCGCACTTCGTGAAGATGGCAGAAGATCGGTAGGTAATTTGTGTTTGGAATAGTTTAGAAGGAGAGAAAAGTTTTTCGTACGTCGATAGCTCTTTAGAAGTTTAAGAGAATTTCGTTTGCAAAATGCTGTATCTCCGTTGTGCGAATACTCGAAAATCTTTCGGCCGTCGAAATAGACCGCTATCGATCCGGCTCGAACAATACAAATTATAAAACGATTTCGATGGAGTTCTCCAACAAACTCGATATTCGATCAGGAAAATCGTTCTCTTCGGTCTCCGTGGATTGCAGGGTAAACCAAACGAGCCAAACAACGCCGAGCTTTAACGGAAGCGTAAAACGCAGCGTACTCCCAGGGAGACGACGCAAACAACGCGCAACGAAAATTTCGAGCACCCTCTTTTAAGAGTGCTGCCATAAAAAAAAGAATTGCTTTGGGATTATCCACATCGTGCTGTTGGCAATCTTCTGTTTTATCGAATTCTTTTTTCCTCGCGTTTTTCGTATTATCGACGAAGCTTGTCGCACAGGTCGAAATAAGCAAACGAACAAAAAATGATATTGCATCGAATCGTTGCTTCTCCTTTTCTCGATATCGTATTAAATTAACGATGTTTCGTAATATACAACAAAAGTAAGCAAAGCTCACGATTTGATTTTAAGTTACTGAAACTTAGGTGACTCGAGAAACTCTCTGTATCTTGCATTATAATCGATCATGCGTGTGTTCCTTGCCGTTTGCTAATGTCCACGGCCTTAACGTTAATTTATTCGGCCACCCTCGTCGTTTTGCAGAAAGACACGGCATTCTCGCGTTGGCCGTCGTCCGCGAGAAAGGAAAGAATAGGAGGAAGATGGCAGAGAAAAGCAGCGAAGGAGGATAGAGATCGTAGGGTGGGGCCGCAGCGTGCATCGTGTGTTCCGGTTAGTACCATCTTCTCTGCATAGCATGGTGGCCTCGGCGTGCCCCTTTGTAATTTATGTTTGCTTTATGGCCAGGAGAATAAGGAAGCGTCTTATTAAAGACAGTCGCGTTGTTGCTCACGAGGAGAAGAGACATCTTGCGAGCGAGCGGAATGAAGCAGCGGTCGGAGAAATAGGCACGCGTTCGCGTTATGTCCTCGCGAAATTCTCGTGTTTCGCCTGTGTTCGTAACCGCGGTCACGGTTTTACGCGTGCCGTTGCTACGATCAGCCTCGCGCTTTTTGTTTACTGCGCGGTCGACGTCTTGTTAGCGGTACATTTACGTAAACGCGACGTTAAAGCGTCGTAAATCGCATTTCTCCGATTCGTTGCGCACCTTACAAACTTTTTCTCGAGTAACAATGGTTACGTACGGAGCAGCACGGAGAATCGATTTTCTGTCGTCGCTCGATGTCTTCTGGTTCGATCGAGCGAAATTAAACGTGTCAACATGGGCGCATCAAGTTTATTTTGTTAATTCGTCGAACGATGAAAATGACAACGTAATCACGATGACGTTGGAACGAACGTCCGGTTTTCCAACTAGCATAGAATTTTCGATGGCAGAGGCAACAGGATAGAGAAGCAGTGGCGGGGATTGAGATAATAGGATCGAGCAGTATGCCGGTGGGTGTGTTTTATCTACGCAACAACGCATTAATAGAGGACCGGCGATGCGACACGACGTTGTCCGTTTAATCGGCTATACGGACGATCCGCTTTTAAGAGAAACGAAAATATCGGACGGGCCACATCGTCGAATGACCGAGCCTCGTAAAATTGATGGCTGCTGGTGAAATCCGCGTGGACGCGAACGAAGACAACGTAAACGTCGTTATTGGCCGACGATTAACCCGGACGTGTACGCGAAGCTTTCTCCATGTTGCATTTTAGGAAACGCGTCCGTGATCGCCGTGCATCAGCCAGAACCTGGACGTAATACGCCGGGAATATTTCATGAGCCCTGGAAATCCTGGAGAACGTACTCGCGAATTCCTATTTCACCCCGTCGAGATTGCTTTTCTTTCGTAGCTCTGACGTGTTTCGCGAGGAATAAAACCGCATCCGCCGAGAAATTTTGACGGTGGAAGCTTTTGGAAAGTTCCGTGATTCGAAATAGAGGGAAAGTTTCCACGAAATTAGATATCTTGCTCGCTAGAGTGAAATCAACGTCAGCGGTGATATATTCGGCTCGTAAATCGGTGAATCATAACGTAATAAGTTTTTAAGGGATCGTAGGTGGTGAATCGTTCTCTGTGGCAAGAGTAACCATTAATTTCATGGAAATTGACGCGGTGGAGGGATTTAAAGGAAGGAAACGTTTGTTGTGGCGCAGTTTACGTCAGCCGGTTCCGGATTTTCGGCATACTTGAACGTTGTCCCGTTGTTCCCTCGGGGAAGGACGCGTTCTCTGTCTTGGAAAAAGGCTGGTAACGTTGCCTGCCGAGAAACCGGGATTACCTGAAAACTACCTGAGAATTCCCCCGTCGGCACGTCACTATGTAGAGTCCCACGGGAAATCCATAGTTTTGTTTGCCGGACGCCGGCGCGCCGCGGGGATAAGCGGATTTATGTTCGCTCGTCTCTGACCGTGCTACCTACTGCCTACTTTTGTGCCGAGCTATCATCTGCGCTTAATAAGCTGGAAACGCTTTCCATCGTAATCGGGTTGTAACCACGGTTTCCTTTTGCACCACCAATTTCAAACTTCGACGAAGAAACTCCGATAGAAATCTGATTTTTAATGAAACCAAACGGTACACGAGTTTATCCCTTTGTACGTTTCTCTATGAAAAATTGCGCTCTCGTCGATTATTGGCGCGAATCGTCGAGCGATATTTATACAGCGGAGAAAAAAAATCGACGGCATAGCGAATAAAAAGCCAATAAAGCGACTGCCGATAGCTGTGCGAGAGATTGAAAAGTGGCGACGATCGAGGCTCACGTCGAACCTATAAAACGCTTCAGCTTTTGCCCGTACCTGTTCGTCTAGCTTTATTGCCATCTTTCTCTGCCTCTGCCTCTGGGTACAAATTAGTTTTCTATAATAGATTCGAAATCGACCGGCGAATCATTTTTTCTATTAATCAGTTTCCGTATGGTATCGGTGCGTGCTATAGGATCGGCCGTGTAATAGAGAATCAGACGATTTAATTGCACGAGACATCGATTCTCTACGCAATATTATTTATCGTTAACCCGTAGAGCACAGCCGAGTATTCACTCTCGAAATAGCTGTTTCATTTAGACGAACGTGTATTTAGTTTCCCCGTAGCTTAATCCAGTATCTGTTAGCTACCGTTCAATCGAGACCGAAATTCGTATACGCTAATAATGGATTCTGGCGATTTCCGCAACAAACGGACAGACACGCGGCGACCAGAGAACACGGCATTCCTCGTGCCGCGGCGAATCGTATATTTCGCTAGTGTCTACATTTTCGAGGTTCGCTTATCCGCGCACCGGTAATGGAAAGCATTAAAAAAGTCGCTGAACGATCGAGAAGCAAGTATAAGGACGAGTGGTTCGATGAGAACGGACCGCGTCCAAGCGGATTCTCCCGCATTCGAGGTGAGTGCTCGCGGTATATACGAGCCGTTTAGCCGAGAAATCGTCATTTAGATAGTTGCTAAAAGCGATTCGCCATAAAACTGAAACCACGCGGTCGAGAAGGGCCTCTCGGCCCGGCCGATAGGAAGTCTAATGGGATCCGTTACCACGCTGTTGCAGTCACAGCTCAGAAAATAACTTTCGCCGCGTTTCTGCAAAACGCTCGTATGCGTCGCTCATAATCCTCGGAACTTCGTTCAGGGCTGCGTCGCGGTACGCGCTTAAATCAACGGCCTAGCGAGAAAAAGACGAGACGGGAGAAGGATTTTCGATGTTCGAATGCCATCTCGTCGCATAGTTCAGACGCGCGATTCTCTAAATCCGGCCGATGACGATTCGCCTTGCAAATTCGTAGTCGATTCTACGAATCGCCGTTGCGCGAATTCACCTCTCTCCCTAGATAATCCTGTCGTCACAGATAACCACGAGCGGAGGTCGTGTCATCGCGATGATTTTCGCAGAAAGGAAAGAAGAAAGAGATTTATCATCTATCCCCTATTCGTGATCGTAATTATGATCTCACGAGTCTCGACGAGATAGAACATTCCACCTGAGCGAGGCCATTACGTACGCCGGTCCTCGAAATGCTTCTCGCGGCGCCCGCCACGAATTACAGTCGACTCTGCGAACAAGAGAGGAAGGGGAGAAATCGCGTTCCTGATCGGTCTCTCCGCCGGTCTATCGTCGGCGAAGCTATTAAAGGGACGTTAATCGTCGCATCCGACGAACAATGGCGACATCGAAATTACAGGTATACGCCCGTCGCGGAGTCCTCTCGATATTCTCTCTCTCTCTCTCTCTCTCTCTCTCCTTATCTTTCTCTCTTTCGCTCTCTTGGGTGTACGGGTACGCTGTCCTCGTGTGTACACTCGTAAAGCACGAAGGTACAGACCGACGAGAGGATTTTACGCGTTGCTACGCTGGTACGTGCGTGCACGCGCTCAACTCGCTCGATGCTTTCTAGCGCTCGCGCTCCCGGAATGTCGAAGCTTTTGGTCCCCCGATGCGATACGTGTTTCGCTCGCAACTATTCCCGTGCGAGAAGCACGAGCAGAACGCGCCCTCGTTACCGGCCATATTGGAATTTCGGGCTCGAGGCGTTCCAATGTTTCGGAATAGCGTGGAATTTTATGTATCGTGCGGTAATTGTCCGCGGTTTTATTAGGTCGGCGAGTCACGTCGTTCCTCTTTATTTGAGATTGGAACGATCGCGAGCCCTTTGGTACGCTTACCGCTAATTATTCTGGTTTGTGGGGAATCGAATCCATCGGTTAATTAGCTTTCCTCGTGATATAAAGATAGTCATCTCTAATAGAAGTAAATAATATTAAAGCTGTAGCTATGAATTTCTCATCATCTTTAACTAAGACGGTTTGTTAGAAAGGGAGGGCACGTGCTTATGAAAAAATCGATCGGTGAAACATTATAGAAAAAGATACATCGTTTAGCGTCCAAATTCGTACCAAATTCGTACGATCAATCGACATCTCTCGATTCTTGATAGGTATATCAAGGACGAGTATAATAGGTTCCGAAATAAAATCGACAGGACGAATCCCGAGCCAAGCAACGTGTAAGAAATTGAATGAAACATATTGAAACGTAGACCGGTCGTTTATTCTTTTCGCGTACGCCGCTCGGATTCGAGGCGAAACAAGATTAACATGTCCTCCAATTTGCCAATGATTTACGATCGTTCCGTTTGTTCGAAAGTCGGCGAGGGGTGCCCCCTGGTTATTACGCAGCTTTTAATAATAGAGACGCCGGTGTACGTACGCCTTCCGCGCATAAATCTTGGTCCGCGCGATTTTGCGCCAGCGATTAACGTCCAAGCGTACCTCTCGATGAAAATTACGTTTCCCTTTCTTTTTATTTCGCTCGCTCTCCTTCTTCGGGCCCGCATCTTTCTGCTTCATTTTACCACCTTTCGATTTCTTTGCAACTCTGTATGGAAAACGATCGTGTGCGGATAAATTGAAAAAAACGAAGCGATTCAACGTATGCCAGTTTCCTGGTAGTGTTTCGTCTATGAACACGACGTTGGCGTCGGGCGTATATTTACCGCGCTGCCGACGAGTAGCTGCTTGCACACGCGGATACACGCGAAGTCTCAAGCACCGTGCATGTTTATACCGTCAACATTTGCTCTGACCCCCCGTTGTATTAATGACATTCGGATCGCTGCTCGAGTCGAGTCGAAACGATCGGCTCTCCCCGGTCTGTTTCTTCCTGCCACGACGCGCCTAACCCTTTCACGGTGACACACGGTCACCCCCGAGAGCCTGGCGTCATAAAATTTCGAACGTTCCCCATGGCGCGGCCTGTTTACCGAAATGCTTCGGTCCTCGGACTCTCCTCGTATCGAGTCGAATATGGAACCGCTCTGGCATTTCATCGTTTCGTAACTAAAGTAGAGAGAAGAGAGAAGCGCGCGTTTTGCCGGTAGCAGGAGGAATTAATTGAAGATCTCGTGGCGTACAAAGCGTTGGCGACCGCGGAAGGGCTTGACTCGACGACACAAAGGGAGGAAATTGAATCAAGAAATTAAAATTAAATTAGGATTAATTAAGCGCCGCGGCCAGCAGTGTGTCGTCGAACGCGGAATTAATTCGTCGGTTCGGCCACGTGAATCATCGGGGTTGGTGGAGAGTGGCGTGGTTGCTGGCTTCGTGCTTTCTGCCTGCTACCTCGAACCACATCGCCTCGAGAAAACAGAGAAACCGACAACCAGAGAGTTCACGGGTAACGCGAACGAAGGGAAAACAAAGAGAGAACGAGGAGAAGCGAGAAGGGAGAACAACGATCCTCCCACCGGCGGGTGTAATTCGAATGGCCGGCCGCGCGCATACATATATATGTCCGATCTGATTGCATGCCGCAACGATATTAATCATAGTAGGCTGACGTACCCTCGCCCCTTCGCTTCGCGTTATTTACCTCCTTTCAGCCCCCTGCCAACCCCTCCGGGGCCGTCCAGGGAGACCGTACCTACCAAGCAGTCCCCGCAACCCCCACGTCGAAGGGTCCTTCCTTTGCACGGATACACTCTAATACATCTATCAACAAGGTACGCGTGCGCGTGTATCTGTGTCTCTTCGTGTACACGTGACAGCATATTCCTATATATGAATTTTTCTACTTAACCCCTCTATGGGTAGACGTGTACGGGCGAGGCGCGCGCCGGAGCCCTCGCTATATGCTCCGGACGAGATCCCTGACACGATCGCGGCGCGGAATTCTCATAAAAAATACTTGGGGATTAATTAAAAAATGCCACGTCCCGGTAGCCCGGGTAAAAAGGACCTCGAGGACGAAAGGTGTCGAGGGTGGGCGCGTGCGTGGGTGAGCGACAAGGATCGTTCTCGTAGTCGATGAAAGAACGAAGAAACGGTGGAAAGAGTCGGATTACGCGGAGGTCGGAAGATTATATTTAAGTTCTCCCTTTCGCAGCCGCTAATCGAACCCCCTTTCTCTGTCTTTGTCTCCTTCGCTTGTCCGGCTGGAGCGCTCTTGCTCCTCGTCAATTTCCCCAGATCCAACTACTTACTACCTTTATCTTCCCTTTCGTTTCGCCGTCATCACCCTGCAGCCCTCGTCTTCCACCACCCCTTGGCCCGACGATCGCTCGTGGTCGCCACGAGTTCTGCTCGGTTCATTTGCGGCTTAGACTCTCTCGATTAAATCGCTCTCTCCCTTTATCATCGCGGATTGGGATGCTCGGATCGAACACAGCTTCATTACGACTCGCTGTTTTCGAGGAGAAAGGTAGAGGATAGATCGTGGAAAGCTTCGTGACCGCGCTACGTCTCTCCGTAGACGAAGGGGAAAGGCGAAGGTGTTGGACAATAAGAGGAATTGATTCGTTACGGGCCTTTTCGAACCTGGTCGACAGTTCCCGGCACACGAACGACGAACACCACGAGAAGGTAATTCGTGCGGCCAGGAACGGTAAATCACGTATCGAGCTGCTTCACAGAGAATGGCCCTTAACAAAGTAGAAACGATATCTTGAATTAGTCTCGGCCCAATAAGTTCTCCTGACAGAGGGAAATGTGTTCCGGGCGCCGCAGGAAGATACCGGAATCGGACGGCACTGCTTGAGAAACGTTCCATCAATGGCTGCATTCTACGCTTTTCAACGGATAAATAAAGAGAACGATCCTGGGACTGGGAATGTTGGAGGCTCGTACACGAGTGGCTCGTGCCGTTGCTAAAACGCAATGGGAAACACGACATTGTTCTCGACGCACTTGCGCACAAGTATCGTAATATTCCTTTTGACTTTTCGTCGAATAGAAGAACATCTCGAACGTGAAATATTTTCTCTTCCTTCGAGACGAAACGAAACGTTCGTACGTACTTTCTTTTTTTTTTTACGATGAAAAGACACGTAAGAAAAATTTGTTTCGTCTGAAAGCAACGAGCGCTCCTGGAACACGTACAGATTGTCCTTCCTCCTCCTCCCTCCGCCTAATTAATGGCAGGATCGCGACATGGAATAAGCGATCCGCGCAAGCTGGTACGCGTACGTTATCGAGGTCGCTGTGCGTGCAATCGATTCGAATAAATAACTCGTAGAGAATCGGCCGGGAGAGAAACTGCGGGAGCGAATCGAATAAAGTGGATCGAGTCGATAAATCACGAATCGCTTCTCGGTCCGTTGGAAATGACCCTTAATGAAGTACGAACGATATCGTGGATTAGCCTCGGTTCGGTTGCCTTCGAACGGAGAGGAAATGTCTTTCGTCGGTTAGGAAGGGTCGGCGAAAAGCTCGTCGACGTCGCGTCGTTCCTTCAGAATCGTCCATTAAACATCGTGACTACGATCATCAGTGTGTACGTGGATGAACGACTTTTGGAATGAAGTTTTTACACGTTCGGTCAACCATTGATAGAGGATCGATGTGGAGATAAAAAGATACGGAGGGGGGAAGGAAAAATTGGAAACAGTAGCTAAGGGAGGGTAAGAACAATGGGGCGACTGAGAATGAATAGAAACGTTTTCGAGGCTTTGAACGTACAAGCTCGTATATTAAAAACTTTATTCGAAATCCCCCGGAGATCGCGCAGCCAGAATTATTTCGACGTTTATTTTTGTTCCTTCGAGCTTCACACGTTCGAAACTTTACCGCCCTCTGTTGACTTTCTCTCCTTCTCTATCTCTGCCTTTCTAGACACGCGAGAAAGAGAAAACAGGACACAGTGGGAGAGAGAGAGCGGTGCTTTCAAACAAGTTCGAAGATTTACGGACGAAAGCAGAATATGGAATGGAGCGAGCGCAGTCCCGGGGCTAAGTCGACCGTATCGAATCGAGTGATTACGATCAAATGGAGTAACGACAGCGCCGAAAAGGGGATCGAAACTTCGTTCCGATCGAAAGAAGTTGGCGAACTTGCCCGATGGGGGTGCAGGGTTTTACGGCAACGGATGGAAAAAATTGTTTCTCTCGTTCGTTCGCGATATAAGATCGATCACGATCGATCCGTACCACGCGAAGATCTGGAAAACCGACATGGGTCGAATGGGTCGAAGAGCGTCGCTCGACGAAGTACAAACCACTTTTCGCTTAGTATTCAGCGGAGACAATCTAAATTCGAATGTCACGAATTAACCTAGAGGTGAACTCTCCGAAGTTTAATGACTTCGGGCAACCATCCGTTATCGAAATTCCTGCGGAACTTAATTACCCCTGACGTTGAAGAATTCTTGTTTCTAAGCGCGACGGTTTTTCGGCTCGTAAATCTTACCGGCTGAAAGAGAATGCTACGAAGCATCGAGAAACGGAGGACAGAGAGCAAACAAATTTTCGGTCAGTAGGGAGGAAAAAACACGGTTCGCCACTCTTTTCGTTTCTATTCCTGCGACGCCCGGTCTTCCAAGATTTCCTATGAATGCGTTTTTCGAGTCTAACAACAAGTCAAAGAGTCTTGTCGTCAATAGAGACGCCTTAATGGTCTTTAAATAACGGGACTTGTTTGCGCCATAGACGACTGCCTTTCCTTATTTCGATCACATCGGTTAGTTTAAAGGTGCGTATTTACTAGCAAATGGCGGCCGCAAACAACGGTCGCAAAATCGTCGCAAACATCTTACGACTTTTTTACGATTTTTTTCCGAACGCTTGTTTGCAACCACAAATAATTCTCGAAGCGTCTAAAAATATTTTACGTACCTGTTACATCGTATTTGCAAGACTTTTTAATGTATGTATATGCATCAGAGAATCATATTTCACGAACATGCACGCGAATAGTTTGTGAACACCAGTGAAAACGCACTTTAACGAACTACCACCGTTTTTTTCCTCCACCAACTATCCATCGAGTGGATGCTGTGTTACTGGACGACGAAGAGGGGGAAAAAACTAGTCGTTATTTACGCCACTTCGATGCTTAACGCACTATACACGCAGGCTGCGCTCTTTTGCTTGGAAGTGGGTGGCACTGACACATATTTGTAGATTCCTCCGTTCTTCTGTCGGTTTCATTTTCCGTGCAATTATTCGAAACCCGCAACCTGCATCGACGCGAAACCATTGCCGGAGAAACAATAACGGACCAACTGTATCGTTGCGGTGCCAGGTGTAATTGATAAACACAATGCGTGGCTCGGTCGCGCTGGTGAACGACGAATATTATTTCTAGTCCAATTAGCGTTGTTCTGTCGTTGTAAAATTAATTGGAAATGGTATGGAGATAGTACGAAACATCCCGTACGACTATAGCGCGGTCTTAGCCACCGGTTAACTATGCTCGCAAATTCGATGGTTGTTCCGAACACCAGCTAAATCGTACCTCTTCGTGCGCAGCTTTTTATCTCTTTATCGGAATTGAAACGATCTACATGAGTGGGGCAATTGCCGTATGGATTAGCGTTTAATTGTCGTCGAGTTCGTTCCTTAATGCACGGCAGAAAAAATATTTTGTGCGACGCGACATACATCGAGGAAATCTCAACTCGGACGATCCTCCGTACGTATTCGGAAAGGTATCGCGCAAATGAACGATTGTCATGAAACATTGCCCCTGTATCTGTACGACGAGAAGAAAACGTTCGTGCTGACGGTTCTTTAAACGAGACCGAAACTAATTTGCGACAAAGGCTGTTCGACCCTGTTCTCGTGTCTCGATTGTTCGTCTGTTTCTTTTTGACTTCTGGCAGCAGTTGTCGTCTGCTAACGATTTCACGGCATCATCCAAACGAGCAAACGCTCTCAGAAAGTTCTCCCTCATTTTTCGACCGCCACTGTATTCGTATTCGTGTCGCATGAAAAGTAACTAGTTCTTTTCTACGAACAATTCTTCGTACGTTCAATTTTCTATTCAATCGTGAGTTAAATCGTGAATTAGGTCCTGAATCAACAGCGAAACGGTAAACATACGTTTGAGGACCCCTGCCGGGTTGCTGCCGCGATAACTTAATTATAAAGGACGGGATCGCCGATCAATTCGCGGCAACACGATACATTAGCCGCGATCGGTTTCCCTAACGAAGCAATAAGCAGCAGAGCGGGCGTAACTCGAGGCGATTCGTCACATCGATTAGCGTTGCTCGCTTAAGTGGCAATAATCCGTGAACTCCCGGTTACCTCACTCCAATTTTTACTCTCCCCCATACACTCGCTACTTCACAAAGAGGTTGCAACAAAATGAAACACAAAAGAACAAAGAGAAACACACATTACGTACATGGACACAATAAAAAGCGCAACTACCGTTATGGTTATACCACGGAAAGAGGAGGAGGTACAGTGGCTCACGAAAGTATTCGAACACTTGCACATATATTGTAAATATATATTTCTACTAAATATCTAACTTTTACTTAACAACGATAGTCGAATGCCATCACAGTGGTGAAAATGAAATTAACGAAATTTCAAAATATTTTATACGATCCTCTCAAAAGCCAAATCGATCCACTCCGCTTTCGAAAAGATCGTCGGTTTCGCATTAAATAGCATAGATAATTTTAAATTCAAAAAAGAAAAGAATGTTTTTGAACGTTTGCGATCGTTATTCTCCTATGCAACTTAATTCGTAGAATCGACGAGCAACTTGTGAACGACTCGTGCAATACGCAATATATATCTATAGAAATTTTTCGACGCTAAATGTTGAAATACATTCGTGAGACGCTATAGCGATCACGAGTCGGGGTCGACAACAGTAGTCATCGTAGTTGAACTGTAGATGAAATGATTAAGAGTGATTCACAGGCTGCTAGGGACGGATGGCAGTTGCTCTCCTAATGAGTTGTAATTAATGGTTCGGGTATACGTGTGTATATATAGGCAAGTTGCGTTCACTCGGAAGCATTACGAGGCACTGGAAATTTCGCGCCATCGACCACGGTATAAGGCGAACGAGTACCGATATACGGCCAACTATTAATAATTGGTAGGATCGCACGTCTTGGACGTGCGCGTATCGCGACGCGCGCTAACTACCGTGAAACGGAGCTCGCTACCTTTGCGGATTAGTAGGCACGTGAGATGGTGGTGTTCGAGATCGCGGAAGTCGCAAAGTCCACTTTATATACGTACATGGTCTTTTTATGGCTGTTCGTCGAACGTCGTTAAGGACGGCCGCCTTTTTTTCCCCTGCCTATCTTTCCTTGCATGGACTGTAACATTTCTGCATGGCACGCCGTTGCTAACGCGTGGGAAGTGTTGCAAGGATATGAGGATCGATGCTTGGAACCGATAGGGAAGCCTTGATTCCTCGTATAGGTTACTGCTTGGATTTATTGATAGATCTTATCGCGTTATCTAGCTTTATCCATGTACTTGCATCGGTGATTTAATCAACTCGGAGAAAATAGTTATTATTCTATGATTATTTTTATTAAGGACCTAATGCTCCTAAGGCTGTATCTGTTATCGATAATAGAGACACATTGTCTGTTATCTCTTTGTAAGGAAGACAGAATGCGATAGGATTTGGAACAGCTTTATTTTATCGTTTAATTACTTAGTTAGATTTTAAACTACAAAGCGCTAAAGATAACTTGCGATTGTAAATAATTCTTGAATCGAAGTTTTATTATCTCTATTGAAGAAATGTATTGATCTCGTATAAACATATTACTTTTTATCTCTTTGCGGAAGACACGCAGCACTAAATTTCAAAATAAGTTGGTTCGTTTAATTAGTAACGATTCAAAGTACAGCGTTGCTGATCTGCAACAACCTGCATGAAAGGGTGAAAAATAACTTCAAATTGTAATTCGAATGCACGAAAATTTGATTTCTCTATTGAAATCATAGTACGTATAAGCGAAACTGGTGTAACGCGGAGCAGCTAAATGGGTTGGCTGGTTTGGGAGGACTTAATGATCGCACGGTAGCTGG